>NC_060237.1:20168261-20501037 GCF_021155775.2 Neodiprion pinetum
CCGGCCATTTGAACCACGGCGCTTCATCCTCGAAGGGTGAAAGGTAATTGATGGCTTCGTATCCGGGCAGGATCATTTTATGACCGAAATATGTTCCGATAAGACTGACGAGCTGGGAAACAGTTCAAACGGGGTTACGGCCCGAGGCTTACACCTATTTTTCATCCCAACGTTCCCGGATCCAGAGGCTCGTCATTAACGGGCTAAGCAATTCTTTCCCGCTAACTGACACTGTCTTTCCCCTAATTGTAAGCCTTGCGCCTTACCCGCTGACTCCGGGACTCCATTGTTATACACGCGCAATTTTTATGATCGAACCTCTTTTCTTTTTCGAACCGATCAATCGGTGGTATCAATTAATTCTAACAATATTGCTATCTCAGATCGTATCTTCTTTGATATTTTCGGAAAGGTGACGTACAAGAAAGAGAATCAACAACTAAAGACAACATATTTCGGTAACAACGCATTTTATTCACTTGGTAAAAATTTTATCGTTACTAGTAATAATTTCATTTCATTCAATTCAGTTACGTGTGTTTATAATAAATTTTTTGCATGGATTTGACATGTAGTAGCGTGTAGGAATGAGACTCGAGTCCCTGCAGAAACTTCATCTTTCGACTGATTCGCTCATCATGCTGTAATCAAAGAAAAAATTCGTTATCCGATGTATATGACGACCATGTCGTTTTGACGTGTGACATTATTGCGTTCGAGTTCTTCATCCTTGATGAACATTGAGAACATTTCACAAAACTTTCTACAGAAAAAACAACCTTCATGTTGTAGCTTCTCATCTAGGAAGAATAAGTGAAAGCAGACGTAGGCGTCGTTAGGAAACTCTGTTGGAATCGATGCGAACATTTCCGTCATTCTGTGAAATAAATGAAGATGAAAACTCAATCAGATAGTAAGTTAGTGACTTGGACATTCTATTTCCTCTTAACGGAACGTTTTCGATTGAAGTGTAACAATTTCGGACAAATCGAATTTTGCTAACTTGAGTTTGCCATGTTATTTCATGTAAGAAGCTCAATGATTTTTATTGTAAATGAAAAACTGTGACCAAAACAAGATTGAAAAAATGCTGGCATGCTAAAAACAGATAAAATAAATTTAATTTTTACTAAGTTACACAACTTATATGTTTAACTATCTGTCGCACCGGTAAACAAAGACCGTAAAAATCATAATTGACAGAAATAAATTGTTGTAAATCGGTAACGCGTTCCTATGATAGAAAAAAAAAGTATGGGTTGACTGCTGGAATCGTTTGTTATACGCGGTATTGTATTATAGGTAGAGCTCGATAAATATCATTTTCGTGGAATGTGCAAGTGTATATATTAATACATTAGCATCGAGGTCGTGACTTGTGTGATTTTTAACTCCTGTTTATCAGCAACTGACACGCGAGGCAATTTCTATTGGCGATTGTATCTCGGCTAACGATTATCAATGCATGAAAATGTGCGATGCATTGGTAATATGTACACGTGTTTGTATACGTGTACACACATGCATATGTAGCAGACTCAGCATCCGGTCGATATCGTTCGGCAGTTGCCTGCGAACATACGTGTATTTTACATAGATCATATGTACACCGTGAAGTGAGGGAGTGAAGGAAAATATACCTAATCAAGTAGCCTAGTTTATTTTACCGCAATCGGGAGTTTTATATTTTTATTTTCCCAATCGTTGCACGTCTCGAATTATCGTTCCGCATCGTTTGTACGAACGAAAACCAACTTTAAATTTTACTTATATATTTCTTCCATCGTTTCACAAATCTTCTCGTTTCTCGGTGTTATTTTTGGATCAGCTAAATATTTATAAATTCGATGCTCGAACTTTGAACAATATTTTATATGTAATAACGAGCACGTGATTTCATAAGCCAGACACGCTTCTCAACGTGGTTTGTAGGTGGATCGGTACTTGCCCATTCTTTCGTTGTCAGGTTACACACGCGAATACGTCTTACACAACGAAATCCGCTGGTAAATTTGATCAGTCGTGTAAATATAAGCTCGATCAACAAAATTTAAAAAGGCTCAAAGAACCGTGATTGGAATCCCGGGTGAAAATTCCACTTGGAAGTCGGAGGTGATAGACCAAAATTGAAAGATTGAGTTTAGAAAGATTTCAATAAGTACGAAACATTGAGGATAACGCTGCGTTACACGCTAAATGGTTAGAAACGTTTCAAGCTCCTTAAAAGCATTTCCACTAATTCTCTTAAAGATATTTCGCTGATTCAGAGGCGACTGCATAATTTTAAGAAAATCATGGCGCCTTGTCCGTCGCTGCGTTCTTATTGTTAAACTTATTAGGAATGATTAATGAATGAAGGATCCAACGTCAGTTCGGAAAATTATTTCATAATTGAAGCCCGTTGCGGTATATTATAACGCCAACAACTCACAATCGTATTTTCTGCACAGAGTTCCTACATTTTCATAAAAAACTGGCTCTACGTGTCTCTACGTAAGAATTTATCACCGTCCTGTATATATTTTTACCATACGCAGAACTTGCCACTAATTCTGTCGAGAAATATGTAATCTAACCTCATTTATCTAAAATATATTCTAGGACAGCTATAATTTACATACCTGCATAAGGCTTCATTTTTATAGTCCTATATACATTATAAATATGTTTGGATCATTAATTAAGAATGCCAAACTCGTATAATGTGTCTTATGTATTTTTCTTTTCGGTTTCGAATTTGGAAAAATGTAGAAATTTTAAATTAACGGAAAACATATTCAACATCTACTTATTTAAATGATCTGTTCAAGGCGGAATTGTAACCTGATCTTAGCTCGAAATTGCATTGATATATCCAGCTGAAAAAGGAAGAATGTTACCTACGTGAAGTTCGATAAAAAAAAAATGGTTGGTCGATGTAAACGGTAAGAAGTTTTTGCGTGTAAGCATAGGTTTTTTCTTTGGTAAAGAAGTTGTTTAAATTTTGCGCAATGTTTTAAACCGTGGTTAAAATATCGCATAAAGACCCACCCACAGGAAAAATAGAGTAGGTATAAAATTATCCTACAAGGAAGTGATAGTCCCATGAAAAAACAACTTGTGTATCGTAAAAAGGGGAGTTGCGACGATAAACCGCGGGTCAAGTAGACATCGATTGCAGTATTGAAACTACCGGAGAAACTCGGCGGTATCCATACTGCTTACACGGCAAATTCGTGGTATTATAGGCTAGTGAGGTATGCGCATTATGCATGTACGTGCGCAGATAGCGCCGCAGTAAAACGAATGCGCGGTTGCGTTGAAAGGTATCCACATGCAACGCAACGCATCGCGGATGCAGTTTGTCTCATGGAAAGTACGTCACGAAAACTGACGTTATATAGAAAACAATCTCGTATTTGAAAACATCGGACTTGCTGTACTAATTACGCGAGTCTATTAAACCACGATGCCGATCGTTACGACGTTGAGAACAACTGAAATGTCACGAATTTTCAAAACGAAATATCGAATGCACCGGTGTTTGCAGAAGTGTATCGACAAAACGCAAGTGCTAAATATTTAGAAAATACAAATTTTTTGCTCCAATTACGTTCTCTCTGTTCACTTTGTCATTGCCAGCGAAAATATGTTTACTGTTTACTCCGTGTTTTTGTTTCTTCATACGAAATAGTGAAACGGAAGTTTAGATAATTATCTGCTCGTTGTATGGAAATCCGTCCAATTCAAATTTCTCATCTAAACGAGGGACGAAGTGGTTTGAAATTTGGGTAAGCAGCCACATTCACTTTGCTTTAATAACGCAATAAAAATTTTGGCATATCTTTCGTTGCAATTGTACGTAAAATTTATCTCTCAATCGTTGTCTCGCGTTTGAGATCGGTAGACGGATATCCGATCGGATGTAAGGACGGAAAGTCTGTGCGCATGCGCGGAAACATGTCTGGAATACACTACCGACACAATATTACCAGAAAAAAAAAAATTATCGATGCTGCATCCAATCCGTGAATTTTCCAATTGTTTCAAAATTTTGATACAATGAAAAACCCTAGACCTCCTACAAGCCTCTAAAAGCATAATAATTCACACACGTCCGAACTCTCCGAAAAAAACGTTTAAAATTAACTTCCAAAAACACCAGATCTGGTGTCAAAGCGTCCAAGTTGGCAAACCTGTAATAGCGCGACTAAAGCGACTAGACAATCCGTACACATACACGCTACCAAATACCGTGCCACTTCTCTCCACAAACCCATAGACGTTCACCGAGTCGTCGCGTCGGGTTGTCTCTTTCGCGGCACGGCATCGCATCGCATCGCCTTGGTGCAGGTTGCAGCCAGTGTGGGCGGTGGATGCGCCGGGCGAGAGAAAGAGAGAGAGAAAGAGAGAGCGAAAGAAGGAAGGACAGCGCGATAGAGGAACGGGGTGGGGAGGGGGGGGGGGGCGGGGGTGAACGCAGAAGCACATGCACACACACACACACACACAGACACGCGCGCGTTGAGCGGCGCCGTCGAAACGGAGTGCGGCGTTACGGAGGATCGGAGCGACGGAAGGAGGGAGGGGGAGGGAGGGGGAAGGAGGGAGATCGGCGAGAGAGCGAGAGAAGGGGAAGATGACGGCTGAGCGGGAGGGACAGAAGGGCGGGGGGGGGGGGGGGGGGGGGGGAGTAAACCTCGGCCGTGCTCCGAAACGGTCCTGCCGGCAGTCAGCCGTGCTCCGCCAGCGTGGGGAGTTCGTATTGAGCCCGGAGAACCGTTAACGGAACTCACGTTGCGGCCCGCTCCCTCCCCCCCCGTCCTCCTCCTCCCCCGCGGTGATACGAATAATAAAACGGCGCTGGTCGAGTCGAGGCGGTGCCGGAATTCTTATGCCGAATCTCGGGGTTACGCACGTTTATACGTTGAATATCCTCGGTTGTTTATTGCTTTGGTTTGAACCGACGAAAAAATTCACACCGTAATCACGCCAAGACCTTTGAGTACGCGTTAATTCGCGGGTGATGTATGCATTGTCGTGTAGGATTTACCGGGCCGATTGAGTGACACTTGCGATTGTTTTTTTTTTTTTGTTTGTTATTTGTTTTTATTTTTATACCACGTAGGTGTAAAGAAATTGCCCATCGTAGGGTACTTGAACCGTTTAAATCTTAGGTAGACGTGGGTGCGGAATTCTGTTCAAGCGTATCGGTGGACGGATTCTATAACGACGAAGTGTAGTTTTGTTTCCGTGATCAATCCGTTGCGGTGCGAAAAGGTCGGTGGTTGTGATACGATACGGGTTCGGAGTGAAGTTTGCCTCGTCATGAACGCGGCCACGTGATAACGCGAGGTGCGGTTCCGAGGTTGATTTTGTAAACTTGTAAGTAATTTGAAGTAAAAGATAAAAACAAAAGATAAGAAAAAACAACGTAAAGATACTGTGCGCGATAATAATAACAGAGGATTATTCATATCGGGGAATATTAACACGAACGGAGAAACAAGGAAAGTGAAAATACTTCTCGACTCGTGAATTCCCCGCTATCTGTTTACGCGTGTTCGTTACTTCGTTATTCCGCGTATCGATAACGGAGCTGCGAGCGACGAGGTTTACGAAGTAGGAACGAGGCAAGAAAAAAAAAATAATAAAAAAAAAAAACACTAACGTAAAATAATAATCGGACGGTTATGGTGGGCGGCGGGGGGGAGGGGAACTTGACCTCTATCGCAAATGACCACTATTTCAGTACGCCGACTAGAAGCGAACAGTTTAGTCGCGTGTTTCCCGGCATCCCAGCAACGTTGCAGCAGCTAGTCGTAGTCATCATAATCATCATCAGCAGCAGCAGCGATGACATCTCTTGAATCAACCAAGTGATATCATTCCCTACTTCGTCTTCGTCGAACCTTTGGCAACGATTTTCCGTACCGTACAGAGATTTTTAAACACAAGCGCGCGTTTTTGTTGCGTTGCTTTTTTTTTTTTTTTTCTCATCTCCCCCAATTCTCTCCGATCCTTTCGCTTTTCATTGGAGAAAAAAAAAAACGAAGCTGTTTCGCGCAGCGTGGTGCGAAGTTTTACAATATATAACACTATAAACACGTGTAAAGCGATCGAGTGATAACTAACCGGATAGTCGAAGTGCGGGAATAATTGGACAAGTTCGGAACGGTTAGACGAAGGGTAACGGGAATCCCCCCCCCCCCCCCCCCCCTTGTCGCGTTCTTTTTTTTCGCCAACAAAACCACGTGGTCGCTGGTCCACGGAATTCGGGGAAAAACGCCCGGCGACCGACGATTTAGTCACTCACTCCGCAGTTTTACTCCGACCTCGTCATGAGTGCCGAAGCTCAAGTGCAGCGGAGGACTGCTTCAGTTTGTGCGAAGTGGACTTGGTCCGTTTTAGTTTTAGTGGTGGTTATTGTTGTTTGTTGTGCACCTCGAACGGTCGACGCTTACACGAACCAATGGGCTGCCCACATCGAGGGAGGACCCGAGGTTGCCAAGCAGGTCGCCGCCGATCATGGATTCCGATATTTGGACAAGGTGAGTCAGAATCTTTTGCGAGCGGTGAGAAGCACAGGCCTCTGACAATGAGTCAAAGGCTGAAACGAAACCGGGTTTAGAGAAGCGAGCTTGAAGTTGGTGATCGGGTCGACGCGTCGTTGTGAAACGTTGAGGAAAAACGGGGTTTCGCAATTATACAGTCGATGTTGAGAATTTGAGAAAAGGTTTTATGATTAGAAACTTCGTAGTGATTGAACTATGGGGTTTTTCATCTTGCGATGCTACTCGTTTTTGTTGTTGGACGCATTTATAGATTTTTAAAGGTACGGTACGACAGATGTTTGAAATTATACTATAATGCAAGATTTCTCGAACGATTTTCAGAGAAATTCTGGATGTCTGATCTGCGAGCAGAATGGTCTCAAAAACACTGCGATCGGTCAAAAAACGTTGTAATTATATAATTATTTTACTCGGTACTGTTTTTAATTCTCAGCTTTTTCGTACAAATTTGCTCGGATTCATTTCTACGAAGTTGAGATGTCTCGTTTCATTCTTGCTTACCAAATCATTGGCGCAAAGAAAACCTCTCCTCGCTGATATCTCTACCAATTCGTTTGTATTTTTCAAGAACATTAAGCATGTGCTTTTAAATCTTCATTCATTTTTAACGTTGGTTGTTTCCTCTTGTTCTTTAAACCTGTTGACTGTACCGCGCAGAGATAGTCTGACGATATGCCATCCGTATTTGTCATTCGCGACCGCCGACGAATGTAACACGAGCTGCAAAGGCACGCGCAGGTGTTTGTATAATATATTTACAAACGTATGCTGTAAAGGAAGCCTTCGAAAAGACCGATATGATTGGTAAGAACGGATAAAGCAATTTTCAAAACTTCCGATATTGACGCAAGAGATCAATTCTATCCCTCACGATTGTTCTCTGGCACACGTAATTTCTCTGTTTGAAATTATGCGAGCATAATATTCACACGATTCACGTGTAACTTATTTTTCACCTACAAGTCGACTACTTTTCTTCATAAATCTTACTCACAGGTACGTAATGTTATATACGCTTCTTTTGTGCTGGCAAATATCATTCTGCAATCTCGTGATTGTACAGATATAGATTATACTCTTGCGTCACGAATCTTGCGGCATATCAGGTGCAAATAAGTTTCGCGAGATATCTAATTTGGAATGAAAAGTGTACAGTGTACAACGTTGATAATTATTGCCACAGTCGGTGCGTGTTGGGTGTTTTTTGCACAACTCCATTTTCGATCAATGCTCCTTGAAATCACTATACCGTCGAAAATAATCACTCACATTTCAAACGTATCTTCGATTCTAATCTGATTTCCGGATCTTACAAAATCATGTAAATAAAGCAAAAGTTGAATTCAAATACGAGTCGAGTTGTTGACAAACATCTGGTGAAAGATCCTTGCACCTCTTGATCCGCCTTCGCGAGTTTGTTGATATTCCTCATTGACCTCTCTTACATTGAGTCTCTCTTCGTTGTACCAATACAATCGCTTTCACCGATCTGTTATGACTTTTAGTTTGAGGATCTCAGTGAACTAGAAGGAGTAAATCATAATTTCGTTTCGTAGTTTAATTATAGTGTACACAATTTGAAAGGTCTTTGGTACGACGGTAACCGGAACGTTCTTCCAACTTTATGAAGAAACATCAATAAATCAGTCACTAAATGAAAAAGAAGAATAGAAGAAATCGGAATTAATCAACCCTCGCGTTTCACAGTGCGCGAAACTTTCCCGTCCGTTTCATGTATCAGACGACTATGGAGAAATGCAAAGCTATTCAAGCCGTCTTGCGTCGCAAGCAGCAGCTGACTTTTTACGCCGTTGTTCATTCGGTCGCCCTTTGAAATATAAAATACGTAATAACCATCGACTGCCTTGCGGTTTGTCGTCGTCGTGGCGCAACGCCGAAGTTATAAACTCGATCGAGTGTGCGGTAACTGCACATGCGGCACCGGAGAGGTATATTTACTCACCTCTTGGTTAGTCGTGTCTCTCTCAACCGTGTGTAGGGGCAGGCAGATAGACAGACAGGAAGAGAAACTGCTTGAGGAGAAAAATTCTTCAACTTTTACGTATATACGTGTAGACTTTTATGACTGCGAGCAATTTTTTTTTTATCTTTCTTTATTTGTTTTATTTATTTTATCTCAATGTTTCGATGACAGCCCGGAGACTTTGTATCGAAGAGGTATGGAATACCATACACGAGAATACGGAGGCGAAGGAGGAAGAGAGGTCCTCTACCTCTGCCGGTATTGATTCTTTATTTTATCTTCTCCTCGTATTTTTTCCCTCCTCTTATAGCTCTCTTTTCTCCCTCTGTTCCTCAGCGTTTTTCTTCTTCCTTCTATTCTTCTTCATCCCTCTTCTTTTTCCAACATCTTTTATTACGTGTAATACTACTTATTCCGATACGATTTCACCCCGTCCTGGAACCTCTGAAGCCAACTGCATTTTCCTCTTTAATTTCTTGATAATAGTTGTTCGCAATTATCTTGCTCTTTACGGAGAATTTTTTTCTTCTCGTATGCATCATTTTCAATTATCGATCGATTCTACAAACTGTAAAGCAACATCTAATTTTCAGTCAGCGTGTATATGATATATTTGACAGTCGAGCAACTCGTTGTTATATGCCAATTATACGGAAGGATGAAGTTTACAACGTTACTGTAAGAAAAATCGCTACTTCGCATCTTTAGAAATGGGCGAGATTTAGTCAATCGTTATAAAAAAAATAAACTTCAATTTCGAAAATCCAACTCCTCGAATGTCATTTTGAAATGCCTAATGATGAACATTTTTTATCCTAAGGTTTCGTTACGTTAACGTTACTAACTTCAGCCTGATAATTATACAACGTATACGGATTTATTTGCGGAATTATGTACGCCGCAGACATATCGTCGTGATAATGAAATGTTTCTACTCATATCATTTCTTTCCCTTCTACCGAACCGCTAGTTTTTATGTAAACGGTGACGCATCATCGTCAGCGTTTGAGTAATCGCTGCTGGAATGAGCGTGTGTTGAAAAATTTTATACACGCATATATATACACGCATATGGGACTTTTAACAGATGCAAACATCATATAACAGCGTTAAAAGAATCGTCAATTTTCTTGTTTAAATATCATATATACGTGACATTATTGGCATTGTCTTAAATCAACGCAAGGTTCTTATTTTTTTTCTCTTGGCGAGACAATTAATACTCTGCGCGTTCTTGCATTCCCACAATTTCATGCATAAACTAATATTATAACATTTCGGTAATGCATATACATATATATATGCATGTCTGTATGCATACGTTTATGGAAATGAATAGACGGGATCTCTGAGATGTAATAACGCATGGGCTGCTATAAGGCTCGCTATAAAAGGCGTAACTCGGGAGAAGGCTGTACCGGTTTTGCCCGATGTCTTTAAATCTGGCAGACCAGCAGCATTCCACGTTATTTGAATCACGAGTTATTCCACCGTTTGCCGGAAGCCGGATCAGTCGATCGACATTGAAACCTCGTAACAAAATCAAGATGAAATTCATTTGGTCGTAATGGAGTAAATAAAAATAAAAACCCTCTCGTGGATTTATCTTACATTATGATTACACCTGTGCGTAATGAAGAAAATAAAAAAAAAAATCTGCACTACAAATATTATAATGCTATAATACTTATTTTTATCTCAATATTATAATAATTAATTATTTTTTTTTTTTTTTACACCTCTCCTGCAACTTTTACTCTTGGCTAATGATTTATACATGAGATACATCTTACGTACACTTTGTGGTTGTAGAATAATTACGAACGATCTACTTATCGTATATTCGATGTGCGACTTACGTCGTGTAGTTTTGTCGCAAAGATGAAGAAACAAGAGATGAACAAATGAATTTCAATACTTTCAGCGTCTCTTTTGCAGCCGTCGTCGTGCATAACCAAACGCGGTTGGTAGATAACGCGACTACGTCCGCTAATACGACGGATATTGCATGCGTATGTAGGTCGTGAAATAACTCGCAGTGCTCCGGTGTTAACCGGGATTCTTTAGAAAATTGATAAAACTCCGGCAGGATTTTGTAATAAATGGTCGGGATAGATCGTGTTGGATTAGGTAGCGTTACGCGAGACTGACGATAGTGATTATTTTTTCGATCATCAATATTCCAACCGGTGGGCAGGTTTTCTACCGTAAGTACTGAAAAATTATCGATACTTTTTTAAATAGAAAAAGCAAGAAAAAAAAAAAAAATATATATATATATATATATATATATATATATATATTGTTATTGTTCCGATCAGGCGTCGTTCTCGAGGCTCGATCAACGAATATTACTTATTCGAATCCTTCGATAACACGAATTGAAAGGTTAATAATTTCCGATCGTTTTCAGTACTTTCTTTGCTTCTGCTGTCAGCGACCAAAGGCGGAGATGTTCGATGGAAACCGAACAAAATGACGGAGGAAAAGAGGAGAGGAGAGCAGTTAATCGTAAGAGCCGAGCGCTAAGCCTCTCAAGACGTGGGTCGGGTCCTTCTCCTTATCCTCCTCATCCTCGTCCTCCTATCGAGATGATCGTCTATGACTCCAGAGTCTAGACTCTGGCCAGGCGGAACATCGAGCAGTTAGACCGGTCCAAAGCCTTGCCTTCAACCGGCTTTTCCATCTCTTCGACGCCTCCGAGTCCCCTCGTCTCTTTCTTTCTTTACTATATATCCCCCTTGTTTCTTCGCGGCGAGTCTAACTTCGGACTCTGTTGGGTCGGCAGGACTCGCGGCTCGGTTAGGAAAGGCTTGGCCCTCTTATCTCCCATTCTCTTGACTGTGTGACTCTGCTACGCTGGCTGTGTCATTTCTCGATCTAGACGAGAGGGGAGAATCGCGTACCCAATTACGTATTCTCTATGCGAGATTGTCGAGACGCTTTTTTGCTGACACTTATGACGTTGTCGAGAGGTACCTGCACTTCGATATTCAAAGGACCCGCCGCTCGGTCGGAAAAGAGTCAAGTTCGACTTGAGACTTGTTGTTCGTTACGAATGAGCGAGCAGAGAAAGAGACACCCTATTTTTATTCGTATTCTAGTCGGAGTTGAATTTTCAGGGTGCATTGGCTGCGCGTCGTTTAAACCATTCGTTATGGGAAAAGTTTCATAACCGTTTTATAAACTATCAACAGCGTTATTTGCCGATGAAGGTGAACACGGATGAAACAACATTTGTACATTTGATAGAAGTTAATCGAGGCTAATTCGAATAACGCAGACTCTACCCAATATCAGTAACACGAAAAAAGGTTGAAAATTAATAAACACTCGTGTTTTTGATACGATTTTAATGTTTTCTGGCTATATTAACGCCCAAGTATTTCTTGGAATTAAACGAAAATTTGATACAAGAAACCATTTACCGTGAGTGGTTACAGTTGTTAATGATGAAAAGTGAAAGCAGTCACGTACTTATAGGTATTACATGAGAAACATATCTAGGAATTTTTTCCGTGTCACAATCAATGTTACAGTTTGGTGGGAACGTCGTAGTCGACGTAATTATTACCGCCATCACGATGAGAGAATGTAAAACGGAAGAAATTTGTTGAATTATTTTATTTCGAGTATACGTACAAATTATGTTGTAAAAAACATCGGTATATTAAAGGATCGCGAAACATTTGTAAAGTGTAGAAAATTTCTTCACTTGTCGACTGAACGAAAATCAATATGGCTCCGTGAACTCTTGAAAGAGAGTTTAGACTCTTGAAAGCTTTTCACTTTTCACAGAGTCGAGGGGTTGCCCTTAAATTTGCTTTTGTTTTCGCTTGCAGTGAGTATCTCTGTTTCTCTTTTGCCCCAAAGTCAGTTTCTGGTTTACGATTAAATTTAATTTGTTACGCTTGCGCTGCCATGAGAAACAAAGTAAAAGGGAATAGTAAGAATATTAGACCGGATTTAAATCGACAAATCGATCTTGGCTACAGATGAATGATTTCTTGCGAATTGATTGAGCTGATTTGCTTGTTTTTCCTCATTATTGCACTCGATCTGTTCAAAGTTCGTAAATCTTTGACGTTCTTAGCGGCCGAACCCTGACATACAAAATTATTGAAACAAATCGGCAGCTTAAGTACAACTATAGTTACACGCTGTGGGAGAACAAAAATGTTGCCGACCTCGATTGTATCACGGCGGTTATATGTGATACGTTTATTGGTAGAACGAACCGGAATTTGACTTACTTCACTGCACTTCTGTTCTACCGTGTACTTCAAATCAAATTTTTTTTTTTTTTTTCTATTTTTCTTTCATTATTTTTATTGTTTATTACCATCGAGAAGAATCGAACCAACGGTATGAAAAATACTCGCGAGAAAGAGAGCGTGAGATTGAGAGAGGACCGTACCGGTTGTTGTGTGCAAAACGATAAAATTCATTAATATAAATTGGAAATTATCCCACGAAAATCGAGGCGAAAAAAATTAAATAAGCAAAGGAAAACACGCAGTCGCCGTTGAAATTGGTGATATATTAAATCCTGCCGGTGTACCTACAAATGTACCTGTATATACGTATGCAATATATACGTATATACATATATACATAATTACATACACATATCGTTACGGAAATTCGTATTTCGTCAGAACACCAACGTACATTGGATTTACATCAAGGCTAGCGAGCAGCAAGAAACGCGACGTATACCTAGATCGGGGTCGAAAGAGGAACAAAACAAAATTCGATGTTATTTACCTCGACTTTCAGCACCATTGCAATCCTCCATTCGTCCACCTTCCTTGGTTCGTTCGCCTCCGATATCCACCTTGAAAGCAACTATTGCCGAACCTTGCGACTTTCCCATCACGCTGATTGTACCGTCGCTCGTCTTCGCGCATGCGTACAAGACCGAAATATTCTTTGCGACAAGTATTTTATACGTATACACGTGTATATTCTCAAAGGCGAGTCTCCGTGTAGAGGCACCTGAGAATTACAACCTTATACTCCTGTCGCTTCCATTCTCCGGTTTGATCTATGCTCTTGAACGTAACGCGTGTGAAATGCAACGACGCGATAACGACGACGATGACGATGATAATCGTGATTCTGTGTTTCATCTACCTGGAGTGGTGTTGAATTTCTAACGTTCAGGTATCGGGTTCTTGGTTTCATGTAATGCAATCTGATAAGTTCCGAGGTTAATCTCAACAGAAATTGCGCAACAATATTGTACGTTGCAATATTGTGCGAACGATGCTCACACTTGCGGTGTTTTTCCACCGACTGATTTCGTCGCCAATCTTCGCGATCGCGGCATCTCGATTATCAACTCGACAGGTAAAAGAACTGGATTTTAATTGTGGTTTTTCTTTGGTTTGATGGATTTTTTCTGCAGATTAACATTGAATGAGAGGAAAGAAGAGGAAAAAGAATTAATTAATAACGACGTTTCCTGTGCCATGCGCGACCATGGATGATGTATTGATTGCAGAAAATATTTGTAGACTGATTACGTATCTGTGTGTCGATAATGTATCACTTGGACTAGAGTTTATCAGTCATTGCGATGTTATATAGTCTGCATGAAAATACCGTTTATGCGAAAGATTGTTTAACGATACAATATCTTGTTGAATTATCACGCGCTTGAAAGCTGCGGCAAATATTGACGGGAATAAAATTTTGAAGGTAGATGATATTTTCGATGTATAATGTCAACGTATCTGTTTGTCAAGTACCAACTTGATCGCAGTATAAGAATTTAATCGAAATAAATAGATTTTTTTTCCAATTTCGACGGACAGAACTAAATATTTGTTCGACGAAATAAAAATTTGAAGAAACTAATAAATATAGAATGTATCGAAACAAACATTCGCGTGTAGCAAAATAAATATTTCATGTACGACTGAAATCGATTTGCCACCAGTACTAGACGTTTTTATAACTAAAAACATATCAAAAACTGCCTGCTTATTGATCCTGCTTTTCTTATTCGGCTGACGTTATTGAGCTCTGTAAAAGAAATAAATCCTATACGCGCAGAACGAGGCAAAATGCCGAAAAGCTTTCGGTGCTTAAGAAGATGCGACTCGAATGAACGCGTAGATAAATACGGAATACCGTCAGAGGAAAAAAGAGGTAATGTATATATATCGAGAAAAATACCGGGACAATCCGGGAAATCGTGACCGTATTTCAGGTTCCGTCTGGAGAGACTCGCGAGTCTTCGATAAGATTACGTGTCCATACGCCGACACGCACTCAGGCCACGTGCAACACGAAGAGGTTCGCCCTAAGGTCCGAAGCTTGAGTTACGTCGTGCTTGCACGTTCAGCGACCGTGACGCAATTCTCTAGCGCGAATGCATTTATGCATGTTCTCCTTGAACATATGCAGAATAGTCGCGCGACGGTCATTTTACGAGTCTTCTATCTCACGGGCAATGAAATGTGTCGTAAAAGTATATCTAAGACTCGAAACAGCGCCAAATAGTTGCGAAGATAAAGATTTTTTTTGCTTATTTATTGTTCTCCAGCAATCTTACCAAGAATGGCAGATTTTTTCGAAGCGTACGATTTTTGTTTGCGACAAATGTTGTGGGTCTTGAGAATGAACGAAAATAATCGATTATTTTTGCCCGATTAACGAGTATAATCGACCATTTTTCAAACTCGAATAATCGTTGCATCGATTATATTTACTTGCAGTTGGGAGTTGCGGGGAAGACGAAAGCGTGCAAAAGATTGTCGGAGAATTTATTCGGTACGTCAAAGCGAGACAAATATCTATCTCGACGTAACACAAAAATGGTGACAACGGGGTGGGATAACGCTAGATTAAACAGGACAGTTAGAATGCTCCCACGTAACGTTCGGAGAGATTTTCCTCTTCGTTTCACACATCTTTCACATGCTGTATGCGCCTGGCTACCGTCGAACAGAAGGGATGCGAGAGTGGCTCGATTTCGAATAATAACCCCTATGGTAGTGTCACTTCTTTGATGCGAAATCACTGAGAGAGTGACGGTACTGCTATGGCCTTTGAACTTTCATTTCGGTGATAACTTGACGTGCGTGGAAATTCAGTTCTTAACGTTAACCCAACGTTGATAGGAACACAACTATTTTCCAACGTTAGAACAACTTTGAAGAAGTTGAGTTTCCAAAATACGCGTATAATGTTGATGTTGTATCACGGTTTACTGAAATTTATACCGACAGTCCTGCAGCTGCTGAATAACTAGTTCAATCAAAAACATATCGCTGTGAATTTGGACTTGATAAAAAGCGAGAGAGAGAGAGAGAGTGTAGTAAGTGTGATACATGATCACATCAACGAAAGAAAACCTTTTTTTCGCGAAGTATTGATAATTTTTACACCTCACTACGTTATTTCGCGTGCAGTATTAACGAGGCAGAAATACCCCGTTAAAAAGCAACGATGGAAAATTATAAAACGGGTATTATTATTCGATGTAAATATATTCGAGAAGTCTTCGTTACGTGTGAAAATGCAATCCGTGAACCGTGAATGTCAGTTCTCGAGTCAACGTTCCTTGGATTCACCCACGTGCATGGCTCTCGACACTTGAGCCTCAAGCACCTTCCCAGGCGCTTGATTCAGGGTCAGAACCGACCAACTGAGTCCCTGCAGGTGAGACTAGGTGAGTCTAGGTGAGTCTAGGCCACCGTTCGACCCGCGGTTGTCAAGGCTTGTCACTCGCGGAACTGTTACTCTCTCTCTGTCTCTCTCTCTCTATCTCTCTATTTTGAGGCGACTCTTTGTCTCCCACCTTCGAGTCACTCCGCGGACCTCGAAGCCCGGCAACGACGCGTTGAAGAGTGAATGGATCGCATCAGGGCCGTGTTCCATGTATAACAGTCATTTTTCACCGCGGATATAGAGAAACAGCTGGTTCTATCTTGTCGCGTGCGGAAATTCTTGAGGGAAAACTTCGGGGAAACTAAGCATTTTTCAATAAAAATATCAGACTTTAACTAACGTATGAAGAGACCAGGGGAAAAACCACTGCTTAAGTCTATTTTTTTTTATCGGCAACCAGTTAGCGATACAATTGTTTCGGCATTAGAGAGGATTTTTAACAAGATGTCACCGTTGAATAGGAAAATCAGCATCAGTTCATCCGCCAGAAGAATTGGTTTGGAATGTACAAGTTTCGAGAGAGCAAACTTTAATTTGCATTTTTCTTGAAATCAGTCCGAGTGGACTAAAGTGGTTTTTACCTTGGAGACTTTATATGACAATGGTCATGGAAGCAAGAAAGTTTTTCACAATCTATTCAAATAGTACTGAATTTGTTGAAATTGATAGAATGTTAACCGTGCAAGTAGTTCAATTGACCATTCATGTATGGTATTCAAACTACACGTATTGAAGGAACTTTGATTATCGTGCCAAGTTTGTTCACTATGATCGTGCTCATAGTCCGTTGTTTTGAAATTAAAATTCGCGTCTCAAGTCTGTCTTTTTTTTTCTTCTTTCATTCATGGCATGTTGATTCCATGACGAACGCCACTGGGTTTCGTTTCACCTTGACGTGTCTGTACAACGATTCTTTGTATTTGAATCGCAGTGTTGAAACCGTTACGCAAAGTGTCGTGTTACATGCTGCACGTTTGTCACGTTTCTAATTAATCCCAACAAAGCATTCGACCAACCAATATTTCCTTATTTAAGCTTATGTAATGTCTGCTTCCCGGCTATATAAGCTCTTAGTAATCACTTTGGATATTCACCGATGCAGCATTTCTCCGGGGCGACGATACAACTTTACCCTACCCAAAATTCTGAACTTCGACTCTCCCTACAGGGGCAAACCTCAGAGCCACTATGCGATAGTTCGGAGCTATCTTGAAGACGATCGTTATTATTCGATTATCGTTTCCCTTTCTCATTATCCTTTCGGTTTTAATTGCGACTCGACGTATGGTTATGTATAACAAACATGGCGGCGAAAAAGAACAAGAGCCATCAGCTTACCGTTTAAATTTGCAATCCTCTAGATTGAAAAAATTCGTAACAACTGTAGTGCAGTTACGTTGCGTAACATCCATCGCGGATTATAGAGTGAAAAGTAATACGCACGGCAGTTTATATGCCGATATTCAGTCTACCGCGATCACAGACCGCAAGCAGAATGTTATTTTTTCCATCCTCAACCACGCGCGGGAAAACAAACAGGAACGTATGAAATGCACATAAAAATGAGACAATATTTTCGTTACTTGACCACCGACGAGGAAAACGAGGAGATTCACTGAATTGATCGTTGTACGAACACTCGCCTCCTCTCTTCGTCCATCGTCAACCCGATGCCCGTTGACAAATATCTAAAACAGGTTAGGTCGTCACTCCCGAATCTCATCGCGATTCGGCTGATAAATAAACCGAGGAAGGTCTCTCTTCCTGGTCTGGTGGAAATATTGTGTAACTTGCAGTAGGTATCATCTACGAGTTTGCCTTAATCACAGTCGTCCCAACTATGGAAATACGGTTTTGGATCCCTCACGCGTGGCTAATTAGTTGCCGGTTCGGGTTCTCCAGTGTCACTTGGAAAACTTTATGGAACTGTATGAAAGCTGCGCGTGTACACATCGATTGCCGGAATTAGAGACGCGGTTTAATTGCAAGCCCTGCGCCATATTGGTGAACGCTGGAAGTAGGTAACTGTATTATATGTATATACCCAAGCCAATTATATCGTTCTCTCTACCCGGGCGCATGGCAATGTTCACCCGCAATTCTAGCTGCTCGACCACCTAACTGGTATAAACTTTCGATATGGCTTTGGGGTTATCAAACGCCAGGCTTACATACACGTGCCGGTTTCATGGTCTTTATTAATCCATGGGCAAGCGTAATGCGGTCGTTCCTCGGAACACCATGATCATCCCCTTGACCGGCACCGATACCTTCATAGTAATTCCCTTTGTGTCTGATGATATCAGACGATAGAATGGAACCATGTTGATGTTAGTGACGTTGACGTAACGAAACATCACGGAGTCAATCGTTGTGCAATTTTAGAAAGACTTTCAATGCGTTGAATGTTCAAAATATGACCATATCATCTTTTTTATGATTCACTAGCCGAATGTCAGACAGTCCTAGGGTTGCTGCGAAGTAACGATTTTCCTAAACATGCATCGTTAACGTAACGTTACCATCTTCAACCTCGTCGAATGGAGAAGATCTCTGTATACGCGTCGAGTAAACCCCTTGGTGCTTGATAATTAAGGGCTCATATCATCAGACGGACCATTTACATGGTGGAACGCAATGCCGGGCTTTAATCCGAAACACACAACGGCGTTTCTTTGGCGCGAATGAACGACATTTGCGGACTGGTAACCGGCGCTGTTTGTCTCAGATCTAATTTGGCGATAGTTGAATGGAAGGAACGGGACCTCGAATACGTATTTCCGGAACCGCAGGGCGTCAATGGAAATTCTCTCGGCTCGAATTCGCACCAGAAACGGTGAATTACTCTTATACTCCCAGCCTGCTTTCAATCCTCGAGCTTTGTTCCAAATCGCGAATCGTTCACCACAGAGTGGCTACGAAGCTCTTTGGAGGATAGAGAGGACATTCATTTATAGGTATAAGTGTATCCCTTATACAACGAGCCTGCCTGACGAATGATGCTAATCCTTTGCCATTTTCTAATTCAACCACGCTCTGTGCAATCGGGACACTAATTAGTGGTCTGATGCCGCTGCACGTCGAGCAAATTATAGCTTCACTCTAATTTTGTGAAATATGAAGTCGAGAGACTTTGCGCTGGTTTAATTAGAAGACGCGAAAAGGCGGCGATCTGGAATTGTTACGATCATCTCTCTCTCTCTCTCTCTCTCTCACTCCCTCTCTCTCTCTCTCTCTCTCTCTCTCTGTCTCTCTACCCTGTCCCTCTTTGTCACTTTTCCTGCTCGGTTGTAAGAATAATCCTGAAGGGAAGGGTGTAACTGCTCCGTAAATCTAGTTGCACTGAGAGAAATTTTTAATTCCGGTTACCGCTCAGTTCTTAACTATTTTCGTTTTTCACCACAATCGAGAAATATAGTTCCGAGTACAAAATGAAAATTAGTTTTGCAGCTGTTACCGGAAAGTCTGGTATCCGTTACTATTCTTTCTCGTTACGATCACTGTTGCTATATTTTCTTTCAACTGTTGCTATATTTTCTTTCAACTGTTGCGAAAATTTAATGCTTGCGCGACGATAAATTGACGTTAAAGCCTTGTTTAACTAAAAAAGTAGAGTAAACCTCGAAAACTGATTTTGCGTTGCAATTACCAAAAAAGGATCGACAATAGCGCAAAATGTTTAGGCGTACCTCGTTTTTCGTAATCCCAACAATATTCAAACACTTATTTTAACGATGCCTGTTTTACTGAATTTTTCTCAGTATGTCACCTACATAGTCTCACTGTTTACTACCATACGTGGAATTGTTGGAGGATTTTCGACTTGCACACACATCTCGCCATTTTCTTTTCCTCTTTCCGCCCGTCTTCCTCTCGGTCCTTTTCCTCGTTGTTGCTGCGACCGTTTTCTTCTTCTCTATCCCTTTATTTCACCGACCTTGGACCGACCAGGAATATTTGTATAATACCAGAAACGCGGACTTTTCACCCAAGCATGATGGGAAGGAAGGAACGTAGGTAGGTAGGTAGGCAGGTGGGTTGACCGCTCTAAAATCCAGGGTCGAAATACGGCAAATACTTTCGAGACGATCAACTACCTGCCTACCTCGTCCCTACTTTGGCTCGAGAATTAACGGATATCCCCATTCGTAGGCCTCGATCTTATATTAAGTGGTATTAACATCTCATTAAATAAACAAAAGCCAATGGAATCGAACAGTATTTATATTGTTCGTAGACTCACTGACGTATCATTTTTCCATTAAAGTATCGTTGCCTATAAATAGACTTCGCGAAACCAACTCTGATTTTTTTATTTGCTCCATTATTTTTAATTTCTTTTTTTATTTTTCTTTTTGATCTCCTGTTTTTACAAAAGAATTTACGTACTGGCAGTAAGGATTTTGATTTCAATATTTTTTATGCTCAAGTATATTGCTGCTGATACGTAAAGTGCTTTTTGGGGATACCTATAACGTTTTTTCTAACCTTTATTCGGAATACTTGAAGAAAAAAAAGAAGTATTAAAAACTTGCTGAATCCAGGGAATCGATCGTATCAACTAATTCCTGATGGAACTAATTTGAGGGATGAAAGATAATGCAACTGATTAATTTACTACCCAAGATGTACCACCTGCTTTTATACTGCAATGTATAAAAATTGAGTTTTTAAACTCTCACGTATACACATTATAATCGCGCAATTACAGTCGACCGTTCTTTACGGGTCGCTCATTAACGTTTAGTGAATAGGGAGAAAACTTGAAGCTTTAAACGGTAAAGGATTCGTCGAGGAATCAAGGTACAGCATTATTATAAATGCCAACGGTTTAAGTCTGCCGAAGTGAAAAGGAAGAGAGACGGTAAGAGAAGAGATCTTTTTTTTTCTCTCTCTCTCTTTCCAGAGATGAGAATAGGATGAAATTTTTTTTATTTTTTCTTTTACACCGTCGCGTGCGTCGTTCTTTTCGTTATATGATATTCATCGTTAGCGCAAGAAGCTGCTGATGACGAATAATGAATACTGATAGTAAAATAAATACTTATATATCGTGCCACCGGACGGATCGGACGATAAATTGCCACAGATTGACCATGATCGTATTATACCGTTTCCAGTCTAGTTTGTGATACTCCGATGTGTAAAAGGATGTATATTGTTTCGAAAATAAGCAGCTAAAATAACATCGGTTATCAATTTTCATCTGAAACGTGTCGAGGCTTATAAATTTCAGTCTTCTATTCGTCGGTGGAAGGTTGGTACATTATTTATGCCGAAAGATGATCTCTGCGATGCCCGAGAGTCTGATACTTAAATTAAGCAACTGTTATTTCTTCTTCTTTTCAGTTGACTTTAATAAGTATGCTGATGAGGGAGACGATGAAAACTAGAGATATGTATCCTAATTTCAGTACAGAGCCGTGCTTCCTCGGCATATTAAACTGTTCGTTTAGGTGCCTTGTATATGCCTCGTAAAGATCGTTGTGATTGTACGAAACGACGACGCAGGGAAAGTTTAACGTCTATTCCACCGAATGCGAATGGGATGCGGCTGCGCCATGCCGAGGTACTCGTATCCTCGTAAATCCAAAAACCATGTTGTGTCACTCACCTCGGGATTACAAAGGTTTTGTAAGCGAGTGTGTCTCCCGTATCCAATTTTTCTCCTGTATTCACAATTGTCCAGGCACCCAAAGTGAAATAGGGGTCTTTGGTAATCCTGTCTTTGTACCGATTCAACGAACTTTGTACAAGTCCTTTGTCCCTTTTAAGATTTCCAGTTTTGCCGTTTCTTTCTTCTAGTTTCTACGTATATTTGCGCTTGGCGCAGCAACGTTTCACGAAATTTGAGGGAAAATCATGATCGTAGTTTGAAATCGTGATGAGAAAATCTGCGATGCCGTGTAGTTTTATTTACCAACCACAACTTGTGTACCGAATAAAAGAATTATACGGTCTCTGTGTTGGTATTCCGGGCATCTGCATTAGAAATGCGGTAACACGCGACAGCGTGTCTCGCTAGGCTGAGTCTTACTGCCGTTGCTCCTGCCGTAGTTGTGAATTTGCCCAGGTTCGCATCCTTTGGTATTCGTACCTCCTCGCAACGTTTCATTATTCATTAACACAAGACCGCATCTCTTCTTCTTCTTCTTCTTCTTTGGTTCATGCGGCAGACACGCAGTACATACGTAACGTAGGTTGACGTAAATATGTACAAACTTGAGTATATTATTTTCTCCAGCTAGTCGGGCCTTGCGATAATAACCGAGGTAGCATTATTTCGCTGCACGGTGTTTTTTGAGCGTTAGTAAAGATCTGGAGAAGTTTGTAACGCTTTTTTTTCTGATAAAAAAAAATGATCAAATTATACACCAACGGTATCGTGAAATATGTACATAATATTTGCTGGTCGGGCACGGTGGGAAATTATTTAACAGCACGAAGTTGAGTGGATAAAGGAAGGACGAAAACCTCCCGGTGTTATCTTTGCAGATAAACATTGACTTCCTTTTGGAACTACGCTTATATGGTATATATAGCTGTACACCCTGCTTCTTATCCGAGAAGAAGCAGTTCACCATATCTTAACCGTGTACGATTTGCATATTTTAACGTTTAAAATACCCATTCCTACTAGTTAAACCGTGTACTAAAATTCTCAGCACGAGTAGCCGACGCTCCGTTTAAACTGTTGAGCGCGAAAGTTTGCTGTGTTTAAGTTTTTCTCTTTTCTCTCTTCTTACCGCGACTTTTAATTAATCGTCCCGAAGTATTCTCAGAGTCGGGCGAAGATTCTTTAGTTACCGCGAAAGAAACGAATACCAACATATTGATCATATTGAAGTTAGTAGGTAACGTTATCGTAACGATTCATGCTGAGGAAAAACCGTTATTTCGCGATTTTGGAATTCTCTAAAATAAAACAAATCACACTCGCATTTCGAAATCTTAGTTCGTTCAAAATTATTGTAAAATTACGGAAATAAGATTTTTTCCTCGGTATTTCGTTACGATAACGTTACTAACTTCGACCTCGTAAAACTTAATCACTAACTCTCTGAGAAAGTTGGACTTTAAAAAAATATACGCCAATTAATATCTTATTTTATCATCGCCCGTCTGCTTGTCGTCCCTGTACGAATGAAATTACTATTCTTATTGCGCGAAATATACCCGGTACCGAAAATTGATATTCAAACCAAGCAGCTCGCTGGTATACCACATATGTACCTACTCCGTGCCGGCTGATGCATGTTTAAAAGGCGAGAACGTGAATCGGTGTAAAACACTCGGCTGATTGACAGAGGATGGATAAAAATCAGTCCTTGACGCAAGCGGTGAATGACGATTCGAAGAACACGTATGTAAATCTTTGGAAATCTTTTACGAGATATCGTCTAACGTTGGGCTTAGGCGCGACCCGCAAGCAAATGGAACTCTCTGTGTGCGATTACGTGATTTTATACGACGCCGCGACGTCCAGTAAAATCACGTACGAGGCAAAACAGTTGCATACAAGTTTCGGATGCTGGTGTGACAAACGAACCATATTAATAAACGAACATCGAACTGAGCTCATTTTGAACGAATTTTCGGTAACGTATTTCTTTGCCTTGAAGGCATCCGTGCCTACGTTAATAATGCAAAATATTCGTACAGCAGGTGCGGCGAAGGGTGATCGTACTGTTGGTATGATGCAGGTAGTTGGGATAGCCAAACGGGTACATTCACTCGGCAAAAAGTGGGTCAGGATCGTGGGTTGCGAACACTTCCAGCGGCCGTCTACGAAGGGTAAAAAATCAACCAGATTCAGGGACGGTAACCTGCCAGGGATGAATCTGCAGTCGATTTTTCTTTTTTTTGTTTTGTTTTTTTTTTTATCTTTGTCCCATCAAACTTTTTGCTCTGTTTACAAAGACCGACCAACTTTCTCGTGCTGATTTTTACCCCCGCCAATTTTTTCGATTCTTTATTCCTCTCTTTCTCTCTCTCTGTATATTTATTTTTTTATTTACTTATTTATTTATTTATTCATTACTTTTCTATCACTCGTGTATTTAGTTACTCATGTAAAATTTTTGATTTATTTTTCTAAATGTTTTCCGAGTGCAATGTTCAAACACTTGCGACATGTCCCCACGTTACGTTATTTATTCTGTTCCGTCATTCACCAATGTAGTTTCTTTATTTTATTTGAACACCTGACCAATGGAATTGATTTACCAATTTTCCTGTTCGGATTAATGTTACGTTACTTTTATTCATTCTCTTATAGTTTTGCTAATTTTCTAACCTCTTTACTTATTTATTTATTTATAATTTGCTTATTTATTTATTTATTTGTCAAGTTTTTCGATTCATTATTTTTTTCTAATCTCATTTATTATTCTCTCTTTATTACTTTGTACTCTCTTTCGGTCTATTTACTTTTATCTACGTTTTATCTCCTTCTCTGGCAATTATTTTTCATTATTTTTCAACCTTAATATCAATGTGTGTTAATTTGTTGTTAACTTTATTGCGCTTAATGCTTACGCATATAATCTGTCTCTACGAGCTTGCGGTATGCTGCCTGAGGGGACTTGTCCCAGGGCAAACAAACTACATATCTATCTATCGTCTATCTATCTCTCTCTCCTCTTCATCACCTCTTTTGGAAGATCAAAAATGTTCCGGTGTTGATTACGCCTTGGCTTAATTATATGTACCTACGTACCATCCGCAGCGTTTATATACATACCTATATGCATACCTATCACATGTACGTACGTACATACATACCTGATTCCACCGCCGCCTCTGGGATGTACTTGCTATACCTCGCGTACGGTTCAATTAAATTTCTCAAATGTGCGCAGGTGTGTATCTTTCTTAATTAAGGGCTTTCCCGTACATCCCGATTCCAGATATTCGAAGCTATTCTGTTCCGCCGCTCTGTCGAGGTATACGAAACGAGCAAGTGTCGGCTTTAAGTAAATACCTTTGGGAATACCTTCGGAGTTGTATTTTGCTTGCTTTACGCGCGTATGCTTTGGAATTTCTTTTAATTGCTTTGTAGAAAGTTTTAGTTCATATACATCCTGAAAGCGATTTTATCGTTTGTAAAACCTATCGATGATCTTCTTACAGACATATTCGATTCCGTCGACCGTGAAAAGTTTACGTGTCTATACAAGTTTTTAATCTCTAGCAACCACAGGTTTAGAAATCAATTTCTTCGCAATGGTCGTCGACCTGTTCGATTTTTTTACCCCGTTTGTAACCAAAATTTCAATGTTAATATATGGTTTGGAAATGCCAACAACAACGATTGAACGAAAGGAATAACGTCGCAAATTGAATTCAATCCGTAGGTATATTTGTCAATCCTGGCATTCCGAGTATATTTTCTCTCTTTATCTTTGTCTACTTCGCTCGTCGTGGAATTTTTCACCCTCTTCAAAACCGTTTGCTTCAAGAGTTGTGAAAAAATGACGAATAACCGAATTTTTCCCCGCTCATCCGCGTGCGAATACTTTTTCAGAAACGTCGTCTTGTGGCAGCTGTACAGCTCAAATATCTCACCCATGAACGAATTGCACGGGGATATAATCCCTGCAAGAAAAGCTCGGAACATTTGCGGTAGCTACATCTCGGGGGGAAAACCATTTATAATTTCCACGCAGATAAATGTAGATAATCTGAAGTTCGTTTCCTGCAAGTGTGAAACTTGCGAATACTCGTCTCGACTCGAAGCTACGCTTGAACCCTCTTTCAGGAGTATGTACAGACTTTCACGAAAATCAGATTCTACGTGGCCAGATCCAAGGTTCCTGAAACCCGATGATCGTATGGAAACGGAATTGAGATGACGGAATGTTTGAACTAGTGCAAAGTAAATCACGTCCAATGTATATATCGATCACGGTTCAACGACGTTTGTTAATCAAGCGACACCGGAAAGTAAGCCATGGTATTAGGAGGTGTAACCGTTACAGGTTTTTCTTCTGTTTACCTTGTCGACCACCGACGATGACTACCTCCGGGTTGCTGGATCGGTTCTGCGTCATGGTTGGTACCACGGAGACACTGCGTAAGGAGACCGAACTCAAACGGGCGAATTAACAAAACTTGTCACGGTAATCGAACGCATTGAGTTTATTTTTTGTACCGGTTTTGCGTTGCTAATTTTCGTTTTACACCGAAGTGTCATTGGTTGCGGGAATGTTCAAGATCGATCGATCGATGATCTTGTAATGCGATTGGTGGAAAGTTTTGAATTCAAACTGCCGTCTTGCACTCGATCCTTTCATTGTGTTCGGTGCATGCAGAATATTAGCGCCATCCTATTTTAGGCAGCTATTTGTTTACACGGAGTTCGGTCTCCTTATGTAGTCTCCATGGATGGTACGTTGAAAAAATCACGTTGTTTTGTACTTCCGATGTCTTATGTTCATAATCCACGATTCTTTATCCATGATGGATTACCGATCTCCGTTGAACCGCACCTTGGATTCTGTGCAACGAGTTGTATCGTTGTTTATACATATTCGACGTTCGGGGAAACAAGTCGGTGGAAAATGACGACTCTTCGTCAATCCTCGACGTCGCCGACGATCCTTCGGTTCAATTGACCGACCGGCTACCCGGTAATACCATTCCTGATTCCAATCATCTGCAACGGATTATAATGTAACGGAGGACGGAGAAAACGTAGTTTGAGGGGAATCGCGTGTATCGATCACAGCTTCGTCAGATTCGTGAGTCGACCTCACGAATCTATACGATTTTGTGAGGAGATTCTTTATTTTGTAATACTTTATAGGAGTGAATATCGGTTATTGCCAATCGTTCGGAAAAAATAATAGGTATGCGTTAGTCCTTCTGCAATTGAATTATAACCAACGATAAATCCGAATTACACTTGCAACAATTTTGAACCTTCGTTCGACACAGCTTTTATCTCTCTGGCAAACGACCGTGAGAATAATGCGGTGTGTTGAGCAGAAATAACCATAGTGTCGAATCATCGATGACTGGCGGGGATTTTGGTTCAATCTTGATGCCGGGCTCGTCGCGTCATCGGTGCGAGTGAAGCGAAGCCAGCTAGCGCCCGAGGCTATTTAATTTTCAAATTATCGTACCGCACAAAAGCACCAGAGCTCCTACTCTGGCTGAATAAATTCGACGGACGGATAGAGCGTTAATCAATCCCAAGTTGATGGAGGAAGGTATCTGTACAAAATTTTGCTGTCGAATTTACCAACGCGATATGAAGCTAAATTGAGTCCGTTGACGGAAGGAGAGAGAGGGACAACACGTCTTATTCCGTGTCGTTTTCGAGGTCATTTCGCATTTCGTTTGCTCAAACGTGTAAATGCCTTAATGTAACTTCTACATTCGTTGAAAGGATTACATTATACACGATTCGTATCGCATGGTCATGATACAAGGATAGACTGTATTATACGTTTCACACCGTCAAATGTTATACTGACAATAAGTTGTTAGTTCAAGTGTTTACCGCTTTTACGCTCTTGACGATCTAGTCTGTCATAGGTATGAAAGCGATCCTCTTTTTTCACTCATTTGCGTCGATTACGAATCGTTTGAAGCGTTCAACAGCGGTTTAACTTCAAGTCGCCGTATGCGCTTGGTAGAATGTCTTCAACGCGAGATCTAACCGCACAGGCAATTTTCTTTTCTTTTCTTTCTTTTTCGTTTGCTTGTTGTTTTTCTTCCTTATATCAATTAAAAATTTATGTCGACAAACTTGTTTCGCGAACGTATAATTATAAATGTGTGCAACGTGTTTTGAAAACTCGTTTCTCGTGCATACCGAAGCAATGGATGCGGTTAACGAGGCTGAATACGTTCGTATGAGTGCGTTTACCTACGTATATGCGTATATCTGTACGTTGCATGCATACGGCATGAGTATAAATAACTGAAGAGAGTGACACACGCGTGAGAGGTGAGGTAGGTTGGTAGGTAGGTAGGTAAGTGCATTATGCAACGCAGCTGACTTAAATATTTAGGTAGGTTAGAAATAATATAATAAGTCAGTAGTGCAGGTACTTCGGCCTTTCTCTCCGTTGGAAAACGGGAACGCGTATCACATTTGCTCCCATTGTCTACGCGATAATGGCCGCCTTCCTTACTTGCAGATCATTGGAATTATCAAGCAGATTATTCTCGATTCTATAATGTGTAATATCCAAGGAAAAGAGTCCATGCGGCGGTATTAATTGGACATTTCACGTAGCGTCATTAGTTCCCAGACTCCTTTCCCTAACCTCGGGTCGAAAGTTCTACCGGTAATTGTACACGAAATTTGTCAACGAAGCTAAAGTAAACCGTTGAGTGGTTATGATTTTTGACCTTACGTAAATTGTTTGACATTTTAAAGGGTTTCGACTTTACTGCAGGTAAGACTAACGAGCTCTAATTTTGTGTTTTCTCTGCTCTTTTAATACTACTTAAAACTAAGTCGGGAACGATAAGCTTACAAAGTTTTTGTAGGCGAGCAAGCAAGCATTCTGCCGGTCAGATACGTGCATAACGCCTCTGCGAAACTACGTAAATGCACAACTTGCGTAATACACTAAGGATAGACTTCAGAAGTGCCATGAGCAGTGGCTATAAATTGCATTAGGATACATCGCCGGCGCGATGGTTGCGTTCATACAGTTTGCAGAGATATACGTGAGCTTGGGTGTGTCGAAGCTGCCTGTGTGATTATGAAATTGTGATACCGCGTCGTAACAATCAGCACGTCGCGATGACGGCAAACTCGTTATATCGATTCAATCAAGGTGCAACGGAAATGGAAGATGAACAACACGGAGAAAAAGCGTAATGCTTAAGCGTCGTTGAATAGAATGCGAAAATAGCTACGTTTCTATACCAGTATCGCGATACGTTGTGTATATTTGCTGAAGTCGGAACTCGAAGCTCGCGATTCAAGATTCTGCAAATATATTCGCGAATATTTGCCTTTATCGCCGGACGGAAATTGTCGAATCAACTCGGGAACTGATGTATGTTTATAGATTACACGATCTGAAGTACGAATTTTCAATGGATTCTCTGTGTTTCTAGCAGCAAACACTCGGGCGAGATCGCTCGTGAATGAGTCAAACAAGGAAGGTACGATTCAATCGGCAACGAATAGATCGGTATCGATTTTCGATCACTCTCCGTATCTTATCGGGTGCAATCTATCAGTACACGTGTCGGTTTTAAGCAATCGCAAGTTGGTGTTCTAAAAATTTTTAAAAAGAAATCATGCAGCCCAAAGCCGTGCGAATGCAGCGTGACGCGAGCATTAAGAACCAGACCGAAGCTCTTGAATAAAACGATTGCTTTAGCGTTCCGCGTGTATACAGTAGAAATCGAGTCGATTCCAGCTTCGAGACATGAAACTACGATTAAATGTTTTCTTTTATCGTTTGAAACGTCGTATAAGAAAAATATTCGTCATTTTAGTATTGAAATTCTTGGTGCAATGTTTTCAAGCATTCCCGACTGCTTTCTTTGCGTTTCGAAAAATCTCACGAATACCACAAACGACATCGAGGAGAGTTCCGGACTCCAGAGAGAGAGAGAGAGTGCATCGAATCGAATCCACTCAAAGCATCCTACCGTTCATCCGACCCCTCAAATCCCAGGTATTAAACCGTCCTCGACCCCGAGAAGACCTTAAGACCCGAAAAACAAATTTGTTTTCTCTCCCTTCGTAGGGCAGAATATATCTATATATATATGTATACTTATACGGTGTACCCGCAATGTACAAAAACTGAACTCTGAAGTGAACCTTTATTGGATTGAAGGCTGTGTATTTTTCTGTCTGAACGCACAGGCTGGCTTTTTCAGTACCCTCGGTAATTATTTATTTTTTTTTTTTTGCCCATTTCTAACTCACCGCGGTTTCCTAGGTCGTGCATGTATGTATTCAACAAGCCCATATATTCACTCTGCCGCGGGTTACCACAATCGAACCACGCTTGGCGAACCGTGTCAATGAAATTAGCCGTTTGTGTTCCTGCGCGATTCGTTCTTCTGGAAAGTCCTTCGTTGCGTCGTGGCGGGTTAACGCCACAGAAGTTGTGTAATGGATCAGTTTAACCAACCTTCGCCACGGACTCCGTATCCTTTCTTTCGCCGCTGCTCTCCAAGGCAACGTAAAGAGTACGTACTTAAATGAAATTCCCAGCCGAATCGAGCCTTCCGATCCGTTTTATCCAGGCTCGTTTTATTCATATTCGTGATGCGCTTGCGCTCAACATTATATTGCAAATTGGAGTCGAGGGTACGCAACAGATACGAGGAGATGCTGGAGGGCGTTTAATATGCTCGTTCCGCACGTTCAGCTCAGCTCATCCTCGTGCTCATTCCGATTATTACACGGTTTCTATGGAGAATCGCGTCCCGAATAGACGGCCAACGTCGTTGTTACGTTATGTGTGAGATCGCGCGTTGACGTATGTAGAATCCGAACGACGGAACGATCGGTTGTCTAGACGCGGTAAAAATTGATGAGAAACTCTTTTCTCTTCCTTTTTTTTTCACGCCGATATCCATCGCGATATAAAAAATAAAAAAAAAATGCTCGTATCGACTCATTTACTCCTACGTATAGTCGTACAAACGTAATACGGCCAAGGGTGCAAAACCTTGGGGTGAAAATTTACTATCTACCTTTATTACCACTGTACTTTCACAAGTTGCAGGCTGTTGCGTATAGTATATTGGACGGATATTGAAATGAGATATATGTTATGTCACGGTGACTGCAATCGTCGTTGCGACGGGTAATGAACTGCACTTGTTAGGGAGATTGCTACATTTATTGTAGAAAATATTGTTGACAAGCGTATTATTCTTGACCAAAGGTAGCAAAGTTCGAAAGTTTTAATTTTATGAAATACTTTGAACTCCCAATACTTTAACAGAATTATGAGGATAAAACTGACCGGAATTTTTTTATTTCCTATAAGTTCAAAACGTTTGGCTGCTAACTCCGACTGCTGGCTTCAGCGTTATAAAACTTTGACGTGTCCCTCTTTCTTTGCAACATTGAGTAAATTCTGCTCTTTTCCTTCTTTCCGCGTATGCAAATAATTTGTTGAAAATCATCATATCTCTCGTCGACGGTGTCAATATGATGCTCAGAAGTGAAGTTTGCAGAGAAAATTCAGAGGGTTGGTAGGAATGCAAAAGTTCACAAGATTCGCGTGAGATCGTCGTGAAAATGATCTGCTATAAATTGGTCTCTCTTTTAAAAAAAGCAGTGAATAAATACCATACACGCTTCACGGCGATCGCGAGAATACCGAGCAGGAGAAAGACTAACCGATTTCAAAGCTTCCAAACGGCGAATTGAAATTTCGTTGGATAGTGACCGGTAGGATTCGTTCGGAGATGGCGCTAATTGGGCACGATGCCAAACGCGTTCGCTTCCGGGATAGGAATAAACGTACTCGTCTGATTTTAATTCATTCTTTTTTTTTCCCCCATTCTATCCAAACTTTTAGTCGTCCAATTACATCGGATAACGCCGACGCCAATTCAACGTTGAGCTCAACGCTCAGGCTTCGACACCGGATGGTGAATCGAAAACATCCATAGCCGCATGGTGCGCAAATGCTTTCGCTTACCACTAGTGTTTACACCATGCTCAAGACCGAACTGAAACGGTAATAACACGTCTTGGTCACGCGATGAAAAAACGGGACATCCGGTTTTACGACCGCGATCACGCGACACGCGGATTGTCAATGTTGGGCTGAACTGCGGCCAATATCGTAGTCGTTCATTAAGGCTGGCACACTGACCTGTTCCTGCGGGGGTTGGGCGTTATAACGCATGACAGGTTCCAACGTCCGCATACACGCGTGGACGCGTGTGTAAATCTACTTACACGTATCAACGTCACCCCATGGACGTTGTTGTTGGCCGGGCAGTAAACGATTGTCAGCAGATTACATCAAGCGGAAGGGGAGACCCGTTGGAGAAACGCGATACTGTCATTGATATGTGGACAATGAATAATCAATTACAGTGTCGCGGAGGGCGGAGGAATTTCTCTACTCTGTTCCGACTTGATTTTTCTTTTTTTTTTTTTTTCTACTTTGCTTTTGTTCCCTCTGTCTCCACTGCATCCTCTGTTTCTTAAAAATGGCGTTATGGATCATCTCCGACATCGGAATGACGTTGGTGTCCGTTTACGAGAACTGCGACAAGGTTTTTTTTTTTCACCGAGTTACAAAACATATTGTCAGATCATCGTTTGACAGGCGGTTGGTATTATTAGCCTTGGCATCGAGCAAGGGGCTACGCGGTATGGACTGTGCACGTGGTCTATCTATGTTCGTTGACGAGGGTCTTCATCTTTCTCCCTCTTTCTCTCTCTCTCTCTCTCTCTCTCTCTCTTTATCTGTCTCTCTGTCTCTCCTTTCTGTCACTCTCGAAATATACTCGATTCACAAATGCCATCACAGAATTCATCGAGGTTTATTCCAAACTCTGGATCAACCGCGACGTTTCGTTTTTTCGTTTCACTGATTTCTTGCATTTTTTTTTTTTTGTTTCCTCAGTGATCTACTCCTGGCTTGAACAATATTCTTGTGTTGTACGGAGTGAATTTCTGACAACTGAATAGTCCGTCGTCCGCTAATACTCAGTGCGCATGCGTTACAATAAGGAAGCAATTATTTGCCAAGGCTACCAACCGTCATAAACTTAAAGGACCATTCGCCACGATGTACGTAACCTCAAAAATTTTGACAACTGTCCATGTTGAACATAACTGTCACTGACAATTGTCAAAATTTATTAGACCAAGTTCACGACGGTTGGTGGCCTTGTAAACAACTGCTCTCGGATTGTTGCACATGTACCTGTATTCAATTGTAGCAGACGACGGACCATTCGGTCGTTAGTAATTCACTCTGCAATTCGCAACAAATTTTTGAGGAAAATTGATAAATCGACCAAGCGACATCTTAGAAGCAACGTAGAACGCTCATCTTTGGGGAGAATCTTTCCTTCAACTCAAACAAAGAGAGAGAAATTTGCAAATTGTTTTTTCGTAGGACATCCTAACAGGTATAACGGAGGACAACTGTTTCGGTGTTGTGAAATAACAATTTTGCTTTGAAGCGGGTTATTTCAGACATTTTTTCGACATACAACGTCTAGTATCCAGAAAAATGATAACGTACGTTTTCGCGTTCGAGAGAAGCCAATCGAACAGCATTTCAAACCGCTTATTTCAGTCGGTCTGCTGTACGATTATGAATGAAGCCATTAAATAACAGCTTTTCATCGGAACTCTGTGTTAATTTTCACCTCGTGATTTGTGGGAGCGTCACGTTCATAAATGTGCACTTAGAGTCGTTTCGTATAATCGACATTCGACGCTAACGGAACACATCGCGTGACTATAAAATTGCTGTATACGGTTATATCGAAGCTTCGGATTTTTATTTGGGGAATCGTTTTCCGTTAAAAACCGACATATGTTCCACAGTTGAACTAATCCCTGAAATAAAATTGATGAAGTATCACGTGACTCGTTTATCCCGATTCGTAGATGAGAAAATTATTAGCCAGTGCGTTCTTCGCGTTGAAAAATTTTGAAACATGTCTTATCCAATAGACAGAAATTTTCTTTCTTTATCTTCCTCTTTTTTTTTCTCTGTTGTTTACGTGGCTTTAACCGCGAAGCTTTCACACTCTCAGCTGGGGGTAGACGACCTTCTCAGCGAGATGCTTTTAAAAATTTATTTTTCCACGTTTAAACTATAGGTTAAAAATACACGCGCAATATTTTCTCTGCCTCGCGAACGGGAGAAGAAGGTTTTTGTTTTCGTTGTCACGCCGTGAATAGCATATTTTATTTATTTTTCCTTCTTTTTCATTCTTGAATGGGATGCCAAACGTTCGTTAGTTACAGGTATCCGAGGTCGTCGTCACGCGTAAACAGGAAGCGCTTGACTTATCAATCTTCCGGCGGGTTCTTCGCTGTTTGTTCACCTGTAATTTTTATTTTCTTTAATTTTCCCCCCTGTATTTACACTGGGTTCTTCTATCCATTCCAAGGGTGTACAACCACTTGTTCCTCCGTCGTATCACCCACTTATCCACCCGAGTAATTTCTCATTCTTTTCCTTCCTCGGTCGCCTTTTTTGTCACATAACTGTCCTCTCTCAAGTTTCCTCATCTCTCACGTTTACCCAGCTGCTTGACAAACGATGTTCCCTGTGTCGATATATCGCTTATTCACGGTTCCCGCAGGTTACGGGTATTAGCCCCACCGTTATTCCCAACGGACATGTTGTTACTTACCTTCTCGTACTAGTCCAGTGAGTACGATTGTTGCATTCACAGAGCCGAGCTGAATTGAAACAGTTTTTATTGTCGGACGAGGGCACTTTTGTTATTTACTTTTCGTTAACGTTGTAACTGGTGCCTCGTAACGGTAGGACGGCCACCGACCTATGACGTGAGTTTGACTTTACATGCTAAACGACGCTAACCGTTCCATCGCAAGGCGATACCATTTCGAATTTTCTATATGTACTTATACACTAACCCGTTGTATGTACACGGCGGAAATAACCGTTGTTTGCCAACTTGAGGTCAAATGTCGTTCACCGATGAACCGCGTGATTTCACCGTTGCTTTTTAAAACGGCTCTGCGAGTGCCTTTTCTTTTCTTCATTATGTACCAGTCGTCGATTACTTCCGTATTGTACGAGGACGGATGTGCTAAATTATACAACACTCGCCGTTTCTAAACGAGACATAACAAAGTCGATTTCAATGAATTCCGTATCAGTTAAGTCAGTTTGGCACACGTATACTGTGCACTATGCTACGAAGATCAATCGATCGATCAATCGATCAATCAATTAAGTCACTGATACAGAGGAAGAAAAATGCACATCTATGTAACACGCCTAAATTAGATTCACCCTGATATTATTTACCCATTATGCGAGTTGGCAGTTCAAATTTATCGATCATTTCTGGGCAAATGATACGTGCTTAAGTACAGGCTTTAGGTTTAGGATACACATAAAGGTACCTGGCAAAATTACGAGAATAAATGAAACAGAAAATTATCAATTATTAGTTCAGGGGATTTGATTTTACTATCCGTAAACTATTGGAAAATGGTCGGCGATGTGATTTTTTTTTTTTTTTTCTTCGTACGTGAAATCGGTGCAAACCAGAGAGACATGTCATTAGTGGGGGTAAATGTTTGCGGGCAACTGACTGTTGGAAAGTCGGCGAACAGCAGATCGATTCTTGACCAGAAGCCAAATCCTCCCGTGTACTCCAGGGCGAGTCTATTACTTTCAATTAACCTGTGATCCTCCCTTAAACCTGTGTGTACGTAACAGCGTGTATAGATCATTCGGTTGCAGGGCTAGTCGAAGTCAGCACTGGCCGTAGGACCTAGGTTAGTAATGCCGATAGCCACAGTGTGCGTAATAGACATCTGCATGTTTCATGTGTCCATGGGGAGTAATACGGCACGGTGCATTAACGGGACGAGAAATGCAGCACATAGTTCATGGACTATAAATGCATGCGGGATCTAGCCCAGGAATAGAGAAGCCACGTTGTTGGTTATAAACGCTGTTACATGCCTGTGTATACGTCTGTTGTTGCAGATATTTAATTCGGCATTATGTATTCATACACTATTTGAACGGATTTCCTTTCCTCGTATATTGTATTACCGTCCAAAGTTGAGATAAGAGACGTGGCGGTATCCTGTATACGTGAAACTACGCGAGCTTGAAGTCAAATTACTTGTTCAATGTGTACAGGTAACTGCAGGAATTGCTGCAGCTCTGTTAACCGCGAGGAGTTTGAATCAATCGTAACTGTTATACACTGTGTTCTCATTTCTCGGGGGATGATGCAATCTAGATATTGCGCAACTTCGAAAAGTGGAAAATCGGAAGACGTGTAGTACTATTAGGTACTGCTACTGCTACTGCTACCGGAAGTTCTCGGACGCAGGGAGAATGTTGTTGAATCCAACCGTCAAGAATGTTGGGTTTCGAATATGCATATCGATGCAGGTTTGTGCTCTGCGGTACTGTGCATCCACCCTTGCGTATAGCGATAGAGGAATGAATATGGAGGAGTAGTCATTTCCTTCGACGAATACTGTAATACCGAGTTGCTATTCTTGAGGAAACTTGATCAGATTTATCCAGAGGTTAACTTTTTACGGTATATGCCATTTAAGAGGGATGACATACGTATTAGGTAATCTACAGTCGATGCTAGTCAGTACCTACACACATCACGCGATTCCTCCGCAAGCACAGCATCCGACTACAATTGACTCCAATTCGTTCCACTTGAGTATCGCCTGGATTGTAAATACGTAACGGGGGTTAGGTTACTCTGCGAAACTATGCGAACTCTCGATATGTTTACAGAGTGTGCGTTGTACGGGAGTGATGTGAATTTAGCCAGATGCGAAATGCCAAAACGTTTGTACACGGAGTACTGAAACCGGGACAGGGTTGTAACATGCGATACACCGTACGCGGTTGCGGGACAACGATGGGATGAAGAAAATGGAGCCGGAAGAGGGAAACGGACGATGAATAAGAGCGGAATGAGGAAGGCGACATCAGTGCCCATTCCTATTCTAGTCCCGCGTATAACCCAGAGACTACCAAAGATGCAGACTGGCTCCGAGGAACTTTGGATAGGCCGGGGGGACAAAACAAGCCGGAATTCAATGTCTCTACCGTAGATGTAAGATAGGAATTGGTAATTTGGTCTTTGATGCAATCTCTCCTTGTCTCGCTGATAATTTACGAACGGGTGACAATGTCTCGGAGACGATTTTCACCCACCGCTAACCTCAAAGACAATCCCAATTTTCAATTCCTCGTACAAGATTTCTCTATCATTATTGTTCCGTGCGCGAAATGCTTCATTCCTATTCATATATCCGGTTCCTTCATTTTCCCTATTCACATTTCCCTGCCTCTATCCGCGACAGATGATCCTTCCGGTATCAGGCATCCGTCAGATCTCTGCTGTTTACACGTGTCATTACTTTATTCGTGCAATACGTATTACGTGCGTAGGTTGAAAGGGTTTTCGCGATAAATTTGCGCTCCTGGTGTTCCTGGATAAGTATTATAACGTCGAGATACCCAGACGCAGTACGATAAATGTCAAAACCGAAATCGCGAGTCAACGGTTCACGGCGATTCTTCTCTCTCGTCGGAGATAAACTTCACGGTACATAACTACAATCTATCCTCTCTCGTTCACGTCAATTAATCACGTTCCAATCGACATTCATCCATCCAATACCTATCGACAAATGCCTTTCAACCCAGGACGTTCGTACATCTTCGATTGGTTTGAGCTAGTCCGATAATTCACAAGTGGAGGCAGATGTGGAGGCCAGAGATGGCCGGTTCGACCTAATCAGCTTCGCTTGATAATTACTTGAAATACCGACAGCACACGTGTCGCGCGAACTTTTGATTGCAAGTGAGATGAACACAGAAGCGACGAATAAACGTCGGTCGGTCGTATCGGACGTACCAAGGTCTTTGATTTATACTTCGAAAGAGAGACGGATATAGACGAGACGACATTGCCGTCGTTCTTGTATGCGGCATGCCCAAATGTGACGTTGACGATGACGGTGACGTCATGAGTCACCGAGGTTGATTCAGCGATACTAGGCATTGTGTGCGCGTCGAGTTAATTGAATCTTAGGTACGGTCGTGGCGCGGTAGTGATTTAATCCGACGTGTCATGTATAATGTTGAACCAAGGCTTGTAGGATCGGGCAGCGAAAAGAGAGTGCTCATTGTACGCTCGTCAGGTCGTGCATGGTGAAAAAATGGGCGGAAATTGCGTCCAACAAACATTCCTCAGGCGGTTTCAGGGTTGATATTTTTCGCTTTGTACAGACGGAGAATTATTGCCCCGCTTTGAACAACGTCGGCAGATGGCGTACGTTCTTTCGCCTCCGGACCTTTGTCCGGGCTGATTGTGAGCGAGCAAACTGACGTATGAATGTCCCTTCGATGTAACACGGTTCACTTTGCGATAATCGAGAACCTTTAGTTTTACACCCGCTCTTTAGCTCTCGTATTTCGGGAGAGTATTCAATTTATTTGTCGGTGTTGATTTAGGGCTGCACCGAAGAGCCAGAGAGCCTGCGATAGAGAGACTGGAGACGGAGATAGAGACAGAGAGAAAATGAGAATATGCGCAGGAACTCCGCAACGAACGAATCGCACCCTCCGTGAGGTTAAATTGTGCGGAATTGCACGCGTCACGCGTATCCCTTACGCAATCAATCACCGCCACACCCATATTTTAAAAAGCCTTAAACTCGTTTCTACGGGTAGAAGAAAACTTTGGCGAAATCCTCGCTGCAGGCTTTCCTGGATTAGTTTGTCCCTATACTTATCCCACCGGGTTCAAAATGGGAGAGCTGTCCGTAATACTGCAAAGTTGTGTATGGTATGTATATAACAAGTTCCTCTGATGTGGCTCGATGCGGGCGTTTTGCGACCTGCATTACAGGTATATCATGCTAGAAATAGAATGAAAAAAATCTCTCATCCCCTATGACGGTTATCGATTGAGGCTTAGAGAGACGGTCGTCAAGGGTTACGTCGAAAAGGTGAAATCTTGATGGTTGCTAATTAATTCCCTTTACTAAGCCTACATATATGCCTTAATTGCTTTTTCTCTGAAACGCCACAATTTCTTCGTCAATACCTACAAACACATATCTACTTTTCATCCTACCTCGCCAAACACGCTGGAAACCTTTCTATTCATCGATTGCACGGACCCTCTGATCGGCGATAATCAAGGGACAAATCTGTGAGGTTCTTTTATCTTTGGGTAGAATCCGTTTGCGGATGGGACACTTTTCTTTCAATGTAAATTACGAAAGTCTTATTCTATAAGGCTTATAGTCTTTCGATTATGAATTGAATCAGTGATACAGTGGATTACACGAATGTGGACAGACAATTACCAATAGTACCACACTGAGAAAAATTTCATCTGTCATAGTAACTAGTAAAATTCAGTGAAACAGGTATCGTTGAAAAAACTGTTTGAATATTGTTGGAATTACGAAAAACGGGGTACGCCTAACCATTTTCCGCTATTGTCGATTCTTTTTTGGTAATCGCAACGCAAAATCAGTTTCTTCGGTTTACTCTACCTTTTTAGTTAAAAAAGTAGCTTTAACGTCAATTTATTGTTGCACAAACATTAAATTTTCGCAACAGTTACAAGAAAATATCGTAACAGTGATCGTAACGAGAAAGAATAGTAACGGATACTAGAGTTTCCGGCAACAGCTAGAAAACTAATTCTCATTTTGTACCTGGAACTATATTTTTCGATTGTGGTAAAAAATGAAAATCGTTGAGGACTGAGCCGTAACCGGAACTAAAAATTTCTCTCAGTGCACCATTAGATGGCGCAGCATTTTAATTATAATGACGGACTCCGTTGGTTGGAACAAGTCTTCACTAAAACAATGACCGATCTTACAGAGACAAAGAAGAGTCCTCCGAGTACACAGTGTGTGGGATTAAAAAAGAAGTCCATTTCCAGCGCTGATTGTGAACGAAAAAGTACTCCGTGAGCAAGTTTATCGAATAATCTCTCCGGTCAAGTTTTGCGACATTTTGCAGGGAACAATGCATCGCACAGAGTCCAGCAGCTGTACGCGGAAAGCTTGAAAGCTCGTTGAATTAATTTTAACGATAATGTAACGACCGTAACCGTTGAACACTGGTTTGTGTACAAAGGTGATGTTTAATTCGTTTTAATCGATGTTTAACGATTCAACGCATACTGCCCGATTTCACGTTGAATTGCCGATGTACCGAAAAGTTTCAGCGAAAACACCGCCGCCTATCATAACCGTTTGCAAAGCCATCCCCGAGAGCAACTTTGTCCGCTACTTTGCCTAAGCACTTCCGCGACCCAGTTAGATTAGAAACGTGAATGCGGTAGGTATGTATTGCGCATGCATGCCTCTATATGTATGTAGGTACACACTGTTTGTGACAGTGTCCTCTTACATGATCCTGTGCAGTAATAAGACCGGTGAAAACGGCCGAATATCTATATGCTGAGTTTGTCCTCCTGCTTTGCAGGATTAGCCATTTAGAGCGGAAAGTCCTCCTCCTCCACCTTTCCGGTCCGTAACTTTTATCATTTACCTCACTCGAGAGCGATGCACAAATGCGCCGATCCATGCTGATAGAGGGGAAATTTTGCTCAGATAACATTCTTCCCGTATATAATCGACGGTGAGTTTAGACAAGGATTATTCAATTAAATCGACGTAAAGTTGAAGAAAAAATAAATCGTGGCGGGGCTATGAATTTTGACTGTTTATTTATATCGTAGAATAATTACTCATATTTAGCTAATTACTTAACGTTGTGTAACGATCTGCTCACCGTTGGCAAAGAGTAAACTTGGGAATGATAATTATTGAGAAGTTTGGGAGATGAATTAAGGACGAAGTTTGAACAGTTCAAAACTGCTTAACAGTTACTGAACTTACATCGTGATAACGAAATTACTGCTCATTTATTTCTCACTTTTTTCAAGCTAGATTTCCCTCTTCTCTTCTTTAAGGACAATTCAATTAAGCTTCGTAATTGCCCCTAAACGCGGCGAGTGACGAATCTCAGGTATTCCCAGAAATGTAATTTTTTTTGAAATTTTAATGCACTTAAATGACACAAGTACGGCATTGTTGACATACGCGCGGGTTTTTCGTTTAATTAATTCGACGCTGACTGCACGGCCACCGTTTTAGTAATATGTATTAGATGGGTGGATACCCATTTCTTTACACCCGGATCGGCTCTTTTTTCTCGATTTATAATTAGCGCCGGTATAATGCGGCCGGATGCTGCAGCTTGTTTTTCTTCCAAGATCGTTCGTCCATGAGAGAGAAATCCCCCTGATGTTTCATCATCCGTTTTCATGAGTCATATTTCTTATAACTTTAATAAACATACTACAACGTATCTAGACGGTAGAGTTTTTCTTATCTTTTTTTTTTATTTTTTTGTTTTTTTATTCTGTTTTAACTTATCGCCTTTTACTTCAAGTGACGACAAACTATTATACGGGGTTAAAAATCCACTACATTTTTCAACGTTCACAAGCTTGACAGTAAATTATGGTTTACCTGTAGCTTCAATGTCGTTCGGATTAATTTATATTTTTCAAACAACGAAAGAATAAACTAGCGGGGAAATATGAACTGGTAAGAAAAAGCTCTTATCTCGTTATCGTTGAATTTAAATTTACGAAAGCTCCCGCACTCTACTTACTGTACAAAGCAAAGCAAACAGTTGTAAGTTCGTCATTCTGACTGTAAGTAGAAGTTTTGGCAGAGCAAGGCGTAGAATTTTGGCAATAATTTCAGTTGCTTTTCAGCGGTGTTATTATTACGACTGCAAAGTTTACGGCGGAATCACAAGTTCTCTAGTTACACAACGAACAGTGAAATTTCGTACGGTCTGATGATGAGCGGTAGTTAATATACATATAGATTTTTGCCTCGTGGATTACCGTCTGTTATTACGTGTAATTGACGTTACTTGTCGTGTCGCATTACACGTGAATATATTTCGTAACCTTGTAGGTATAAAGTGAAGCTGAAGCTACCGTCTGAATTTTCATTTACGCATAATTCTCTACGGTGAATTTTTTTTCTGCGTTTAATTGTAATTCACATCGCTATCTACGATTTTTTAGAAACAATCTCAATGACTCGGAATTTTATTATCTCGTAAAACGGATCTCTTTTTTGGTTGTAAAATCAAAATATAAAGGTATTCTGTAAAACGTCGTGAGTTAGCATAATTCAATGACGGTCGAACATGTCACGAGGATTAATGCAATATTTGAGCTAACGTTGCACACATCACAAAAATATTTATTCATACGGAATAATTTATGTCAATTTATAATGTTACGATTTTTAGTTTTTGCTCGAACATTATGAACTTTAACAAAAATCAACTGTTTCTTACGTGTGCTTGCAGAATTTCGGTTTGATATCAATTCCCTAACGAGAGCAAAATTCCTGACTCGTCGAGAAGTTTGATTGAATAACAAATATACAGATATAACAGCTGCCTAACCGTGCAATTAAGTTTGGGATTCCCGTTACGTCAGCTGAACACAAGTTTAGCGGTCGAAATATGTGCGTGTGTACATGTATCTATATACACGTGTGTGTGTGTGCATATATTTCCGTGATAAATCCTGTATTGTCGAAGATTCAATCGCCGCGGATAAATTCGTACAGGCATATTTTTCCCCGGCGTTTATTTGCCCCGTTCCGTAGGTCGAATCGTAAGCTCGTTATATATTTCTTCAGGCTTACTTAGGCTTAGGGTTGGATATACATTTCTCGTTCAATTTACGACGTCTGTGTTTTTTCATCCGTAGTTCTTTTAATTTTTTTCACCAATATTTGCCGGAATTATTTTTCAGATGGGATTGTGGGGCTGTTGCAATAAAATAATCGTGGCACACCCACGCCGAAGCTTAGGAAATATAATCTCGATCCCTCTGACCGTTTGGCTTGATCTTATCCTACTTCCTTTGGTACAGGCCTGATAATAGTACCCAAGATAACGAGGTAATTGTTTTAATTGATGGGGCGTACTGAATTATTGATAATTGGGAGGTTCAGACGATTTTGCGATCGTCGCTAAGAACGAACTGTCGCGTATTAAATACACGCTCGTTTCAACTTCATTATTCCAACGAAGAAAACGTTCTCACGTGTTTTAAATTAGTTTCAAATCACACCACGAACTGTACAAATGCAGGAATATTATTCGTCAATATATGTCTAGAGGAAAGGCCAAGGAGCAGACGACGAAAGGACGGTGAATAATGATATCTTCCGTTTGCTTTGAGGTAGAACTTGAACTTCGCCTTGCTGCTGCATTCGAGGCGATTGGTTGCAGGAGATAGTGAATTTTCTTGGAATACCGTAAAATGGGAATGGCTGCCACTGAATACTTGGCTGAAGAGAGTCGAGAGTGTTTAAAGTCTTGGGGTAGCGAAAGCGAGTTTCTTCTCTCTTCCTCTCTCGTTCATCTCTTGTTTTAGTTTTAAGCTAGCTCGCGAAAGCGTCAAAGCTTTCGTGCAAAAGTTTCGACGAGTCGCTGACTCGCAAATACTTCGCAAAAACTTCGATGTTATATAAATATGTTTGCAAAATATACGGGCAACATCAAAATAAGTAATTTTCAATTTGCAATAAGCAGATGTCGAATATCCAGTAAAAGTATTTTTTGTTCGTGCAAGGGGAAATTAGCGAAATAATCTTTTCACCGAGAATTATTGAAAAATAAAAATTTTACCGATGTTAATAATCTTATCGCAACTTATACTTTGTCACTTCACTTCTATTAATATACTGATATTAGTACTTAGCAATCGGTGCTAAGATTTTGTTCGCAATCCCATTGCGGCACATTGTTAAACACGTTGCAGATAACGTTATCGCAAATGCGTTGCAAACTTGATCGTTGTGCAGGCGTTATTGCTAAATCGACTTCCTTATTCGATTTTACCTCGGCACGAGCAAATAATTGTTATTCTATATCACGCGTGTATTAACGTTATATTTACGTAAGGTACATACAATATTCATATATGCATCTGAATAATATGTATCATTGTACATAACGGGGATTTCTCGGACAAATTACGGTTATCTTATTACATGGTGTTTCATTTATTGTGTACAGCTTGCACAGCATTTAAATACGAGGAAATCCTCCGTGATATTTATTTACATATTAATTTATTTATCTTCTTTGAGCGATTCGCTGCTTGCGTTGATTATTGTTACGCAATCCTGAGTAAAAAGTAATCTGTGTCAATTAGCTTGTTTTTCCCTGAATTGGAACGAAATATTTTCCTGTACGATTATATCCACTTATATTATTCAATTAGTGCATTATCGTTTTATCCAGGACACGAATACACCAGTAACGAAGATAACATGTATACGTATGTCTTTCCAAGATTTTTAACGAGTGGTAAAAATCTTGTCACTACATTATACATTATTTACAGAAATTTATTTCAATGAAAATTGTGGCTCGTTGGAAATTCTCATGTGACAAACAACGAATTTATCGTTAAAATTACATTTATCTACAGACCTTTAACCTTGTTTTGTCGATACTAAGTTGTTATTACAACAAGCATTCGTATGCTCGTCTAGAATAAAAAAATAAAATAAATAAATAAATGTTCCACTCATTTTAAACAAGCCAAATGGAGTTCAAGCAATTTTTCCGCATTTTTTTGTCAACAGTGTCAAATCTGGAGTGTAAAATTCGAACAACATCGTTACATCTGTATAGTATAAATGATACGTAAATAATGAGATCAACGCGAGCCTATTTATACGCAAGTATTAGAAATTAAAGGCCATGGCTTAATCGCGTGTCACGCTTGAAACGGCGAGCCGCATCAATTCGCTAATATTATACGTATATACAAGATATTACGTCATAAGTCTCTTGGAGTTTGTACCGAAGTTTGAAACTACTTAAGTTCTGTGTGTAGATAGAGACGCAAATTGTTATGAGGGGAAGTGGTCGTCTATGGTGGTTATACGCAAATTACGCAGATAGGTAATTGCCGGGACAATTGCTGCGGTAGACAATTGCAGAAGCTCTGGCCGTTGCATTGTTGCAAAATTGTGACTTGTACCTACTTTCTCAAGTCGCATTCCGGCCACTGACGTTTTGCAATTTATAACTGACGTTGCGCAATAACTGTATTGTACTCATAAACACGCAGACTCTATGAATCATTGACTTTTGTCGATCTTAAGTTGTGTGCACGTTAGGGTGGTCCTTAATAGGGTTGTTTTTCAACTTTACTAATTTTACAAATTGACGGAACGACTTATAAAATCTCAAAGAGCAAAACAAAGTTTTTCCCATTACGTTGTTTCCGTAAGATACTTCGATCACAAGGCGGACTATTTTAGAGATGATTCAGAGAGATCAATTTTTCAAGGAATTTGTTCTTTTTTTAAAACAATTTCAAACTGTTTAAGCTCCTGAGAGCCTTATAAAAATTCAAAAACAACTCTATTAAGAACCAACCTAATGCAGATATAATAAAATTGATTTAATAATTTCAGTCCATACTTTCCATCCATCGGCAAAATTATTTTCGTACGATATTCAGCCGCGGCAGCTGTTGCGCAAATTACCTACCGAAAGATAATATTTTTCTTGCCGCTCGTTTTTCATCCGTATTTGTTTAAATTCACAGAATCTAATCGGTTTACGCATATATCAATCTGCCGCTTGTTATATAAATCCATACGTGAGAGCGGGTGAAAAAGAAAAATTTTACGTGTCTTTTTTTTTATCTATTCATCGTCGTAAAATACGTCTTTGTTTATCGTAGTATTTGAGAGATTTCGCGATGGTCTGAGAATCTGATTTATCAAAGCAAATCCCAGTGCAGTCGTTTTTTACTTTTTTTTTATATAAAACATTGTATCGTGTCCGCAAAATTTTTGCGAACCATCGTCGATACCAACTAAGGTTCTGCGAATATCGTGCAATTTAGGACGTTCGCTAGAATTGCGTAGCGTTGATTTAGCTACATAAAAAGAAATTTCTCGCCTTTGTAGATATCGGGGGAAAATGTTGAAATTGCGAGTATTGCGGTAAAACTTTGCTTTTTACTAGCATTATGTACTTATTACGCATTGATCGATACCGATGTTAAAATTTTCTTCAAACTTATTCACGAAACCGGGGTTACGCGCTTTTTGTTGAAAATAACGAAGTTGCGGTTATAAGTCAACTGCGTAAGTCGTGGAAAGTTTCGGAGTAAAAACGAAGCATTTTCTTGTACGAATAAAATTGTTGATCGAAGAATTTAGAATTTGAAATTTATTCCGATCAATGATCTGCTGCACGCATTGTAATTCTATCGAATCTTTCCTCTTCGGTAATAAAATAACGTTATAATTCTTGTATCAACCTCGTTTCGTCAGTTATTATACAAATGATCGTTTATGCATAACTATATACAGTATAATGTAATACACGATCTAGAATATCAGGCCTCGGGATAGGAAACAGATTTCGCGTTGCTCCACAAGCCGGTAGAAAGTTGATCGATTATCCTTGCGGCATAACGTTTTCATTTTTTCTGCAGAGCAGTGTTCGATAAAAAAAACAAATTGGATAAAAGGAACCCGACCGTTGCGTAACATGTGGATTAACGCCCAATTATAGGAGAATTTTAGATGTTTAAGATTTGATATTTAATTTTTTTTTTTTTTTGTTTTCATTCACCGTCTACGCGTTAATATCAAACTGAGAATTTTCAATTTTGCACAACTTTCGCATAGCAAGAAATGTCGAGGTTACCACGAAAGGATCTATTTTCTTCTGTATAATTTCAGAAGCCCTGTTATCGTGTGCCGGACACGTATTTGCGCCGATTTTAAACCCAGGGTTTCAAAACGATGCAGACATCCCAGTATAAGCCTTTAATTTGGCAACGCGAATCGCATCTCGGGTGGTCCAAGTCCGCGAACTGCAATTTCTGCGCTTTCGATTCGTATTCGTCGTAAACGCGGAGGTGAAGGTCGAAACCTTCGTGTATGTGTAATAATCCGCTACACGGGAGTCTTGCGAAAACATTCGTTTGAGACCGGCAATTTAGAACCTCTACTTGTGGTTTGCCTTTTCGAATATATAATACGAAGAAAAATTGTCTGCAAACTTGTCATTTATATTAAATAAAATATAAGGGCCTATGATTATTTTTTGATGAAGCACAACGCGAGTTACAGAAAACTTGACGCGATTATACAAAGTTATTTTGTATGGTAGAATTTTTTCTTTCTTGAATATTTCTTGAATTTAATTTGAAAAGTTTGCTGCTCTCGGAATTTGAAATTCTCACATTTGAATAATTACACGAAGAAAATGTCGGGTTTTTTTTTCTTTTTTTTTTTTTTGCTTGGTCTTTATTCGTTACTCAGCTATATTTGATGATACGAACTTGATTGTGGAAACATTTTGTGGAGAATTAAATTCTCCAGTATTGTCCATTCAATGGAATTCGTGTAAGATTCGATCAAAGTTAATTTCGCCTGTGTAAATACATCTTTTTACGTCCTTAGTAACGTTACGATAAAAATTAAATTCTCTATTTAACAAGTTATTTTACACGTGTTATCGAAAAATAATTTTTTTTACATCAAGCAGTAATTACTTTCTGGAAAGAATTTTGACCACGCGATTAAACAAGTCTGAAAACTGAAACGAGGTTGAAATTAAACGGGATGTAGATACTTCCTGTTTAGTTAACACGCGAAAACTTGCGAACCGCATAATATGTACGAATCAATTTGTGGTTTATTTTTCGACAGAGCTGCGATAAATCGTCCCGAACCCGTTATACCTGTATTCTTTCCCAGGTCACGGGCAGCGAACCTTTTACTCGTCCTTAACCACCTACAGAAATACACCCACAACGCTGTAACGCCTCGTTCACCAATCGCCACAAAGTTAGATTAATTAAATAGGCAAGGTCGGGTTAGGTTAGATTAATTTAGAACGGACTGGATTTCCGAATATACTTGGAAAGCATATCGTAACAATTTTACGAGGAGTTATCACATTTTACCCGACCAAATTTGCCGATATTTTTTTTTTTCTACGTTTTTAAATGGAATTGGCAAGAGTAGAATCGAATCCAATTAAAATGGAATGCTCCATATACGATGTACACCAAGAATAAAATTTCAACTTATCTATAGCAAATTGTTTAAGATTTGTCAATTAAATCCCAACTTTTACTTTCTGTTTCAGGTGAGGCAATTTTTCATCTTATTCGATTACGGTTCGTCACATTCGATGCAGTGGCATATTATTACCGCAATTCAATATGCTGCAACTTGTTCCGAGATTGTAGACGAGGAATCGTCGATGCGGTAAGTCTGTCCTAACGGACGTCGGGACTTCTTATTTGTTTTTTACGCAGATTTTTTAAACAAATTCGTCTCGAGAATTCAGGTCGACCTTTCACTATTCAGTTTGATAGAAGCTTTTCAAAAAAGCATCTTGCATCAGAAACGCAGTGAGAATTGCCACGAAAACTAAGGTACGATTCATCGTCAGATCGTTTAACCTCATAAGATATGAATTAACGTCGATCAGAATCATAGTTATTTCTAGTTTATGTCATTTTTCAGACGGAATCGATCGGAAAATGATTTTTAGAATTATCAGAGAAATTGGAACAGTTCGTACAATTTTGTACAAAGAATTGTTTCCATAGGAAATTGTAAATAGGCACCGTTTATCATAAAAACTTGATAGTTTTTTTATGAAAATTTGTATTGTTCGCGTAAAAAATCTACTAGACGTTACAAGTTTTAAAGAAAATTAATAATTCTTCATGAAAAACTAAATATGCATATTTACAAATTTGTACGAAGTAATACGAAGTATATTAATTTCTATAAAGATTCGTAGTGTCAGAAATTTTCACCGGGATATCCTCTTTTCTTCGCACCTCTAAAATTGTTGCCATTTTATGTGATGGTACAGGGTTTTCAATGTCCTAGGGCTCAGAGGGGATTATTGCACGCGCATTAGAGCTGGGACAGAGTAAAATATTCGATTCCGAATTTTGAACTGTCGATCGGTGATGTCGGCGCAATGTAAAGCATGAAAGAAATATCGGCTTACCGTCAGAAACGATCAACGGCTTTCATACCCTTTATTTGTAAAGCACACCCCGTTGCAAATACGTTTTGCAAATAAAGCTACTTCACGCGATTTGCAAAGGTATTTTCCATCTCGTTTTTATCGAAATTGTTTCTGACACGGGAACATTTCAGGCTCAACATTCACGTTCGGACGTATTCTTATCCTTTGTTCTCATCCTACTGTATTTTGTTCGTCTTGGTTGTCTTTTTTGTCGCATCCAATCGAAAATTGCCTTCCAAAGCGACGATTCAACCCTTTCAGTCACAATGGGATTCGCTGCGTCCCTTGTAAAAAAATTCCATGCCCCAGCTTTATCACAGTTTATTTACAAATTCAGCAACAAGTTTCGGCCAGAATTATCGAATTTTGTTAGGTATTTCCATTTTATATTGGTCATATTAGATCCGCGATATTGGATTTGGAATTTATCAAATTCTGACTTCAGATTTAGACAAAAACTCTCAAGTAAGAAAATTCAGGCCAAAGTATTGAGTGGAGAAATATGTGACTTGACTTGGTATTACATCTTATCTTGTCACCCTCAGTCGAATCTTCCGTTATTCCAATATTAGCGCTAACCAAGCGTGTCACATCGCCAGGTACATGCAGCTAGTTATTTATATTTTTTTCAAGCTTCACCGGAAAAGGGAATAAAATTGGAGAGAATTTTTCTTTTTTCTTTAATTTATTTCGTTATCGTTACTACCTCTCAACGCGGAATGCAATAATTTCGACGATTCTAACCCAGCTATAAAATGTTCGTTCGCTTCGGAGTTTGTATCGCAACTTCCAATCGTTACTGCTGATGTGTAATTTTTTTTGTTGGAACGGATTTGAGGAATTTCAAAATTAAATTATCAACTTTTTACTCTCACTTTGTTACATACAGACCTGTCAAAGAGCGTTGATTGTATAATATAATACATACACAGAGAAAGGATCTGTCGAATTCATCAAATCAATCCCGTTTCACTCCGCAACATCAAACACGTAATATTTCATTAATGTATATTTTTATATTTATTTTTTCTAACGAATTTTTTTTTCTCGATACGCAGAATACAGAAATATACTCCTTTCATCTTTACTTTGACGTTTAACCCCCAGGTTTGCACACTATGTCAAACAAACATGAAATCTGACTTGGGAGATTTTTTCTCCCTGCACGCAGTGTCATTAAAATTCGAATTTCGAACCTGGTTTGTAATTGAGATATGTTTATCAGTCTCTGATGAATAACGAAAGGAATACCTATTGAACAAGATTTATTTGATACGTGTCGTATATTGATTTGATAATTATACGTTATCATTCTTTTTTTATTTTCTTTTTTCAACTATCGCACTATTCCATGCCATTTTTTGTTAGACTGCAGTTCCGTCGTCGATTCTTTGACACTGTGTATGTATTGTGTATATCAGTATATATATATATATATATGGGGCATTCCACGTCAAATCGACCTGAAGAAAAGCCTGACCCTCTCAGAATTGTATGTAAAAAAGTTTCAATTTTGAGTGAAATTTAACGTCCAAATATGCTGATATTTATCGAGGCCGCTAAAAAAATATTCGTGACTTTGAAACCAAATTCCGGCCCGTGATGAAATTTACACAAGTTTTTGAATACCGAGAGATGAATATCCTCTGATATTATTAGGGAAAAAAATTGAACCGTTTTTTTAAAAATCTCACAAATTAATGTTTATCGAATTTTTAAGAACTTTCAGCGGCCTCGATAAATCTTTGCATTCTTTGGCGTTAAAGTTGACTCAAAGCTAAGACTTTTTTATTCCTAACTTGTTTCCGTATAATTAAATGTAAACAGTTTTCAAGTTGTACTCAATTGCTAACGTCTAAAAGTCGTCGTATAAAAATCTTTAAAAAATCGCAAGCATTTTCGACGAGTAACAGAGAGTTTTCATAAAGTTTAAACTGATTCTAAAAGGGTTAGACTTTTAGTCAGGTCTATCCGACGTGGAATGCCCCATATATATGTACATCCGCATTGGTACATAGGGATAGTATCTGCTGGTACATAACAGAGAGAACCGGCAGCGATGGCGTATCCTTGACGGCGCCAACTTTTCCCGTGACTCATTGACGACAACGTGGCTTGTTTCCCGGTCTATATCGTGCCGACTATCTTCTCCGGATGAGCTTTCCTCGAAGGCTATTGACAAACTTCTCCCCCACTGGCGGATGCGTGGTGGCGATAAATCATCGAGGAATAGAATAAAAATTGATGAAATAAAAAATATCTAACCAGGTCGAGTCCGCCGTCATTTATTATATACCTAAGTAAAATCGTTCCCTTAATGATCAGGTGATCAGGTCATACATGTACGTACGAATTTTTCATTTTAATTGATGTAGTTGTTTGTTTTTTTTTTTTTTTTCATCATATTCTTCCACAAATTTAGATAGAAAATATTGGATCATTATCGAAGATCGGAAAAGTTGCGCTTTCCGTGTTCAATTGAGTAATTGCGATGCGGGCGGTTATTAGTTGCGGTCGATTGATTCATCCGAAAATCATTCGACGATATTCCTATTTGTATATAATATATACACGGTGATTATCCGGATTAGATCAATTTGGTTTCAATGTTCGACGAACGGGATTGCGGTGCAAAGTGGTACGCGAAACAGGATAAATTGATACGGGGATTACGAATTCCACGGACTGCGCATCGCGTGCGATTTTTTTTTTTTTCTTTTTTTTTCCCCTACGTACGATACGCTTTGATTCGTCGATGGGAGACCGTTCGACGTGCACGTCTCTCCGTACAATTACACACTTTATGGTGTTTTTTTTTTTTTTTTTTTTCTTCTTCTTTTTTTCTCCCGAATTCGATACCGATCACTTTTAGAGACTACGAAATCCGCGCCAATTCGCCCATTTATTTATATTTACCGTGAAAATTGTACTCTCGCGTCGCGACGTCGTTTTCAGCTGATTGCTTACTCCCGATATAGTCTTCATATGTATTTACCTGTATATAAATTAAGCTATCATACATACGTGCAACTGACAACTAACCAACCCTCGTCAACTCTGATTTCCGGTAAACGATGCGCGCGATTAGCCCCGATTCATTTAGGTAAGTGTGTAATCAATTATCGAAATTGAAATAACATATAAGAAAAATCTAGCGGAGTTATAAAGGATACGAAATTTTTTTTTTTTTTGAGGGATTTCAACTCGTTTTTGCAACAGCTCTGATTTTGGGAGATCGTAAAATTTTCGGCAATTAGTGAAACATTGTAAGTATATTCAGCATTTGGAGCTTTATTAATGTGACATGTATAACGAATTTTATAACAGCTTCGCGGTTAAAAATGATTCGACCAGTTTTGAGAGACAGTAATTACGACATAGAAGTTGGCGTGACGCGACCTACGCGCCCTTCGCCGCTAATGATTAATGCTCCAGTTAGCTCTTCGGCCGTGTTATTTGTTCGTTTTCCATAAAAGCTTATACACGTATAACGAAGGGAAGCTGCACGGTCCTCACCGTAACCCATTCTTTTAGTTTCGCAGAATTTTTGCAATACAGCTGCGGTGCAACGAACGGGTGAAAGAAACTCAAAGAATTTCTTGCGTTTTCCTATTTCTTCATTACAGGAGGCGGCCCGTAAAAGAGTTACGATGGTAAATTTTAATTGAAACGGGTGCAGTGCAGGTACGCACATACGGTATTACAAAGTATACATATGGCATGGTATTATAGCTATATACATACGTACGCGCGAAATATATGTTTGCATGAAAAACTAAAAACGAATTATCATACTCGCTCGGGAGTATAAAATATGCGTATTATTTATTTATACCACTATCGTATACAGATGAATAGCGAGACTATGTTTTTAATTTCTTTTCTTTCATCGCAAGTGTAATACAAGCTACCAGCTGTATGCACACGTGACTGACAGCCGTCTACGAACCGGCAGATAAGTCAGATTATATCACGCAATCTTGATCACCGCCAATTATACGACATGTCAGATTTTATCGTCGCTATCCAGTCGAATAGGGTGCAATGTAAAACGATTAAGGGGACCGGGGATCCGGTTAGTTTGACAAATGGGGAGAGTAGAGTTTTGGTCACGTTGTATTTATTTGACGAGAAAAGTGTTGTAGGTACGTTTGCCGTTTTCATTACCGTGGGTTCTAAATTTTTAATTTAATGTGATATATTTTTTCAGCCTTCGTTACTGAATATTCAGGGATGCTAAAATGTGTAATCAGATCAGCGAAACTTCGTAACATAAATGAAACAATTTTACTAAAACTGAGTGACTTATTCGTTTCTTTTATTCATTATACGGCCGGCGTTAAAGGGACAAATACAGCGATTGAAAAAAAAAAACTAACATAGTCCAAAATCGATTCACTTCTTAACCAAAGTTCATTTTTCTTGAAGAAATTTTTGAGTCACAGTCTTTTAGCATCGATGATCTAATTTATCTTTTCAACATCTGACATTCTTTGGTGAACGATTCCTCATCTTTTGAATTTATGGGATTTCAAAACCGAAAGATCTTTAAAAAAAAAATCACTAATTTACAAATTTATTATCTTTGTCAAAAAATATTTTTTCTTGCTCAATCCCATGCATTCAGATGTTGAGGATTTTTCTTTGAAAGAAATTGAGCAGCAAGTGAGATTTATAACCGACCAATGGCACGAAAAAGTACCAAAACATTGTTGTTTTTCAAATTTTATTCGTGTGAAACGAATTTTGGTTGAGAAATAAATTTATTTTAGCTGCTTTGTATTGGTTGGCTTGGTAACCGATAATAATAATTAATTGATTGAAACAAGTTTCACACAAAGTTTGAACTTGTATTCTCGTTGCTGTTCTTCCGTGTCATTGTGGGAAAAAGTTCAGGAAAAATTGACGAAAAAAGGCATTAGGAGTGAAATGCGAGAAGAATAGAAAAAAAAGAAGAAATACAGTAGAACAAAATAACAGGGACCGACCGAGTTTACAGAGAACACTTTCCGACGCAGTCTCTTCCTCTTCTCACCCCTCTACTATCAAGTTGATCTCGAATGCAACGAGCAACGCCTCGCCTCGGCTTGCAAACTCGACTAACAGCATGGAACAACTCCGTAATTGTTTGAGAAGATAAGACGCCGGTGGTTCTAAACCCCCCTCGACGCTCTGCCTTCTTCCTTTTTTCTCTCCTCTTGGCGCCTTATCCACCGCCACTGTTTCAAAGTCCTCGCGTATCTCGTTACGTTTAATAAATTCCACGTCTCTCGTCGTTAATCTCGGCGAATAAACCGCACGAATGTACCAATTAAAACGAACTGTTTCTACTTATTATAACCAAGCGAGGAATCCACGTTTCGTCTCTCTCTAGAACCTTTGGCACGTTCTTATCATTTTATCGAACTCTGATTTTATCCAGGCATGTGTCACAGGTATACCTAAGGACGAAATTTATTCCCACGACGCGTAGTAGAACCTCGTTATCGTCAACTTGGAACGGTCTACCGGCCACTTCCACTCCGGCGATCATCCGCGACTAAACGGCTCGAGAGCAAAACTAACTCCTTGTTGTCAACGCGAGTTTCAACCGTTTAGCAATAACGACTGCTTATAGCGTATAAAGGTTTTATCCGAAGTACTTTTACGAAAAATTTGAAAGTCAGAAGAACAATCGAACTGCAGTATTTTGATCTTGGAGACCTTACGAGGTAAAAAAATCCAGGATGAATTTAAAAAATTTTGTGCTGTTTTATGAAAAAGCTTGAACGACGTAACTGCATACGTGCTACGTAGCTGTTGTCCAAATGTAGGCCAACGACAAAGACGCGTCAGTTCCACGCGTCGCGGGTATGCAAAGTCTTCTTTGGCCTATCGTTTCAACGAGTAGCGGAATTTTTTGAAAGAAAGTGGTTTTAAACGCAGATCGAAGTGTGCGCAGAAAAAGCATTTGCATGTGGGACCTGAGGATCTCCATATTTCCGAGCGCTCGGTGCAGAATTACAAAAAGATCAGCGTACATTCGCGTTGTTAGAGCCGCCACATCCTCTCGAGGTATGAAAAAGCTCACGTACCAGCTGCATAGCTTTGGACTCGTATTTGTCCGCCGGTATTGTGTGCGAAGAAGGCGCCTTCTCAACGCCAACTGGGATTTCGTTTAACACGAACTTTGAAGAAGCTTGGACTAGTAATGAGTTTTGCCTTCATTCAGCGAGTTCACCTAACATCAGAATGATCTCCTGCCTTCTCCTCCGCCTTTCGTGTAATAGTAATTCTCTTCAACATCGCGAGCCACGCGAGAATAAAACGATTACGCCGACTCAAGTTCGAACGATATCCTCCTTTCGTTCAATCTCCTCCTCTTTCTTCTTTACCGGCTCAATTACGTCTTTGCCAAAGAAATAACCTCGGATTTCTGTTTCCTGATTACTGCGGAAGTTTTTTTCCTCGGAAAAGGAAAGAGGGCGGAAAAGCGGGTAAAACTTTTCCTGCTAATATACACGTCGTGGCGTTGCGATGCCTCGATAAGTTAATTCGTCGCAATTGTGCGGACATTGTGAGGTTGCCACTGTTTCGATTCATTCTTGTTACAGAAGTTCTCAGCCACCGTTAATACTGAAGCGTCACAACTCCGTTATATTTTCGCTTTTGACAGCACAGGAGAGATTCGACGCACGTCGAAAACGTGAAAGTCATTTTTGGAATACACTCCGCAGTGTTCTCTACTCGTTGATGTTGAACGAATTGTCCAAGATACTGGTAAATGACCTACTTAAAATTAGAGCGTGCACACGTTGAAAAAAAAAAAAAAACAGTTTACCTTTGTGCAAATAAATCTGCCATTAGCTATTTCGTCGAACGTACCCTTACACGGCATGGCGGTAAGTAATGACCAATTTGGAGGTTCAAAACGATATTTTTCGAACGACCGTCAGTGTCGGAAACTGTGCAGTACAAGGGATCGGTAGACCGACGCGAAGCTTCCCTGTTTTTAGGTTTTCTGTTTATTTTTCGCATAACGATACTCCGTGTACAGAATGAAGAATGACCATTTGTAAGTAGACACCGAAACGGCAACAAAGTGTGACGTATATTGAATGGCGCTGATGGTTAACCGGTAGAAATAATAAGAGGTGCTTTTAGCGATGATGAATCAATCACCGAACCGTGTCGAGGTTGAAACACTGGCGAGATAACCGAAAAAGAAAGAAAGAGAAGCGGTACACGCGAATCCGAGCAAAGTTTAACTTCGCAGAGAATAACGGTTATTAGTCAAGGTGGCGGTTCGCTTGCGGTGCTCGTCAACCGTCAACTTCTTGGCATCGGAGTCCATTAGTCCGGAGATACATCTCTCGGGTATCCTTTTATTTACGATAGAATCCTTTGAATACGAACGACGCTGAGTGCAGCGTGGAAACGGAGAGAGTACACATCGCGTTGCTTTATACCCAATGTTGTAGAATCTTGCAGAGCTAGGCAGAAGTAGCGGCTGTTCCTCGAGATGAGAGCAATGACTCGGTCAGATTGATGAACCCTGTTTGTCGGTACCGTGCTCTCGTCATATTTCTGCCCGATCTCATGCATACCACGGACGCTTTTGCCTTCACGAAGACACGCTGATCGTCAGCCATTGTGCTTCTCCAGCTTCCGATCGCGCCTCGTTGCGAGAGGAGTCCAAGCGTCGAGGAGCATTGGCGACGTTTTCCAATTTCATTTCCCGGCTCGCATTCCCATCTCCTTACTTCCCCCTTGCTGGAATCAACTCGATCACCTCGCTGGTTTGCAGTGTAAGTTAACCTCGTGCGAGAGAGGACAGATTTACGGTTGCTTCGAATTCGTGTAACGCGTCGCGAGTCGGACCAATAACTACTTTACTGCAGAGGTACTCGTAGAACGAACTGCACGGTGTGCGGAGAGTCTCTCCTAACAAGTTGTGCCGAGTTATACCTACCGCTTCGTGGTTTTAGACGAGAGGTTAATAGCCACGTAAGGATCGTCACTGTGGTAACTGGAAACTCCCGCTATGTGGATAGTTTCACCTATGTATAATCCGCTACTGCTCAACTCGGATGAACAGGGTAAATGCGATCTATGAGCGTAACTGGTGGATTGTAAAATTGTCAAGTTTATACGGTTAAATTGTCATGTTTCTCTGCTTTTCAACAGGTGTGCGTGCGCGTAAAAGACCGCAATGTTCTTTGTTCGAAGTCGGAACTGAAATGGTCGGGTCCTTCTCGGTTCTTAAACCTCAAAAAACGGCTTTGTAATCAAGCTTGACGTCTGATTTCCGGCATGAAATTACTTTCGGTCAGAGTGCTTTATGGCCTCCTCGGTGTAACGAGCAAAAAGCTCGAAAGGTGATTACCGGCTGAGAATATTACCCTGCGGTGTCTTTTTTCATGATGTACCGTATGTCTGAAATCCATTCGTTCGTGAAAGGTGGAAATATATACTGTGAGAAAAATCAGATGCGAACTTCTGTAGACTAAAATTTGATGTTCATTCAAGACTGACTGATATCTTGAGATCTCGTTGACCACAAAAATTGTTCTATGGATACAATTTTGGTAAATTTTAACACCAGCGTGTTTCACAGTATATCGGATAAGTAAAAAGGTAATTTTGCATTGTACGTAAACATTGTTTTTCATTTTTGTATAAAGCTTGTTTGTAATTTGTAATTTGATGAACTCGGTTATCTGTTATTCGAGAGTTATTATACCCACTTCGGCTTTCGAGCTGGAAATAATAATTCTCTTTTCTCACGGACCACCCGTCACTGGACCACGTTCCGAATCTATCCGTTCACAATGACGTCGCGATGTCTTCATTCCATGAGTTTACGAGGGTCAAATCAAAGAAAGCTTGGAGAGACGGAGCGAGCGAGATAGAGCGAAAGATAGCTGCCCCCCACGTAACCTGATGTTCCTTTTGATTATCCCAGCTTGTCGTTTCCAATATGTTGACTCCGTTTCCACCAAATCCCCTCTGGAACCGCGATCGCGTCTTGTATATGTACCGTCTGAGTTTCGATCTCCGTTGTATACCTTGAAAATGTTTATTTCTCGTTTTATTCAATTGGTTTTGTTGTTGTTTTTTTTTTTTTTTTATTTTGGCGTGAAAAAAAATCTCGCTTTTCATACCCCCGAGAATGAATGGAGGATCATTTTCGCAGGCGCGTTTTCGGAACGCCGCTTCGCGCCGCAACGTCGTTCTTCACGAGTTGGTCGTTCGTAGAAACAACCCCATCGCGTGTTCAACGAATCGTGAAAAAAAGCATTGCAGGGTACGAGAGAGCAGGGCTGCCTAGTTTCGCAGCAAGTCGTCAAAATTGAGTGGTGAGATGTTGGTCGTGGGAACATTTGAAAATAAGTTATGCAATTAACAAGTTTTCACCATCGTTATGGAAGGTAGAACACTCACGGAAAATTCCGTTAGCTGCAAAACAACACGTAAAACAGGGGCAAGCCTCACTGGTATAAAAGAAAGAAATAAATCATGATTGAAATACCGCGTTGTTGCGAAATATTCAGGTGCGTTAGCCTTCGATGATTGAATTGAGTTCGTCTTTGCCCGATTTCCGAACCTTGGTACCGAATAAAATTCCTAGTTGTTGTGACTATTACACGGTCGCTCTTTGATTACTCATATTTTTTACCATTGATAATTTGATATTGTCGCAACAGTAAACGGATGTTAATAAGGTGTTATTTTCAAACGAAAACATGTAGGAAGCTGAAAAAACGGATTTAATTAATATTGATAACAACAGTAAATAACACCAAACGGCTACTCGTAAGAATCTCCAAGTAAGTTTGCACAAACGAAGGACGGCGGGAGACTGGGACACCGGATTGAAATCCGTAAATTCCGAGCGCATATCAGAGGAACGGGTCGCGCTGCTTGACATTCCCGTCTCCTAAAGTGATCGATGCTCAATGACTCCAAGCCCAGAATGTCGCCCTTGACGGTCCAGCCTGCCGTCGTTGCAGATCTCGTGCCAACCACTCACGGATAGCGAGAAGCTCAAACAGTTCGCAAACCCGATCAAGAGACCGATGAAGATGGATTCTGGGGCGATTTTCACCCTTAATTCCGAATTTACTTCGTTATCCGACCGGCCCGCACAACTTTAAAAAAAAAAAATACGGACATGATTGACGTTCTGGTTTATACCTAATTCAATTTATATCCCCACAAGAGAAGAGTACGCTTTTTATTTGGACACATCGTGCTGTGAGGCGCCGCTGATGCTTTCGGATTCCAGAATTCATTTACCGGGAAAACTTTTGTCTCTTTTTATTCAAGATCTTAAGCATTACGTTTTTTTAGTATACGTACCACGCGATTCCAGACTCGACCCCATGTCTCGATTAAAAGATTGTACGGTAAAACGAATTTGAAAATTTTGGGATTATACACTCATACTTGCATACATAACGTACAATCTTATTCACAAGTTTGAACGATTTTCATAACTTTGCGTTACCGCACAACGTGAATGATACTTCTCCTTTCTACTCGGAGTTTTTGGAGTGTGTATAAAAACGATTAATTATTCCTGCACGATGATATATCATTTATTACACATGCGAGCGAAGGGGATGGAGGATTACAACCTTTGGACGTATTTCATAATTTACACACGCGATAGGTTGTAATGGTCTGTTATATCACATCCCCAAAGGTCAGGAATAAGTCGATATGAAAATATCGCGTGCAACGCGAGGTCCGAACTATACACGCAATTCTAAAATGTAAATGTACAGTAATTGTAGCAGACCAAAAGACATTATTTACAAATTTGTGACGCGAGTGTTGTACCAGGATTACGTAAGTGAAGAAAATAAATGGTTTCTTTGGTATTCGTGGGAAGCGAGTTGGGTTGGCTGATATATTACGAGGCTCAACTTAGTAACGTTAACGTAACGAAACATCAGGGATCAAAATCAATACCGTGCAATCTAGAGTAATGACTTTCAAGGAGTTGGCTTTTAAAAATATTAATTTGTTTTTTTAACGCTAATAACTTCATCCTCGTGATATATTTCTTTACTTTATGATGCAGAACATCACGCCTGGGATGCATGATTGCAGAGTGAAACACGAAAGGCATATCGTAAACTTGTCAGAAGACATTTCTCGTCTGATTGGCGTTGACGTCGGCCGAAGCCGGACATTTTCTCCATAAAAATTTTCATCTCTCTCTTGATGCTTTCCACTCAACGACGTACACGTGATGTCGAGGTGGCGAAATGGTGGGACAAAAATCCATACTTTTTATCGATTTCGCTACGAGATAGTCAGGCATTGAGTATTTATTAAATTATTACATTCGTAAGCAACGGACCTATCGCAAAACAAAGGCTTGGATATCGATTCTTTGTTTCAAATCCCATCTACGTTGTCAAAAATCCACCAGATTAGTTCGATTTCACTCTACGTTGGCTCTTTTTATTCAGAAGATTAATTTTCAGGGACTCACTGCATCATGTTCGCATTGTTGAACGTTTAATTTTACGATATTGCAAACGATATTGATTGTGATCAACAAATGGAAATGGTCTTCTAAATTAAATGAGCCATCGTCGAGTGAAGTCGAACGAAACAGCGTAAAGATATTCACAAACAGATACAATAATTTGATAAATATTCAAGATACGACTGTCTCGTGACAAGAATTAATAAAATGTATCAATACTCGACAAACCAATCTCGTTAATTGAAGCGCGGAGTTCAGCAGGCTCAACGCGAACCCTGCGATGAAATAAGAAACACGAGGTATAACCTACGGATGAAAGCAAGGAAAAATTGGAGGTAAAACCCAAAGGCTTAAAAAATTAAAGGGGGGAAAAAATGAAAGCTCGCGGTCGCTGCCATGCAGTCAACTTTTTGTTCGGCTGCAGGTGACACGAGTGTTCCACAGGCCCACCCCCTCACTCGGACACGGGTCGACTAGGGGCCCTTTTTTAAGCTCACCTCAGTTTGAGCTTGCAGGCGGTCGGGCGTAGCGGCGTATAACTGGGAATTTCATATAAGCTTGCGGAAAAAGCCCGGAATATTCTCTCTCTCTCTCTTCTTGGTACAGCCGCAAGTACAAAAAGAGCTTTAGGCTGAATCGTTGTGTACGTTTGCAAATTTCGTTCATCGGGACATTATCATTTTGTTTCTCCGTTTCTCACTCCCTCTTATTTTTTCTGCTAATAATTTTCGGCGATTCGTGGCCAATTGTTGATGTCACGGCCATGAAACAATCGCTGATCGGAAGAAATCAATTTCCTATTTTATACACACGATAATTTTGACGTATGATTGTGATTTATTTTATTTTTCGCAACTGCGGTTGAGCTTGCGATAAATCGGTTTTGTCCTGCCGTTTACCACGTTTTAGTGGGCTTTTGAAATACGGTCCGGTCACAAATCTTGTCGGTTCCAACGACCAGGTTTCTTAATTAACGTCAAACGAACAACCACACTAAATCAGCATCGATTGATCGGTCTATAAACCATATTTGCACGGTAAATAATCTGGGATACCATAAACTTGACCTTATGAAACAAAGTTATGCGAACAAATTATGTCGGCGATTTAGAGCTACTACCGTTGAATAATTAAACAAACATCTAATGCGGCGGGTTCTTTCCACCATCTTCAAAATGTAATTGAAGGGGATAAAAATATCATCCAATAACTACTGGCGATTATACTTCGAAGGGTTTTTTATTCAACGACTTTGAGTTCGGTGTGAATTTTACTTTTATTCCACGACCTTTTTATATTCGCAACACCAGTTCGGATCGCGTTTTTTATGCGACGATCTCGCTCATGTCACTTTACGTACCCGGTTATTATCTTCGTAAAAACGCGAAGTAGTTTCAACCGCGCGCATGTATGCGGACACGATTCATGCCTTGATTCCCAGACCGTTCTACAAAAAGCCGCATCAAATCGTTAAAACCGGGAATTAAAAAGCTCGCTCAAATACTGAAGCAGAAGCTTGGATCGTTCCTGGTATCGCGTTCATCGCGTTGGTGATTCTGATTAATTAAACTTGAAATGAAATCGAGCCACTATATTTAAGCAAGTGGTTTAAACTCGATATCAAACGTGCCAGCTGGTGTATCTATCATCCGCGATAAGTAATAACTCTTTTATACAGCGATAAAAAACTGTCGTTATATAGTTATAATTAACGACGTACGATTCAGCGGAATATCGTAACCGAGGTCGCGATTTATATCGTACATGTGACGAGAATCGCTGCAACAAGTATTACATACTTGAAATTAATCGCTCACTTCGAATATATAAAAGGTACAGAAGCAGAGTACTGAATACTACTCTGGAAATTTCATAGCGAGAGTTGAAAAACGAGTTGCGAAACGTTTAATTATGTGTAGCGGACGGGAACGACTTTAACCGCTAATGTCACGTGGATAAAACCTCTTAGGTTACAAGTAAGCGCTGCAGAAAGTCGGTAAACGGCGAACGTTGTAATCTATCCGTTAGGAGCTACGACCGAATGACTGCACGACATAATCCAATTCTGATGTAACGTTTGTAACGTTATCTTTACGCGTGCACGTTTTTCGTTAGCGAGAATGTATACGATTTAAAACTGGGCCGGATGAAAATTAATCAGGCCACTTTCACGCATAGCATTACGCGTGACTTGTTACGTTATACCTACGAAGTTGTAAATCGATCCGAAATATCACGATCGCGATAAATGAGGTGACTGTCAAATTTTATGGAGGAAAAAAATTCCCATCGTGTAATTTTTAGGTACCCTAGGTCACATTTATAACGTATGTCCTGTGCAGGCTTGTCAAGTTCACGGCTCATTTTCCATAAGGTCAAATTTTGCGATACTCATAGCTTGAGGAAGAATTTTTCCTTCGCACAGATACGCGAACACGTGTGTTTTATCTGCCACGAAATATATGTGCGAAATTTCAAAGGCTGACGTTGAACGATACCCAGACTCGGCCTAGATACGACGAAAACAGCTTTTACTTTGACCGCCCTTAGCTATGAAAGGCAAAGTGTTATACTTTTGCTTCCTATTTATGCGCCTACTTCAAAGTCCGCTGCGGTAAACCCGATGTAACAAGACTGCGTTATTGGGAAAATCCCTCTGGATGAGTACTCGCACGTGATACGAGAGTCCTTAGAAAAAATCCCCTTTTCATTTTCATTTTCCATCCCCTTTCGACGCATCCCGAAAACACGTCTGAAACCTTGGACTCCGTGCGATACTCGAAATAGGCGGATCATTAAAGTCCTCGAAAGCTCCGATGGATACGTATAAGAGATCCAGAGTATATCCCCTGCTTGCAGCGCATTAGCGAAACTATTTTGGAACGAGGTATTAAATCCCAACGGAATTTCATACAGGGATTTCCGAGCCAGTCGTCCCTCAAACCGCAGCTTCGAACGGTCGATCCGTGGCTCAACTAATGACCAAACGAAATGGCCGGATGACCGTCAATTAAGGAGATCAGGGTCGTCTGGTTCCAGTTAGTAGTTTTCTGCTCCTCGAACGTTTTCCTGGAAGCAAAACTGCGGACAGAGGAGACCGGGAAATTAGAGTCAAGTATATCCTCCGAAGCCCCGAACAGTGATTCTTCGCTAATTTCATCCATTCTCCGATCGAAATAAAGGACTCGGAGAGAGAAAAGTGGTAACAATTATTCAGAATTATCTCGTGGCTCTTTTTTCATCAGCTGCTAATCAATGCTGAGGATATTTGAAATCTGTTTAATTCAAACCACCGTGCAGATGCGGTGAAAGAAGCTTTGGAAGAGAATTCAGTCGCTAAGGGTAAAACTTTACAACACTCTTTCTTTCGAAACGTATTACGCAAAACGTTTTGCAAGTTTACCTGAATCGCATATGTAGCTGGTGTGCAGTGTTGCGAATTCAACAGGTAGTCGTCAACCAGCCAGGGACGTAGCAGCGTCACGGAACTGACGGAGTTTCGCGACCCTTGGGCATCCCGATTCCTTGGAACGAATTTTCTCACTCACCAAGTTTCCGCGGGTCTCGGCCAGGCGTCGGACACTGGCCATTGGCTTTGCCATGACGAAGGTTCCACTCGACTCGACGCTCCTGACTCCGACGACCGGTCTTTTTTACACCTCCGACAACAAGAACGACGCTTAACGTACTAAGTAGATCCGCCCACCACATCCATCTTCTGATTTACGCTCGTTCTATCTTGACTTTCACACTATGGTCGGGGGAGGGCACATAAATGTCTAGATACATTTTCGCTTGGGTGGTGGTGGTTTGATACTGAGAAGCGACAAGGAGGGAAAAGAAGAGAAGAGAAGAGAAGAGATTTCATTCAAACATCTTGTATGAATGAGTGCGAAATAAAAGGAGTGAATCTCGCGTCGACGGAGAGGAAATTTACGGGAAGTGGAAATCAAGGACGTTGGGAGGCGAAATGCCCTTTTTGATAGCCGAGGAATTTTCCCTTACATTCGAAGTGGATGTTTTTGCCTACACTGTGGTATAATATTATAGTGAATTCGCCGGATATAAGCAATCGACTGTTTTATCGCCGCTGTGAAACCCGCGAACCCCTGTGAGTTTGATACTTTTATATACCTACCTTCTTACTCTCGTGAATTCGCTATCGAATCGTTGTATCTGAACTGCTACTCGTCAAAGATAAAGATTTCACCGACAACTTTCGGTCTTAAAGTCCGAGACATGTCTTTTATTAAGTTAATTATCTATCGAAGTAGACTGTTTTAGATTTGCAAAAGAGGAAACAAATAATCTACGTTCCATACCGTGCAACTTCTACAAATCTCTGTTTTAAAAACGAAAGAAAAAAAAACGAGTTCGATTTTAGCTTGAATTGCAGGAATATAATTTATTTTCTGTATATAATTTCTTTGTTTTTACATGTGTTCAAGTTTTATGTTTTTTCGTCTTGCTTGTAATAGAGTAATTACTATCTTTCAATGCGTAGAAAATGGTTGGAAATATCAAAAGAAAAATCGAATTTCATGAAAGGGATGAAAATTCCGAGAGAATTCACCGTTTCGATTGGAAAGAACGTTGGAAAAGAAAAGACGAAAATTATTCAAGCTCCATTATCGAGTGATCAGTGAGAAAGGTTTACCCTCGACAGCGGAGGCTTTTCTTTCACGCGCAAGAGAGAAGAAGAAAAAGAAGGCAGACAAGAGAAAAAACGAATAGGGGGTAAAAAAAAATTTCGCAGATATATCGGTATATTCAAATTTTATTTTCACAAACCTTAGACCCGAAGCTTTTCCCTGTATACTATATCGGCCCCCCGAATCTGAAACAACAAAAGCAACGTTCCGCGATGGCATGCACGAATATTTTGCCCTTTCCCGAGGAATCGGAACAAAAGGCTCGGCAGCCGTAAATCCGAGATTTCAAACCGTCGAGGTGATCGGAAACGGAACGCAAGGAAGTTCCGGGTTAACCGGTGTAACTTCTACCTTCTAGGCGTTTCATTGTTTCCTGCAAAGAGCTGCGAACCCTCTTCGCAGAATCTTTCAAGGTTTACGTAGCACCGACTTCCTCCGTCTATCTCGTTTCTTTTCTCCATCGACCGGAAATCTTTTGATCACCTCACGAAATTACGTTTGTTCTTCTCCGTCACGATTCTGTCACGAACCGTCGATGCGTAATATTCACGAATTGACAAATGATCGCGCGCGTTATGTCTGGCAGGGTGTTTCCGTATTTGCCAAACTCGACGTGACGTCACCGTAACACGGACCTCAGTGGGAAGAAAAACTAGGCGAAGAAAAATGTTGGAAAGTGTCGCGGCGATGAAGTGGAATCCAATTCGCTCGGTGACGCTTCGGTGGCTTTTCGTGCTTTCGCGGTTGTAAAAGGGACTCGCGTCGCGTTACATGCACAAGAAGAAGGAGATCCGATTTTCATCTGTAATATGTTTCTTTCGCGAGTACAGAATCGGTATAAACAGATAGAGAAACTAGAAGAGCTTTCGAAAGTACTCGGCTTATTTCCGTCGTGCTGAGATTGAAAGTACGCACGCTTTTATAATTATTTAAACGACCACTCGTCAATCTCCAATGTCGTTTACACAATTGTGGAGGCAATTAGCGTTCTCGCGGTTGGCAACATACGTGCGAAACAGCACAAATTACCGTATATACACAACTACGTGCCGCTTTGGACGACGGGAATGTACGTAAATCATTGTCAGAAACAGCGTGCGTGTAACGCAGTGGCGTCACGACGCCTCGGCATATCCTGGATGTTGTTAAAGGATCCGAATAGCCGCCGATATGCCGGAGAGAATGCTTTGAGCAACACGGCGCCCGTACAGTTTGCGAGCATTATTCACCATGCGACGTTTTTCTTCTTCTTGCTGTTCGACGCAGCTCTCGGAACAGAATATTACTGGACACGATAGGCAGGCCGATGATGTACGTATATTCGTTTGAGTGTGAGATGCCCGCGAACAGACTGGCACGATGACGTGAAATTCAAAATACTTTTGGTCCAGGCTTCCCGTAGACGTGATCAAAACGGAAATTGTTGCCTCGATAACGGGGAATAAATATTGCTAGGCGAGTGCAGGATCGCGAGGGATGAAGGGCTGGGGGGGAAGGGGGGGGGGGGGGAGTAGAAAGGGTGTTTTGAAGATCCCGAAGAACGACATGCGCCTCAAGATTGCCGAGAGAAAATGAAAATTGTAACATAGAAATAATGTATTTCCAATTTCCTCACCACCGGTCTGGCCGACTCAATTCCCCGTTCAATCGAATGCCTGCCGTATGAACATCTTGCTACTTACGTTCGAGAGACCCGGGCGCTAGATTGCGAGAATCTGATATTTTATATTCGCATAAAATATCAAGAATTTTTATTCGAATTTGGTATCCTCGCAGTGATCGGGAATGTATTTTTAATAACGTCACCCGTTCAACTGTAAGCTTCGGTCTACTATCATTTTTAGATAGATTGTAGTATTTTGCGACTAATTGTAAAACGAATGAGATCTTGATTTCTAATTACTTCCTTTTTTAGTACCGTGTAATCATTGACTGATAAAAATTTCGATGCTAAAGGAATATCGAGAACAGGAAGAAAATTGTTATTTTACAAATTTCACCCCATACAGCGATTCGTAGTAATTTGGACATGCGTTTCGGCGGGTTCGAATGAGAAGCTGCTTCGAGCAATACGAATTTTTCATCCGAATTCACGAACAACTCACATCGCTTCTTATAACAGATATAGATCGAGAAGCTATAAAATTCCGCAACTGAAAGTAAGAGAAGTATTTGAAAAAACGTTCGTAAGTAAAAAGTAATATTGCAGAATGTGCTACCAATAAGATTCAGAGGTTATCTGAAGTCCGGAACAAGAAAAAAAAAGAAAGGAATAAAAATGTAGAAGAATACACCGAGGGGGACAATAAATCGGGATAATTGGTTGTCATCAATCAACGAGGTACTTAGAACTTATTTTGTTTATTGTCAAACTGTCAACAGGATGGAATCAGTAATTATCTTATACTAATTAACAAAATATACATAATCTGGGGGAAAATCCGTGCTGACTAGGCAGAAAATGTGGATAGCGTTCAAAGCCTGACCGCCTATCGCACATAGAATTGGGGCATTCCACTAATTGTAAGTATCGATCAATATCGGAAACTGATATTTCTGATTTGATCCAAAAAAATTTCTCCGAAAGTATCGGTCGAGAAACAAAGCCCTGGTTTGAAAGTAAAAATTCCTAAAATCTAATAAAATTAGAAAAATCCTAGGCAAATATGTCAACATTTTTAAATCTTATTCAACGATGGAGATTTCATTATACCTAGTAAAAGTTGAATTTCCAAAATCGAAAAATTTCGAAATATAGTAACTACACAAGTTTTTACCGGGTAACGCATCGAATGTCATTTATAAAGCAAATATTATAAGGAAATTTCTTGTTCACTTTCGTGTAAAAAATGCATTCCAGAAGTAATTTTTGGAATTTTTCATCAATTTCATAATCCAAATTTTGCTGTGATGAAATCTCCATCTCTAAATAGAGCTCAAGAATATCGTATTTTCCTAGAAGATTTTAATTTTTTCAAAGTTCAACAAACGGTTGGTCTCAAAACAGCAATATATCTCAGACGCGAATGATTGGAAAAATTTGGAAAAAATCATGGCATTGTTTTTCAATCAGTACTCGCGCGGAAAAAAATTTTGATGTAATCGGAAATATGAACTTCCCATCTTGATCGATACTTCGTGGAATGCCCCATGCATAAGTGACTAGCAAGTGTCGATACTGATTGAGAGACCGCCCGCTATTATCAGGCGCAACGATATAATCACGTTTGATTGGAACAGCCGCTGTTCGGCGAGGGCGCCTCGTGCCCAATGTCTGGTTATACCTGGCATACATCACTATTCATGAACCAACCGTTGGTCACCACGTCCCATCAACCCGTTCGAACCACCATACCCCCCGGGCACTATGGCCTAGTGTGGTCCGAGTGCGTCAGATCGACGTGGATACGCTTATACGCATGTCCGTGTCGTGCGCTTCCACCGAAGGGGAAACCAGGCCACGATAACGAGATGAACATGTTTTTTCGAAATCGATTCGCGAGTCTCGACTCTGTTACTCTCAAATTATTACCGCACGCACAGCTGTTGCGTTTGCGTCAATGTTTCGATCTTGAGTTCCATTTTATTTCGAACTCTTTATCAACTTGTGTAACTAATCTGAAAATGATAAACCTAGGTACCCAACCTGATCCTATTTACCGAAAGAAAAGTATGGTGAAAATTGTCTTCTCTGTCTTCATTCGAGGCCGTGGGTAAACCAATGAAAATGTCAAACGACAAGTCAAGGTCCAGACTCTACGCAACCGTGAATGCACGATATTTTTTTCCCCCAGTAACAAGCTCCGGTTTAAGTTGAGCCCCACGGAGATCAAGAGAAAAGGTACAATATTAAGGGTGACGTCGCGTTGTTCCGCTTCTCTTGTGCACGATACGGTTCGGCTTAAAGAGCGACGCCCTCGGCTCGACGCGATGTCTCTGTAGCGAGGTGTTTGGTGGTCCAAGAGAGTTTTCCGGAACGTCTGCTTTCACGGTGGTAAAATCAACAACGGGACTTTGTGCCCCGATGTTCGATATGCCAGGGCTCTTTATCTCTCTTTCTCTCTCTCTCTCACGGTCTCTCTCCCTTATATCCCTTCGTGCCTTTCCCTCATCACACCGACGCGTTTAAACAAAGCTGAGAGAAATCGTCGTATAGCCTTAAAAATAACGCATCCTTCGGCTGATGTACACATTCCACCTTTACACCGCACCCTGCATACGGCTTCGAAATTTCCAACGCTCGTTGCACTCGGCTGGTAAGAGATACAGAGAGAGATAGAGACGCGTTTCACGCATGCTTCCAGTCATGTGTGTAGAGACCTGCGTGCAGTTAGGCACCTCATCTGAATACTGCACCATGTGCAGTTGGACTCGTTATGCAACTCGGCCTCAGACCATCCGCATGGTGTGCATGTCGGTGTATAGAGGCACGGCACTTCGTAACTCAACATCGCGATACGCACCATCGATATTCACTCTGGAGATGCACCATATCGATAACACTCCAGACCGTCGGAGCTACGCTAATAATCACGGTTATCGAGTTTTCCTTGCGGTCCAATCAATTACTCGCTGAGAACGATTTCCCTTTCTTTTCTCTTACTTGTCGCACTTTCTTTCATAATCCAGCCTCGTCTTTAAATGATTTAAAGCCGGCTCTAAGGTGGTTTCTTCCTTTGATTTTCACTTCTTCTTTAAAGCTTTCGCAGACCGCGGAGTGGTTTCTTCCTCTCGTTTTTACTTATCCTTTGAGGCTTTCTCAGACCGGAATAATGAAATGTCAAAATTGCAAAAGCCCGGGGCTAGTTGCCGTAGGTCTTTGGTCTCGTTAACGACGGATGACACACTTTATGTAGCTGTTTGTTTTCGACAGGGTTTTGCAAATATCCGTGCTGTCCACTCTCCCACTTTCGGACGAAACGATCTTCATTCGTCACCCGGCTGTCAAAGTGTTTGATAAGTTTGTCGAGAATCAGCGATATATGTATATTATGTATGTACGTATATATCGATTACCACTTTACCGAAGTGCTAGTCAAGTTTGACAGCCGCTTTTGAATTATCCGTCAAAGTCAAGCGCAAAGTTTTATCTTCGTCGTTCAGTCCTCTTAGGTAGTATATAATATAAAGTTTACCAATGGGATGACATTATCGACAGTTTTATATACGATTATGCGATATAATAAATAAAGTCTGAGAAAGATGAATGGATAGGGCGACGAAGAAAAAAAATTTCACTTTTCAAAATAGGCTTTGACATCATCGGGAAACTACGATGGGATTACAGTCCAAACTCGACCCGCGATTTAGAAAATTACATTCCGAGGTGATATTTCAAATCACGGTCAATAAATACGCGTTGTTCTCGAGAGCTAATCTAGACGAGAGTCGTTACAGTGTGCCTCCGATTCATCACTTCTGTTATAGGTGCGCTGGTAGCTTTCTTCGCCGTTCGTGATTTATCGTTACAAAATGTCGCGCTGGAGAGGAGGAGGAGGAAGCTTGGAGAAGACCAGTGGTCGATACAGCCTCAAAATTCCCGCCATCCAATTCCCATGCCAACCTATTATCCGTCGGGTATTATATATCGTGCGAAACCGGGACAAAATCACACCGCCAAAACCCAAGCCAAAACCTGCGACCGAGGGAAATTCCCGAGGTAACGAATTGCCGAGTTCGCACCCGGTCATTAGGCACACCGTTTCGAGGAGCAACGGCGAGCGTTGCGATGCTTTAGAATCGGACGCGATGACCCTTCCCGGTACCGATTGATCGTGAAATAATGGATACGACTGCGCTTTACTCGCTCGTAAACATGATTCTTCTCCTCCTGTAACTGCGCCGAGTTACAACGAACTACTCGAGAAAGCTCTTTCCCGTTTACGTTTCTGAGCTCCATAAATCAGCCCTGATATGGCAAGGGTGTAGGGTTACGTCGCGCGTACTCTGTAAATTTGAAAGTATCACCTGCAGCTGTGAAGGATTTGCACGATATATTATGTATACAACGGCGTGGGAAATCGGTTTTTTTTTTATTTATTTATGCTCCCCGCGGGTGTCCTTTCGTTATCAAGTTTCTCTAATTGTGATTTTTTCCAAAATTAAGTTTACCTTTAGCTTCGGATAAATGAACGGTCATCGACGCACTGGTGAATCGTCTCGATGAATTTCATTATTTTTAACGTCAAATTGATGTTTTGTTGAAAAATCGTAAATATTATTAAAACACTTCGTACGATTGTGATATGAAAATTGAACGGTGAACAAGGAGGAACAAAATTTCTCCTCTTTCGTACGTAACAGTTCTCTCCAGAATGGTGAACTATTTCGCGATCTACTTGCCTGAATGAAACATACTTATTAATATAACAACGATCCCGGTATGAGCGAACAAACATTGTTCTACCCTCAACCATCGCCCGGAAATTGACGGTTGGTGTTACACGCAGATATATGTACATACATTAGTGCATAAAACCTCCGAGGTTCGTTCGACCGGAAGTTTCCTCTCGGATCATAGACGATCCCTCTTTTTCTTACTCGATCCACCGCAGTGATTAAGGAAGCCTTCTCTTGGAGCAGATGCGGTATCATCTCAGCGTAAATACTCATCGAACTTTGCTTGATTACCCAGGAAAAAGTTATCAGAGTTTTCCGAAATTACAGGACGCCCGAGAAGCTTGAAAATAAGTCCTCGCCGTTAGACCGTTGAAAAGTCCGTTGGACTCGCGATTAGCCCAAAGCTTTCGTCCTTGAATTCTTTCGTTATTGGAAATAGGTCGACGGAACAGCTGACTTGCCCCGTAATAAAGACTCGAGGAATACGTGCGTCAACCTTTCTCCGCCTAATACGTCCGTGTATGTTTATCCTCTTCCGACTATGCATATGCGCTTTGGGTTCACTTGTGTGGCAGCGGGAACAGGCTGACGTAATGACGACCTCCTTCGGTGCACCCTTTGTTAGCATCTCCATTGTCTAACACGCGCCGTGCTCCAAGCGCTTATAATTTATTGGCTAAATGCCGCGGTCCCTCGGGGTCAGAAGCGCGATATCGATATATCACTCTTCGCACTCCGATTTCATCGCAACGGAATCAAGAGTTGGAATATACTTGAGAGCACCTTTTCTCCGTCACTCTGCGGATGCAATTTTATCGTAAATTTCTCTGTTTCGGCCCGATGTTACGACGCGAAACTTACAAACGCCAATGTGAAATTAGTCGGCTCCGCCTGTCCTGAGATTTACTAGGTATTACAGTCATCTGAAGAGAAGAACGTAAGACTTCCTATTCCGAAACAGGGCTCTGGTCACGTATCCGGTAAAATGGCAATGGACTGAATTCCGATGTGTTATATTTGACCCGCAAAACGTATTCCTGCTCTTATACCCACCACGACGTCCTCGCCGCGAGCTGATTTTTTTTTTGTCGCAACCGTCAACGTTTGAATATTGCATGTTTGAAAAATTGAAGACTTGAACGAATCGGTGACAAATATGAAGTTCGGTGTGCATTTGGATGTTTATTAAACCTTTATGTACTCGTCGCGAATATTCCTGACTGGCCATTTTTTTCTCACGACACTCGAGTAGCAGTCATAATCCGTACAGGATTACGGGGGAATCGTTAAGATCAATGACGATACGACAGCGTGCGTAGAGGATACTTAGACTGAGACGAGGTGCGGAAGGTTGTAAGTCTGTACTCCTGAAGAGCTTGGGGTATCCGTTTAGAAATCAAGTCCTCTCAAGGCAGATACCTCGTTCTGGCTCCTCCGGGCGACTTATCCGTCCCATTAACATTTGATATCCGACCCAAAGTCGCCGCTCACACACCCTCAGCTCCCCCCTCAACTTCCCTTCTATCGGCATTGTTCAATTATGCGAGAAAGTTGAAGGGGCTCGACTGACGGCAGACGCCTAAGAGCTGCCTGTATATTATTTAACGATCCTCGTAAGAACAAGGACGTTATCGCCTCGAGGGTGGAATTTACTGACGTCAGGAACCAGCCACAGGTGCAAAGGAGGCGGGGGGGCGGTATTGCACAGCCGTAAACTACCGCAGAGGGCGGCGGGATTTTCCCCAGGGACTCTCTTATACCCTCGTCTTCAAAATAATCGGGCCAGTTGTCTCTCGATTCTGGACCAACCAACTGCCGCCTGCTCGTTTCAGGAACGAACGGATTCACTCGATTAACGCCAGTTTCCTCAAAGGGCGCAGGCTCGTTATAATTTCACACGTGTTTTGCAGTGGATTCGGTAGCTTTGGTGAAACGTTCATGGACAAGGAACTGTGCTTCATTCCGAAGACACATTCGTAATTCACTTTTGACGCATATGCGCTTCTCGCAAGGAAGGTATTCCCAGATCCGTGTCTCCGGTTTTATTTGTTTTGTAATACCTACGTTGTAGTAGATTAAAAACTAAGCGACAGGTATTTTTTTTTTTTTTATCGACAAAAAAATACCCATCTTTGAGGGTCGTTACCACCCTCTCAAAATGCTTTTGGTGGATAAAAAAAATACGCGTCTCTTAGTTTCTAGTCTACTCTAACATATTACGAGGGAAATGAAATTGGAGAGATCGATCTGGGATACCTTCCTTGTTAGAAGTGTTAAGTTAGTCTTGAAGCAAGAAGGATGCGAAATATGTCTCGTTCTTATTCGTAATCGTTTCTTTCGGATCACCAGTGTGGCGGTGGGGAGAGTTGATTGCAGAACTGAGCCGACAAAAGACCTCGTCGGCGGGAATTCTTCAAAGAGCCGATGCTAAAGCTCCGTTGTTTGGAGTAGAGCTTGAAAATTTCTCGCTGTTTTTCAGGCCGAGAGACCCGTCAAAGTTTTACCGAATTCGCGGTTCGCGAGGGTTGGAATATACACGGATGGTTATACGCTTTGCTCGGAAATAAGGAATCGATCGTCCTTGTCTGTCCGGAAATCCCCCAAGTCAACGCTTACCGAAAGTAAGGATGGAAATTGAGAACGAGTGGGTTTCATCGTCTCAAGCGAAAGTTGGAAGAAGAGGAAAAACCGTTTCATAAATCTCCAGCAATGTCATTTTTGCGACAATGATGTTGAACACGAATATGAAACACAATGCCTCCACTATGTAAATAATAGATATGAATATCTCAGCAAATTCGAATAACTCATGCTATGATATTAACATAAGCTTGAGAAAGATTGTTTGATTAGAACATTGAAATTTTATTTTAAAATCAAAGTCTGGTAATTTTAACCGGGTTCTAATTTTTCAAATATCGTCCAGAAGAACATTCAAAAAATATCAAACTACAGTACGGTTGTAAAGCGTTAACGCTAATATTAAAAATCATTTTTTATACCCTTGTGGATACATAAATGAATTTTTATCAACTCCGTAAACAACTATTCGTAGCAAGTATTTTCTCGGCGATATCTGGTGGCGAAGAAAATAATGTGAAAAATGTTAGAATCGGACGACAAACACCAGAGTTCAATCGCTTTGAACATCATGATTATAAAACCTTTGCTCAAATTATTAACGTCTTATCACGCGTTGTTTGAATCGGTTCCTAATCGTTTCCATCGCGTACTAACGATGTTTTTTGACATTACCACGAAGAACACCGCTTGATATTTTTCCAACGATTTTCTCTGTATTCCCAACATTTCACCGATTGTGAGATGGTGGGGCCCGTTTATCCTTAAAAGGAAGCAGTGGATGGACCCTTTGGATGCAGCTCGAATCAAGCTCCTGCGGGAAGAGAAGGAGGAGGATGGCGCAGAGCGGAGGATCGAAGGGGAGACAGAGTAGAGCCTCTCGCCTCGTTTTGCCCACCCCCGCCTCCGGTCGATATTTGGAACGTCGGCCCCACCGACGCCTCACGACGGCGGTACTCAACCCAGGGGAACGCGTCTCCCGCACGGCAATTCCTGAGTCTTCCCGCTTTCTTTGGACAAACGTTTACCGCGTGGCGGATAGAAGGATTCAAGCTGTTCGTCATCCCGCGTTCTAGCCGCGCAGCGTTCTTCCGGGAAGAAAGATTATTCGAGAAAACACTGGCCGGAATCCACGATGTTGATGTATAAATGTTCGCGAACACGTTGCAGGAATTTGCGACTTTCTCGGTGAGTGAAAGAAACAGTCGAAACTGTTTGGTATTCCTGCGTTTATCCGATCGTTGGACCGAGACGTACATGTTTATTTTCTTACTTTCCTTTCTCCCCATCTCGTTTCTCTTTCCTGGCTTCTTTCTACTTTTTTCTTTCGCCTTTGGATAAAATTTCGCCAGTTTGACAATTAGATTTCTGTCCCGTCTGCCGGGGCGAGCCAAAGAGCCGTATAAAACCTGTGACATTTACGACGCCTTTCTCCGTCAGCTTTTCGTTGTCTGTGTGTATATAGTATACGTATGCGTGCGTGGGTGGGTGCGAGTGTGGGTGTATTTCCACGGGGGAATTTACGTGAAGCGAAACGGGCCGATGAGGGGGTAGGAAAGAGAAAAGAAGAAAATAGAATAAAAAGTGTCGCGACGACGATAAATGTACCTGTATATGTGTGTAAGGAAAGAAATTGTGAAATGAAAACTGTCACCGCGCAGCAAGCCATTCGATTGCACGTAATACAGGGCAATTTTACTATATATATGCCTGGAACACGTACGTACAAGAAACATTATATAAGAGAGAAAAATGTATTCGCTACGCGAGGCAAGTTGCGTTGCGGCACAAGGAAAAAAAACTGATAATGTCACATAATAAGTACATAAAACAGATTATACGTCGGAGGGGGAGGTCGTACATTTATTTTTCACGTTAAATCCTCTCCCCCTGCATAACCACCCCCCCACCCTTCCGACGTATCCTAGGAAAGTCAATAGATCGCCCGGCATTACCAGTTTATTGCGCAATAATTCGTCGACGATTCGGCCTGTGCGGTACGTCGGTGGTCTCTTGCTATGCGTCGACGGGGCAATAACGTCGTCGTCGAGACGATATTGTAGGCGGGAGGGACGGAGGTACGAGAAACGTCGGATGGGCGGCCGCCTCGCGAGATCTGCTTCAGCGTATCTCGGACCATTGTCGGTGAGCTCCAGGGATGGGAATGGGAATGAAAATGGAAATGGAAATGGAAATGGAAGGGAGGCTTATAAAATATTTTTGGCTCAATTCGTTAATGGTTCTTCTTGGCTTGGCCCGTCTCTGCTGCCCCTGACACGTCTCGTCGTCGAGAGTTAAAGCGGGGCAATAAAATAGTCCGGCGTTCGGTCGAGCCGAGGCTTTGGCTAGCCTCAAAGACGCCGGTGCTCTACGTTCCAGCTAGAATGATATCATTCAGGATTACGTTCTACGGTCTTATTCTTTTTCTTCTTCTTCTTCTTCTTCCATCCAAACCATCCCGAACGATCCACGTCCCCGCTGCATCGCTCGGCTTATCTTTTTCACGCCTTTTGTTGCTTCTTTTTCCCTTTTCGGTATCACTCGTTCCTTTTCACCTTATTTTTATTTACCCTTGTTTATTACTCACTCCCCTACTTTGCGGACTGTGATCAACGTTTCGTATTATACTTTTTGCCATGTGAAATTTCAACTATGCCATGAACTAAACTCCGCTCGGTTTTGCTTCATTTCCACGCAGACAGTTTTCATCGTCTGATTATAATTCTGCGGATTACCTTTCCGAGGTATACTTGGTAATTTTTTTTTTATTTTGTTTCTAATTGTGGAAGGAAAACACGCTTTCTTTCTTTTACAACAGCAACGGCCAAACTTATCCCCGTGCCGTGAAAAACTCCGTTTGAGAAAAGCCCATCAAGGAAAAGTGGCCCTATTCAACCCGGGCTGTACAGACGGACTCGAGGAGCGGCGTTATTTCTCTACAAAGTTTTTCGAAAGGGTTTGGGTCAAACGTGGGATTCGGTTGAAAGCTATTCGGCAGCTGTAACAAGCATTCGCGTGAATATCGCGTTAATCGGAGAAATAATTTCCAGCGATGATCGAGAGATTATTGCATCTCGGGGTAAGATAACGTTATGCGAAATACGTGGATATAAAGTGAGTAAGCGGGGTGCGGAGGGAAAGGCGAAGATCCTCGATGCGGAAAATAATCGGCGATATCGAGGCGGCTTATTGAAAATGCAGGACCTTCCCCGCCGCTCTAGGTTCGAATAAAACTCCGTGGTCCGCCCGTCGTCGGAATGGATCCTTTCAATTTCCGTAAACATCGAAACCGCCAGTGCAGCAGGACCGATACGGTTCGTGGGTATTGGTTGTACCCGCAGAGACGGAAACCTGTGCCGTACACCTCGATAGATCGGTATGACTCTACGCAAGGTATGCAGATTTGCGTATTCGACGTGGCGCGGAATAATGCGAAACAGCGGCAAAGTGAGCTCGTTGAATGAATCTATTCTTCGTCGAGGCATCGACGCTCTGTTGCTACTGCTGCTGCTGCTGCTTCTATATCTCAATGCATAAATCAGTCCTTTATATACAAACGGTGTGTATATTCATCGACGAAATTAGAATAAACCTATATATATATACTATACTACACTACACTATATATATGTACCTAGATAGGTGCTTGCGTATAAACGGGATCCCGAAGCGATCCTTTATTCCCTTTCTATACACGTCACTTTTCTATCAGTTTATTGAGTATGCAGGGTACATAATTCATATCGTGAACTAAGTCGTTAGTCGTTGCGTGGATAAAAATTGTTGAAAATTTCTCTCCCTTTGACGGAGGGTTTTGTAGAATTATCAGCACTTACGGGACCATCGGGTATGCACGGCTGCAACGATCTGCTGACAAGTAACTTGCAGTGAAACACAAATTTTACTAACGACGGAACAGTATGTCCTTAATATACAATGAATGAAATAAAAAACGTGATAAAGTTATGCTTTGTTTATTCATTGAAAAGAAAACATGAATTTTATCAATCTTTGCACTGTTTCATGAAATTCTTTTGCGTAGAAATAGAGGAGAAATAGAGAAAAATAGTCCTGAAACTGTTGAGAGAATATATTTTTTTGGCATTGGAAGAAAAATTGTACAACAATTTGAACGAAGTTACAAGAGAACAATGTGAACGGAGTTAAAGAAGGTTTCTGTACATCGAAGACGTAACACTAGAATAGAGATAAACGTGATTTATTTCAGTTACCCCTGCTAAACAGCTGTTTTCTCGGTTCTATACTTTGGTGACCTATTTTCAACCAAATACCAAAATAGAATCTATAACCATCCATTCAGTTGTAGCATGTTTTAAATATTTCAAACTTGATTCTATTTCCCTCGCGACGATTTTACAACGTTTCGTTCTTCGTCTTCTCTGCGTTTAAGTACATCCCGCGTTGATTTGATTAAAACGCGTAATGGGTATGAAACAAATTGCGTTAAAAAGTATATTTTTCGCATGTAGTTTGCAAGGATATGCCTACCGTCAATCGTTTATATGAAAATGCTTCGTTGAAAATTGATTGTCATGTGTGCTTTTAAAAGCTTTGATGAAATCGCGGCTCGCACGACACGCGCTATAATTTACGTTCTTCGGCAAATTCTCATAGTAAATGTACTTTGGATTGATTTCAAACAACCTAGTCGGATTAAATTGGCGCAATTTTAATTTTTTTTTTTCGTCGCTCTCTCCCTACTTCTTCCTTGCGTTTTCTTTCTTTTTGAGCCGCGATAATGCTACCGTAGAATTTTCAAATAAATGGCTACTCCGTTAATCAAAGTTTTAAGACGACTTTCTCGAGCCGATAGTTTGAAATCGTCTTTTAATGTCTCCAGCGCATAGTCGAATAAAGGAAGAAATGAAAAGCAAGCAGAGAAAAGACCAAGTATCTCTCTTAACGACACCTTGGTCACAAATCTTACCTCTAGGCCTCCCAGATTTTCCGGTCTTAGCGTCCCAGTGCGTTTCTTCCTACCTCTCGCGGTCTGCTGGCTCAACATTGAGCTTGACTACTTGGATGCCGTCTGATTAAATCCCGAGCTCCGTACTTATCTGCAGCTACATGGAACTCTATACGCAATAATTACGTGGAAAAAAATTGTCGTGGATGTCTGAAAAATATTCCCTGGCCTCGATTTTGATGTGCGATTGCAGTCTTCAAACTTTCACCTCATTACGGCATTTCTTTAAAATCGTTTGACGAAAAAAATTATCAAAAATACAGTGAGAAAAATTTCATTTGTTACAGTAACTAGAAAAATTCAGTAAAACAGGTATCGTTAAAAGAACTGTTTGAATATTGTTGGAATTACGAAAAACGAGGTACATGCAATTATTTTGCGCTATTGTAGATCCTTTTTTTTTGACAATTGCAACGCAAAATCAGTTTGTTCGGTTTACTCTACTTTTTTAGTTACATAAGGCTTTAACGTCAATTTATTGTTGCACAAGCATTAAATTTTCGCTACGGTTACAAGAAAATATAGCAACAGTGATCGTAATGAGAAAGAATAGCACGGATACCAGACTTTCCGGTAACAGCTAGAAAACTAATTTTTATTTTCTACCTAGAACTTTATTTTTCGATTGTGGTAAAAAATGAAAATAGTTAAAGACTGAGCGGTAACCGTAACTAAAAATTTCTCTCATTGTCAGTGTAGAAGTAAAATCCTAACGAACCTGTTCAGTCGTGTTTGCATGGTGGGTAGTTGAGTGAAGAAAAGAACAAAAACAAAACAAGACAACAGAAAAAACTCAGCAGTAGCGCAAGCAACCAAACACCGTGCATACTATGCAGCGAGACTTTCAAGTTTTAATTGCACGCGGTACGAAGGCAGTGCGATAGAAATGTTGATATTATGGCATGGAAATTAACGGCATGTTTGCAGAGCGGCTCGTGTAACATTGTTTACCTCTGTAAAATATGGCTAAGGAAATGTGCGTCGGCGTGCAGCAAGATGAGAAGTCAAGACGCTCAATTTCCCCAACTCTCAAGAATTCCCCCGCAGGGACGCGCCCGATCGATTCTTCAACAACTGTTCAAAGCCGCTACGGTAACGCGATGTCGTTGAAATTGCCATCAGGAATGTCTTCAAGCCCCGGGTATACGAGCTTAATCTCGGCTTACGCGACTTTGGAATTAGTTAAACGGGACCTCGCATCAAGTGCAACAGATAGTGCTGCCGAGAAGTTGCAACTCGAATGTGTGTGTGTGTGTGTGTGTTGCCTTCACCGAGAGGGCGTGCGATCGAATTTGAACTCGCACGAGAGATCTTGGCGTCAAAATGTGAGACATTTTTCATTAAACGGATTCCTCCTTCTCGACTGGCGAATATTGGGTGATTTATTTATTTGTTACTTAATTTGCGACTGACTTTGAGGAGGGAAGGAAATGAAAATGCGCGAAGCGGTGAAATTCCGTGAAACGCGAAGTGTGTGTAATTTCCTTGACAGCGTGTCTAACTACGAGAATTTTTTCCCTCTCTCGGGAAATGGGTTTATTTGGAAAATCTCAGGCACGACGACGGATGAAATAACGGAGCAACTGACGTTGACGCGAGATTCGGTCAGGAATAAAGTCAGCCTAACGAGACTGGCTTGAACTTTTCAAAATCTTGGGATAAATGTGCGATTTTCAGGATGAAGAGATTTTTCGTATCAATGTTTGCTTTATTACTTATTCAAGATTATAATAACATGTACGAATACAGTGATAGTTATTCCTACAATAATAGGAGGTCACAGTATTTCTATATGAAGTATGATATGAAGTAAACTTGACGAACCAGAGTTTGTACTCTACGTTTGAAGACTGACCACTCTACGTTATTCTCTGTTGGAAAAGTGATAATGATAAGTAACAAGTTTTCTAAAAATAACTCTGCAAGTAAGTATCTTGACTAATATAAGCTCTAAGAAATGCATGAAACTTTCAATTTCAACGTGCAGGTCTAAAAGTTCATCGATTGGGTTTATGTATGCATAATATATCATATTATTCGTAAGCTAGCTTCACTTACAACGTCACGTTACTCCCATTTTTCTTATACTATACCAATTTTCGTTATTCCAGTCCATTACAAAATTCAATATAATGATTTGCAAATACTGTAATTCTTTTAACTCAAGAGTCCGATACCTGTTCTTACTAATCATTCCAAAAAAATATATCAACTCTAGTTTTTCACGATCACCATGCGACTCTTTGTAATTCTACCTCGATCATCTTCAAATTCGTCCATTTTATCCGTCTTGTGATATCTTAAAACTAGTGTCTCTCGAACATGTTTTCTCGATTTCGCTTACGGCGATAAAAACGAGCGACAGACCGAGACTGAGCAAAGAAATTGATCAATTTCATTGTAGGTCGCATGCTGAAGCCGAACAGTAAATTTTGTAAACTCATGCCAGGTGTCTCTGAATCTTTGGATTTCCTACCGTTCCGCTCGGTAATCGGTACCTACCGGGTTGTTAACCGGATGAATTAGAACCGATCACAAGTTTCATCGGCAAGAGGTCAGGATACTTTTATTTGTCGTTTGTCAATTGCGGTTAAAAGGAGCGTGGCAGAAGCTTTTACTCTCGTTTTTACATAGCGGGGATTGCTCGCGGTTGACTAAGTAACCTTTCACTGAAGATATACAAGCTCGGAAACGGCGATACACACGGCTCTCAATACACATACGTATACATACCTATGTAAGAATTGGGGGAAATTTGTCGTGCTCGAGTGCCACAGTTCGAAGTAAAAGGTTATCGATTGGTACCTAAGAAGGAAAGGAACCGATGCTTATGATTGAGGAGAGTCGTGGTCCCGGCAGATGTGTAATTGAAGTCGGGCAGGAAAGGGGTTTACTCGACGTTTACTTTATACCGCGAGTAGCCCTGTGACTCAATTTTTCAATTCTTCGGTCCCCTTCGGTTGCCCGTCGTGGTGTGGGGGGGGGGGGGGGATTCAGCGAGTTTCAATTCAGTTCTTATCCGAGGCCCCTTTGTCCGACAAATTTTAGAATTCTGCACCGAGGACTTTGTGCCAATTTGAAGTTACCTTTTTCCTCTTCTTTTGGTTTCTGCACCGGTTCTTTTCTACGGAAGTTTGATTAACTAGGTAACTTACGTACACATAGCTTCTGCGGCGGTTCGATAAAACTTTTCACAAGTAGGTACGTATACCTTCTTCCTCGAAGATTCAGGCAATCGAATGCAACGCGGATCCTTCTGATTACCACGAAAACGGCGGAACCAATCGCCAATCGACTTGTCGCTGGTAGCCCGAGGACCCCTCGTGTTTCCCGGTTATTTTACCTACTCTTATGCAAGGGATGCTGTGGTCCAGATCCTCGGCGTTGACGTGCCCCGCGTGGCGCCCTCAACTCGCCCCGTTGCCGTAGCAACAGTCTCGTTCGACGCCGGGAACGAACATCGTGTCCGCGTGTAGATGGAGGTGTGAGTGTACAAACACAAGGAAGGTTTCATAGCGCCGCGGTCCATTCCCTTCGCAACTTTTCTAATTTCCAACGCCGGATGTTCTCCTGACTGGACCCTGGACGCCGCTGGCGTTTCCTTTTACGACAACGCAATCTTCGCTGCAACTAGATTTCATCCTCGTTGCATCGTGAGAAGTGTTTTAGCCTGAAATGTTTTTGCCAGGACAATTTGTTGATCTGGTTTATAACGGTACACCGAGAGGTATTAAGTTTGGCTTGTCTCGTATTACGGTGATCCTTCTGGACGGAAACAAAAGTTGAAAACTCGAGCGAACTTCACCCTCCTCCGACTGCTTTGTGGAGCAGTACGTTGTGTACGAGGTTCAAGTTGCCGTGAAAAGGTCAAGAGCCGAGGCATTTCTGAAAAAATATATAAACAATTGCGGGGGTTGCTTGGAATCGAGGATTAAAAGGGCGAAATTAAATTACTCGATCCATCAGCCGAGGCACTCCTCTAATTTCGCCCATACCTTATTCCGGAATTCTCGTTGTGTACAGTTTACTCGAGTGGGTGGTGAGAAGTGTATCTTATATCTTTTTAAGACGCTTTTAACGTTTCGAGTTTCGATGCTTCAAACTCATTCCCTTCGAGCGAGAGAGATAAAAAGAGAAAGAGAGAGTCTGAGCCGTTCGTGCTTTGACTTGTTAGGCCTGGGAGTCTCGCATATTTTCACGTCTCTTTGCCCCGCCGAAATTCACGTACCCGTAACGTCTGAACAACGTTATTTTCGTTTTCTCCACACCAAAGTCGTCTTTGTCCTTCCGCCAGCTTGTACATCACGTAGTGCGGAGATCATAAAACGGTATATCACCGTTTATACGCACACATCAAAGATCTCGAGATGCGGAGAGTGCACCTCTGTTTTCAGGCGACACAGTCCAGCGTTGTCGTTCATGCACGGTGACGACAAATCTACGTCGTGCGTCGACGGTGACGCTTTTCCGGGCATGCGACGCTGTGCTTTTGTCGGTGTGTTATAACGGCAGCTGTGGGATGCTGCCTCAATGTCTGCAGCTGATGGGCCGTAGCGTAAACCTTGAAAAATGATCCCCGTCGGGGCTAAATTGGCATATTGCACACGGAGCGTGGCTTTTCCCTGTTTCCTCGGAAGTTAGCGGAGGGGGTTATATCCACCTTATGACCATGCTCTACACACACGCAAGTACGTTTCTGCCTCTAGTACTACAGTGACATTACCGAGGGTGAAGGAACGGGGGTATGTTTGCTTTACTCGCAGCAGTCATCCACATTGCCAGTTACGTTGGGATTGGTACACATCGAACGGACGTCATGGAGTTACTGGAAGGGACTGTAAATTCGTGTACAGGTTTACATAGGTATGTAATATACCTACGTGTTGCGGTCCAAGTAATAATTTAGCGCCTGCTTTAAACCCTACGTAGGATTTAAAGACAGTAAAGTAGGTTATATTTCAATGCAATATCAGACCCTACTTTCACGCTAAAAATCTCCGAAATTTCCCGATTTCAAAGTAGGGTCTGTTTAGAACCTCTTTTAACCCTCCAGAGGTAAAATTAAACCTTCTTGTTTGAAACCCTCCTTTAAAGCGCAAAATCCTACCCAGCTGATAAAAGTCCATCGGTTCGGATTAATTATGATTGAACTACAAAAAATATGATTAAAACCTATGAAATTAAATCAAAATCCAATAAATAAGAATTGAGTTACATGTGCGTTTATTCGTATTTTATGTACATTCAATCAGTTAAAAGAGTTTCTATATTTGTAAGAACGTTGATTAAATACAGTAGAAATGCAATACTTAATTTTCAAATGGTATTGAAACTTATCAAAATTATTTCGAGATAACCCTTGGATTATTTATTGTGAACACTTGGATGTCGCTGTAATAATATATCTATAGACAAGGTGTTACAGGTCTAATGGAGGAGCTGTAGATTGAATAGCATCAAAATAGGTTCAATCGTCTACTGAGAACGTCAAAATAGGGTTTGGAAACTTTAATTTTTAGGAGTTGGAGGTTCAATGTAAGGTTTGTTCTTAAATTTTTAGGAATTCGAGGGTCAATGTAGGATTTCTTGGTTCATTTTCCTTCAAAGTAGGTTTTTATTCAATTTATTATTAATAACTCGCATTTTAATTTCATCGTGATTGATCTTCGTTTCTTTTTTTTTTTTCCAGCAGTTAAAACGCCGTGTAAATGCAGTGGTTTGATTAATCACGTGATAAATTACTGCTACGGAACCGGCTCTACCGCACGAACAATTGTATTGAGTGCTATTTTAGCTTTATTTGTATATCGAACTGTGATTGTAAGTTCCTATTTTTTGCTTTCCCGAATGCAGGTTTTAGCTATTAGAAATCCTCTTCATTCGCCAGGGACACACGTATTTACAAGTTTTTATTCAAGTTCTATTTTACCCTTCGTTACATAATATACACCTTATACGTATGATTTTCGTAAAACAAACCAGACAGCCGTCTGGAGGGCATTAATTACCCCGTTTATGATCAAATGTAACATGTAATCCAGTTACTATTTTCCACGCGGAATATGTGAGTTTAATCCGCCGAGGTCAAACTGGATATATATTTACCCGGCACCTTACGAGCCGTATGATTGAACTTTAACTTTTTATGGATTCACTCTCACCATGTTCTGTAGAATTAACTGTTGAAATGTCTGTTTAAATTCTAACTGTTTAATTTCACCACCTACGAGTTTGAAAACTATCGTTCAAACATGTTTTATTAGAAATAGAATTTACGAGCGGTACACACCCAGGGTGGTGTGGAACAGGATGTCAAAAAATGAGTGTCCACGGAGGGTATTTATCACCAGTCCTAATTGAACGCACCATAATCGAACTTGCTTGGTTATCTATCACACATATCCCGGTTATTTTACAGTACTATCGGTCAGTCTATACGGGGTGAACAATCCTCGGGTCTCGTTGTTAGCGAGCCCAGGCCGGATTTCTGACTCTGAGAACGTAAAGGTGATAATCGATATCCTCAATTCGGTTTTCTAACGGCTCCACCGTCTGCGGATTGAAGTGGGTTTTGTTTGGGTTTTGCCGTCCGTTCGTTCGGGTCTCTGCACCGGAAATAGGGTGGCTTCGCGGGAAACTAGAGGATAATTTGCAATTGGAACGTATAGTTGCAGGTCAATCCTTTGACCTCTTCCAGTATACACAGTCAACTCTCGATGAACGAACAAACCTACACCTACCTATGGACCCTGCTCACTGAAGCCGTCTAATTGATTTACTAATTAACAATCTCGCTAGCCGCAGGCTCGTCATATACACGTAAACCCGTGTACCCATATACCCATTCGCATCTATTACGTATTCACGCGAAGCACACATTGGTCTTCGGTCATGTACAATATGTATCGTCCAGAGTACCTGACCGGTTTTCCAATAATTCCAGGCAAAAAGTGAAAAAACTGATCCACAAGGCAGCTTCCTATACCCTCGGAGCTCGACCTAATCGTCGTTCCAGAATCTCCCTCCATGAGGCACTCTTATGCCTCTCTTGTAACGGACAATAGAGGCTTGCTTGTTTCAGCCCGAGACTGAACCGATGCCCAGCAAAACTTGCCGTCTTCGCTTGGGGAACGATGCCCACGTGCACGTCAAAAGCCTGCGGTATTGGCTACCGTTCGCCTCGATCTTTTCAACCCGTGTCCATAACCGCCCTCGTGGTAATGGGAAGGACATAACTCACGACGCCCTCCCGACACGGGGTGTTTCGATATTAGGCCGCCTCCGCGTCATTACGTGGCCCTTTCTCGGGTGTCGAAGCTTTGGGGTGCCGAAGTTGGTACGTCGAAGGGGTCCGGAACGGGCGTGATGCTGCAGCCGATGAATGCTCGCGGAAAATACGGCACCCGTCGTCATCAACGGAGGGTGCAGAAATCGGGGGACGACGCCCACGTTTCGCGTTGAAAACTCCGTAACGCTGATGGCTTTTGTGCGTGCATTCGGAGCCTTTAGTGAACTCAGAGATCGGATGCCGGGTACTCGATGGTCGGCAGGCTGGATATGGTGGGCATAATAGCTGTAACGCCGAGGGGCCCAATCTCTGGTTACCTACTTCCAGGAATTATTCTCGGCCGCTGAGAGAACGGAGGAACCCACAACCCCTGCGGCTTTGGCGGCTCAATGGTAGGCTATTTGCTAAGGGCGTTGTAACTTCCATTCTAAATTGTCCTGCAAGGGACGTCCGGGTCACCGAAACCAAAGACGTGAGAAAAAATAAAGCCGAATTCTACTACCACTTGGAGGATGCCATCCTCAATTGCCGGGACTCTGAACCTTCCGACTCGATCCTCGTTTCGATTGGTGCAGCGTGACGCGCTTTGGCGATGGACTTTGAAAGGAAACATTTACTCTACTAGACCCGGCCTTTTCCAGAATATCTCGACCATGGTAAATAGGGATTTTCCTGACGTAGCGAATCTCTAAAGTCGAGGGCGCAATTTGCGGCCAACCGAATGGAAAATTCAAACGCCCAAACAACAACCCACCGAATGGCCAACGACGTTCGGAAATGAGATACGAAGAAGTGCCTACCACAATTTCGGAGTAAACTGTTACAGTGTTTGGATATATATTTTCGGTTGAAAAAATTTCGTCAGATGTAGCTGTACTGTTATCGTACGACTTTCGCTTGGCAATGTCCATCGTTCACCTTTCATGATAGCTAGGCCATCCCCCGAGCTTTCAAAGGGCATCGTTTTACCCTTCGCTTGTTTTCACTGTGCCGCACAAAACACGGTCAGTGGTAATTACGGGAGTGTGATGAGTTTAAGTGAAAAAAACAAAAATAAACGGGGTGGTACTAAAGACAGAGCTTAGGTGGAAGGGGACAGGATTAGTAGAGCTATTACGAAAGTATAGCGGCGGTTAAAACGAGTAATCGGGAACGTAAAACGCGTCATCTCTCATTCTCTAACAACCTTCTCTCCGCCCGGGGACATAATGAAGCCATCATCCCGTCAATGATCCTCCAGTACGGCGGTCGGGTAAACGTTACCAACGCACCATCTAACCGTCTTTCACGATCCTCGCCCGCTCGTTAAGCAACTGTACATGAAACGCCGATTAAACTTATCGCTACTCCGTTCACTTAGGCACACAACTCGTCGTCACTCGTACGGTTGACTGGTTTGACTCCCGTCAGTCCATATCTAATCTTAATCACTTTTCAGCAAAAACTTTTACAGAGCTTATCGTTTCTAAGTCAAATCGACGATCGCAATGAATCTATTCACGAATCATTTCGACTGCGATGAACCCACCGATCAATGCATCAATTAATCACCTCGTTATTTTCTGTGTTACAGGTGAGCTGTGGTGCACTTTGTTCGTTGTACAGTTTGCGATGTTCGGTTCTCACGCGATACGTAAGTTCTTGAAATGCACCGTAGATCCTTTATCCCTTAATTTCACTGAAAGTCAAGCTCAACCAAGACGACGAGAACCAAGCAGGTCAACCGCAGCGCTGAGGAAGCTGGAATGGTTCGTAAGTTCACGAACGATGCAGAGCTTCAAAGTTTCCAAACGGTCCATCGACTACCGAGACAAATATCGATAGTTGTCACACACGAGCTGGGCGGATCTAAGAAGCGATTGCTCGGACAACTATTGACCAATTAATTCAAGGATGGCGGAAACTTGTTAAAACTTTGTCTTCACTCGCCCGAGTTGGCAGGCGAATATGATCTGAGACTTCGGAGTCCCAAGAAACTTGATCGGGTCCGCATCGAAGGTGCGCGGTGCAGTTTCCAAGATAATCAATTGCAGTGTTCCGCACTGCTGAAATTCAACTCTGTTTGAGGATGTACAAGATTTTACGGCTGCGGTAATTGCCTTCGTTACTCGGTTGTATATCGCGGCATTAATGCCGAGAGAAGGGCAAATACGCTGATAATCAGGATTAACTGCGGGACGGTTGCCACGCGAGCTTAATTGAGACGGGGATGCCGACCCGTAAAAGACAGCACGTATTGCACCCTAGACTCGTATATTAATAACCATTGCAATACAGCCTTGAAATGGTCTCGCAACTAGATTAATCACAATGAAGGGCTAATTGAGACCGAGTCTCCCCAGAGGGGCGCGGGAAGCAAGCTCATTCTCGGACCACGGTCAAAGTCTGCGACCGTGTAACATCCGCCATTCGATGCTATTCCTGTCTCATTGTCCACAGGAGGATCCACGGGACCTACTCCCATTGTGTTTGTTCTTCTTTTATTAACGCCTTCGGTGCCCTTACACCCGGTGTCTCGGTTACTTTTGTCAGAATATTGCGAGGGGGTGTTGGTTACAGTTTCTTGACAACGAACGTTGAAATGGATACAACCATGGGTTCAATAATTGATGGCGTTGTAAGGTACTGTACGATTTTGCAAAAGTTACCTTGCACAATTGTTTTTTTGTTTTATTTTTTTCTCTTTGTTTTTCTCCGAGTGGAGTGATCGTTACGAAGCTTAATATTTTAGAATTTTGTTCCCTTACGCTTGCAGATGTTTTTTCGTTCCGTCGAAACTTTGCACAAGGGTATAGTAAAAAATAACACCGTCCCCAAGTTCGTTGGAGGAATCACGGCTGGTTACAACCTATAATGTATTCGTGTTTTTTACAACTTATACCTGCGGGTAATAAGGGTTGTATGTAAATTGAAAGGGGCAGAAAAAGAGAGAAAGGAGTGAAAAAATTCGCGTAAATATGGTGTACTGTAACTATGTAGGTAGATGCGGGCTTTCAAGAGCTGAAAGAATCTTGGTGGCATAAAAGACCGACGAAGATGGTGCGAACTCGTTTGAGTGCCGGTAACAGCCTGGAGGTTCATCCCCAGGGAAAGCTGCATCCCGGTGATCCCGGCTTATATATCTCGATCCGACGCCATAGCCGCCTCGCCTTCCGGATCACGATGGAACGCACTCAACCACGGTGCGCTGGCTAAGAACCTGAGACCGACGAGGATTCGCTGTATAGTTGAAGGAAATATCGGATTAACGTGGCCGCGGGAATTGCATGATGTTTGAGACTTACGATTTCAAGACGTAATCGCGTACGAGATGTAGAGCGAAAGAGCGAGGGAAAGAAAGAGAGAGAGAGAGAGAGAGAGAGAGAGAGAGAGAGAGACGGAAGCCCCTTTAGCAAGGTGCCTGTGATGCGACTCGGAAATCGGTAGCCACATCGATCAGTGCAAATCGCCAATCGCCAATCGCGCGATATGGATTTGCATTTATGGTAGTGAAATCTGGTAAATTTTGATTTTAATATCAGTGGTGTTTGTAGGTGAGAACTGTAGTTTACATTCTTCTTCTTGACTCTTGTAGATTTTTAAATTCTTAAAAAGAATGAATGTCAAATCAAACGTTGATTATTGTATCTGTGATGGGAAGATGAACGATTCTTGGTTCTTTGTACAAACTAGACCAAAATTCGAACTTTTCTGTTTGGATAAAAGCATTGCAGTTACTAGGTGTACTGAAACCAGTACAGTTTGGCTATTAACACGCACTCAACGTTACATTGTTATGCATCAAAGAGATGCAATAATGGAATTAGCATTATCGTGCACGGATTTTAGTTTCATCAGACTGGCTTGCGAGCAAATTGAAATGCACGAAATATACGAGGTCGACGTTCGGCGATGTTGAGGTGCGAAAAAATTTGAAAAAGTCTTAATTATTTTGCAACTTCGGCATTACTTTGATGAAATTGGACTGTTGAAATGTGAGTGTACTTTGCGTGTACCTTATTACAGGTTTGCTGAATCTTGTAAGATTCTAACATCACGGAACAGCGATCTTTACGCGACATTCACCGTTATATTAACATCAATGCTGAATAACTTGCCCTATGTAAGCTCACAGTTCATAGACATTTAGGTAGGAAATGGGTATGCGTATAGGTGCGCCACATGCGCCCGAGTACTCAGGTTCGGTGATACGGTGTAATTCGGTAATATGTAATCCCGTTTCTCACGTGCAATCTGCAAGCTTAGCGTATAAAGTAATCGTAAAGCGGGATTCATAAAGACACGGGGTCTTCGCGCCATCATGCCATAATTTACATAATATCAGCGTTTACGATGCAGATGAAAAACCCATATTAGCAGGAGCCGAGTGGCAGGTGTCCTCTCGCACGAATGGGGTCTCTCTCCATCTCCCAATCTCACCCGACCGAAACTTAATTACGTCTCTCTGTGCGGAAGTTCTTGCGCAGTTGTTAATTAATTTTACCTCAGGTAAATCGCGAATCGTGAGTTAAATACTCCTGAGGAAATTTTCCCGGCGATCCCTGGAGCGATCACCTCTTTCCCTGTAAAAGCCTCCGGCATTTTCGCGGCTCAAACCCAAGCTTCCTCTGACGCACGTACCGCTGACGGAATGGGTTAAGTGACATTTTACCCTCCCTGTTGAAATTCAGTTACCACCCGCATCCACCTTGCAGAAAAGTAATCGACTTTACCCTGCTCCGTGAAAATATCATCCCCTGAAGCTAATAGACGCTCTTGACTTTGTTTTCTCCTCTCATCTTTTTCCAACTAAACGTTGTCACAAACGTATCCAAGTTGTCCATCCGCGTTCCAACCATCGAGGTTGAGAAATTATTTTCTTACAGCGTATAACAAATTCTTGTCGTTTTCAAACTTTGCCGGACAGAGTTTCTTAATTATTTCCATTTTGTCATTCGATTTCCTGACGCGTGTACATTTTTTCACACTTGGGGAAAGAACGAACGCCACTGACGCCTGTCGCCTCGACGTCTCTTGCTCGTTTTTCACGCACCGCTACGACTGTCCTGCATTTATCTTTAGGGACTTGCCCTGGACACCTACGGAGGTGTGGCATATTACAATAACACTTCTCTCGGCTCCCGACGCGCGGCTACTTCCCAACAAATTAGACGCGAAATTACGCTGCTGCTCGTGCAATAACCGAGGACTCCTCCTTGTTTACCCTGGGGGGAGGCTTGTACTGGACAGCGAAATCAGCTCAGCTATGGCCCTGTAATAAAGAACCTCTGACGGATAGAAGGGGCCCGAGGCTTACGGATCCCGCGTGGGTGTTCTTCAACTATTTTCATTAGATTCAATATCAGGACGACAAGAGGGGAATCTCCACGGTCAATATAATTGAAGCGGAAAATCTCAGCCGCTGCGAATATTTATCGGCACAATATACGGGTTAATTATCATCTCAATAAAGGCTTTCACGAGAATCCCAACGTTCTTGCTATCCCAAACAGATTTCGAGACTCCAGGAATCCACCTATAATGGAATATTGATTTCAAAAGACACTACGGTTTATTCGAGCATTGGCACGACAGGATTGCCAATCTTTCATCCCGCGTGGGCCGTTCAAATAAAACTTTCCACTGTTTTGCCACACAGTGTTCGTCTGTAATTAAGAACAAGATTGAAACTCGACGGTGATATCAAGGATTATTAAAAGTGACGGAAAAAATGTGTCACCCTTATTTTCATGAAAAATTTTTCGTCGTTGTTGAGATAAAAAAACTAGTGCAAAGTTCGCGGCGACGTATAATGCTTGTTTTTACTTTGCAACAGAATCGATGTTCTCTCCAAGTTCGGGCGAGGCAACGTCTTGTTTATTGCAAGCATTTCGTTACACAACGGTACGAATACGTACCCACACTAATTACTTTGCCTTATTCGATTATATTTCACGTCTTCGTTTTTTCGACCCTGGGGGACAATCCACCGCAACGTGGAAAATTGTCGAGACGGATTCTTTGACAACCCTCTTCACAAGCTGAATTTGAAACAGCGCCGAAAGAACCTTCAATAAACCCCGAAGATATCGACCAACCAAAAGTTAGTTCAGATTCGACGTCGTGACCCACACGGAATTTGATTTCTCGGTGTCGGGTGATATTATCATTATTATATTTCGGGCAGATTTCTGGCATGGCTTTTCCTCTGAGAGGCTTACGATGCACTCTGATACATCCTCTTTAATCAATTCCGCATGTTCGCGGGGGGTTCTTTGTCTCGTCGTTACGTGTTCACTGCCCCATATCGCGATCGCATGGTCTTTCCATTTGAGTAAAAACTTCAAACAGTGAACGCCCACGACCGTGCAGCAACGCATTGCTCAAGAAATTTCATTATTTTCTACACTGAATTGAATCCACAATTCTGCACCAGCCACGCTAGCCGCAAAAGGCTTGAAATCTCTCTCCGCCGTTTCTTTCAAGCTTTCCATAATTCAAATATATTCTTCATAACCAAGACTGCTGCGAAAATGAACGGTCGTTCGTAATCTACAATATATGCACGAGCGTGAACCAAACGAGGGAAGCGTGACGGTCGTAACTAACCTCTTTACAGTACCCGTGCCATTTGCATGGAATAAAGATGACGTGTAAATTGACTGCACCTTGGGCAGCGCTCTTCCAGGTTTAGTTATACGTGCGGCACACCCCAACGTCTTTGACGATCCAGCTGGTTTCCGGGGAAGCCTGCCTGGCACCATCTCGGATTTGAGGCTAACGTAAATATTTACATCACAGTGCGAGGGTATTGACGAATCAATTTCTCTCCCGGCTGACTATTCAGACTTGCAGATACACAGAGAACGTTGTGTTCTCAGGGTGCGAGCAACTTCTTTCAATTTCATTTTTCCCTGCCGTCAACGGTTCAACTCTGCTCTACGTTTACTCTGGCTGGTTTAAAAAAATCATTCTTCACCAGTCGGTGAGTGAAGTCAAATAATTCCGACGGAGTTAGATTGAAAATACTAGCTAGTACTACGTGCCATGTTGGGAAAAATTCTAATTTTCAGACAGGGAAACTGAACCGAACTTTTACACGGGTGGATAAGGAGAGAGGAGGAACAAAACTGAAGAATCCGGTAAAGTAGAGGATTACAGAGAAGAGGGCTAAAAGTGGGCTGGAGCAAAGGAGCATGGGTGGAACCGACAGCTGAACTTCTGGCTAAGATGTTACTGTACGATATGTAATGAACTTTGCTGTAACGAGTCGTTCTAAGGACACTCGAGGACTGCTGGGATGAAAGGTCTGTGACTTCCCAACGACGTCAAACCAATATCTGAACTGAGTAGAGTCGACTTGTCAGCCAGTAAGCCAACAGTAACCTACACACGCTGGCGTAGCAGCTTTTCGTTGATGGAAGATGACGTTCTTACAAAAGCCCTTAGTTTCTGCAACGTAATTTCACGGTCCTAAGTAGCGCTGAAACTACTTGAATATAATAATTCCGTCAGTTCATTAGAACCTCATCACGCTTTGTGCAATGCTCGTGACATCTCATGCGCTGCTTTCTTCGGTTGAAAATTATTCTCGCACGGTACCTCGTTCAGTTACTCTCATATGGGTTTGGCATGTGCTTGAATGGCTCTCAGGTTAGACTAAAACCGTCAACTTTTTTTGGCAACATTCACGACACTTTCAAATCAGACGATTGCAGAGGAATCAAATTCCATTACTACGGAACAGTAACTCTCTGTTTGCGTCTGCGCAGTGCTCCAAAGCACAATGCTTAACGAGGTGAATTGTAGGCAGAAAAGAAGCGGACATTAGGGATGATGGATCCCCGTGATCAGCTGGACACTGGTAAAACGTAGTGGTCAATAAGCGAATAACGGCACGACATAAAACCCAGAGATCCGAAGTGGGCTGGAAAGGGTGAAAAGATACAGGGACGTATACCTCTTCCTTGGAGTTGAAGAGGTAACGGAGCCGGAAGAAGCGTCTGGTCGTGACAGTGACTGAGCAAAAGGTTTCAGCAGATAATACCCGAGATAAACTAAAAAGGCGTGCGCCGCTGTCATCGCCGCGGTGACGCGCTGTGCGTCTCGACGCAACTCTGGCAGAAAAAATGCCGCCGGATTTCCGGAAGTTTCGTATCGTGTTTCCGCGTCGTCTTACACCCACGTGCTGGACGCCAGATTCGTCGTTTTCTCGGTGCAACTTGACCTCCTCAAAGAGAGTGACTTTGAAAGAAAGATGCGGACACGTAACACTCCCACGCTTCCGTTCACGTCTCTCAGATTTATCGGAGCCAAGACAAAGATGAAAAGAAATTCCGTAATTCATAAGTTCGTGGCTGCTTAAACGACCTCGAGTTCATACCGCTAAAATAGTTTTCAGTTCAGCGCCCGAGCGTTGATTAACTCATGGTTCTAGCTGAAAATGCTTTCAAGTCGTATTAACTTTTCTATATTCTTTTAGGCAGTAATAACAACAGTTTCACCAAGCCGTCATATGTATGTGTGTATATATATATATATATGTATATATATGTATCAACACATGTGGCGTGCTCATTCCCACGACTGAATAAACATGCTTGGCCCTCGTCACTTCTGATGGAGAAGATAGGGTTACTCGGGTTAGTTCGCTAAAGAGGGAAGATGGAGGAAAAGCGGAGGCGTCACAAGCAGCTAGTTTGTTTGTGTCCAAAACTTCCGCACGTACAAGCTCAGGCGAAAACTTTCTGCAATGGCAAGGAAGGGCGATGCACACGTCGCGCTGCCAAGTTGAACGGAACGGTCTTAACCTTACGGAACCTTTTGCCTAGTTATTAAATGCATAAGTTAGGCAAGATTGATCCCGAATACACATTGATTGCTGACTGTCTGTGATGAGAAAGAAACGATAGTGTAACAGCCAGAGACGAATAAGCGAGGGTTTAAAATTGAATTGCGATGAGGCAGTGTGGGACATGTCGAAAGTATAATATGGCGGGCTGAGGAAACAGATATACTTTTGGATACATACGTCTTGGTTGGAAAAAAGATACTGGTAAGTCCGCCAGTTGGTTACTGGCCAAGGCTGATGACTCTAGGAACTTCTCCAGGACCTTCTTTCAAACTATAAGGTACAGTGTCGGACTTGAAGTCGAGCCAGAAGATAACTTACTATGCTTTATAGATCCACACCTTTGTTGGGAGAATTTACATTTTTTCAACCCCGGCTTTTCACGTCCCATCGTTGAATTTCCGCCGCGTAGCAAAACCCGAGAAATTTATGTGCCAAAAAATGCCTCTCGCACGATCATGTATCTCTCAGGCACAGATGTCGGATAGATCTTCGCTGAACATTCTTTCTTTATGTTTCGGTCGCGAATAACGTTGCATATTATATAATCCTACGCTAATGAGCTTTCCAGATTAAAGATATTTCTAGTTTTGGTAATGACTAACTACCGGCAAACAAGTACACTCAATTATTCGACAGTTGGATCAACAACGTTCTACGGAATTTATAATGTGTAAACTATTATAATGTTAAATTCAGACCTGTGATTCCACCCGTTGTGCACACCGTTACGCATCAACTGACAGAAATTAATTCTGTTTCGTCGTTGATATTCCAAATAGCCCAATTCGCTACTTTGGCACATATAAACCCCATGTAATTGGTCCTATTATTACAAAAGTTTTGGGATATAAAAGTTTTTTGTTATCTCGCGAAGTGGTGCGTGTTCTTTTTTCTAATGGGGATTCCCCCGTACCTATATGTCAATTTTCACGAAACGATGACGAGTTACGGATTTGAGAACAATTCGAAAATCGTTCGACGTCAAAGTTTAAAATCTAACTCAGATATCACTTCGTGATGTATGAACGTTGATTAATTTCTAATTCATCATGACTAACAGTATTGAAATGGAAAACTGCAGTATCTACGTAAAAGAGATTTGAGACATTACGAGAGTCACGGAACGACTTATACTTTTCATAAGTCAGAAACTCTTTTGCAAAGTTCCTAAAGAGACCAGCATCTCATTTTATGCTATACGTACATTCATAAAGAGAGTTGTATGAGTACCTGTTATCAAAAGTACACACGCCTGACAACTTTGATTTTTCATCATTCTTACTGTCTTTGTTCTTGAGATGATAAATTGTGAAAAGCTTAGAGTACTTCGTAAACACCGAAACCTAGAAGACCCTGTAACGAAAGATCTCAAAGACTCCAGTGATGGCTCATTAAACTGGACCGTCAGCTGTCTTCCTATACCTTTCATACCCTTATCTTGACCGTATCACTTTCTGTTACAGCGGTCGTCTTTACATTTATCTGACATGATTTTTGGCACTATGGCTGACTTATTGTCAGTCAAATCGAACCATTCACTTAATCTGGTACTCGGGTCATTTTCAATAAAGAGTATAGGTAATGCTGGAGTGTAACAGTGAAATGTATATTTGCCTCCAGCATAGTCGAATATATTTAATTTTGAAGCAACTTAATATCACTGCTGATCGAATAAACGTTTGCTTGATCGAAAATTGCAAAGGTAAACTGACGACGCACTCACGCACGCGAGCGCTTTTATACTTTGCTTCATCTTTCTAAGTTCAGTGTTGATCTCGAGTCGACGACGAACGCCTCTTACAATATTCCAATAATTGAAAAATACGTGATTTTTTTCGTCGGGCTTTCAGTGAATTATTATGACCATCTGAGTGATATAGACAATTATCATCAAGCTCTCCTCGGGTAAGGAACACTTACCTTGCAACAAAAAAGTCATGAAACAAGTTGCTCTTCAGTTCTCACGCATTTTAAGAAACGACTCCCTTGGGGTGGGGCTGTGGTTACTGAAGTTATATTTTCAACAGTAAAAATTACACGAATCTGATGGAAATTCTAAGATCTTTGCCACCACAGCCATCCGGGTAATTTATTTGTTTCCACAAGTATAAATTCATGTCTCGCGAAGCCCCTATCCTTGATTAATTTATTCAATCTTCGATACGTACATAAATAATAATTAATCATTCACCGTTGGAGGTGCCTCAAGTCCTCTTTTCATTCCTTTTTTTTGTGCTGAATCAGGAGTCTAAGGACTACGGTATATCCACCCTTTCGAATACGATTCAGCTTCCATGAATTATTGAACCAGTCGAAATTGCTTTCCTCAAATCTCGTAGCAGCGGTTATTTAAGATGCTTTGCCCCAAACTTCTAACGGGTATCTAATAACTCAGTCGACAAAACACGCTTTCAGTAACTCACGTCTAACGCTGCGGAATTTTCAACAATTTTGACATCTGTAAACTCTGTACTTTCGCCTCTGATTTTTCAACCTTCACACTTTCTGATATTCCAAAGTTCGCCGTGCCTTTTTATTTTCCTCGCAAGATCGGAACATCCCAAGAGATTACGTTTCTCAATTTAATTGCTTTAATACACATTCCGCGTGTATAACGGGCTTGAATAATATTGATACGAATCAGACTAAAAAATGTATTTGATATTAGTACACGGGGAGCTTAAATCATCATCAAAACACCTCGACCTCTATTCATCTGACTTGCTTTCAGACAGCAGAGAGGCATGTATGAAAAGGAACTGCAGATATCAATACTATATTCAACGTAAAGAATCGCATGCCTCGCGCAAGAACGCACGGAGTGGGATTTTTGTTGGTTTTTATTGGCATTTGGAGAATTCAGAACGGTCGAAGAAGCCTTCGTCGAATTCAGGATGGGTTTCGATGGTAGGAAGGGTCTCCTGCCGACTCAAGCTAGTAGATATCCTATTCGTAAAGGGGTGGCGCTTTCAAAGGAAAGGCATCGCCAAACATATATTATATGAAATGGGTTTCGGAGGGCCATTCTTCGACGAGGTTTCGACTCCTGACGTGGTATTTTATGTATTTTATGTATTTTTTTATTTTTTTCATAAAATGCGCCGTGCTCATCCCATGGGACAATTTGTCTCTGATTTTTTCGTCGACTCAGACTAATTTAATGGATCGAGGCAAATGCAAACTTATACGAATATCGTTGAGACCTCGGGAAAGTTGTCAATAAAAACGCAACCGTGATCGTTGGACCTGATCTGGATATGTCCGTTCATGCAATTTGAAACAAGTATTTTTCCACTACTGTCCATGACTCAGAAGACGAAATAAAAGTGCCAGCTAAACTCTTTCAACTGAACCTTCAGCTTTTTCGTTCTAATAAAAATCATTCGTAGAAGTAATCTCGATCTCCTCTTTCTATTAGTCATTGGCGAGACGCAGGCTTCTTTGATTACACATGCGAAACAAAATGCTTTTGCTGGCTTCTCTTCTATTTTGAGCCTTTCGATTTTATTCCTCTCGTACATACCTACCAAAATTGCTAAGTTGGCCAACGCCGAATACCGCTTCCAGGAATAACTTGTTATTATACATTACAGATTTGCAAAAATACCATTTTTAGAAGAGTTTAACTGAGTACTCGGTTCTCTGTTATCACTAAGGTTCTTAAAACTTCCAACATGAATGATCAATACGGCCATGAAAACATCGAGTACAAACTATAAAATACACGCATAATCTAAGAACTGTGCATTAATATGACTATCTTATTACGAAACTTTTTCGGTCGTCATCTCTATCTTAAAAAGTGATAATCAAGAGTGCGTAAAATAAGAAAATCACATCCATAACTATAGTAGCATTTCATTGATTCGGGCTCCCAGATTTCTCGGCTCTATTAACGGCGGGTTTCACCTTTCTTTTGACCTTTTTCACTTTTCCTCGTTCATCGGAATCATCTACCGACGGATCCGGTGGCCGATCGAGCAGCTTCGGTAGAATAATCCGAGGCAGTGGAGGAAAGGCGGACGACCCTGGATACATCCTGTCAACGTAGCTCTCTTTTTGCGTTGAAGATGATTGTTTTTGCCCCGTCAACTGTGGTAATGGTTTTGTCACTTCTCTTGGGGTAACCTGAAGAGCTGTCAATGCTTTCCTTGGCGGTGCCGGGCAGATCACCACCTCCTTGGGGGATGACCTTTGCTGTCTTACTTTCGCCCGTTGCACCATTTCGGGTGTCGGTAATGATCCGGGCTTCGGCTCTTCTGCTTTGTCCACAGGATCCTGTTCATCGATTATCACTCTTTGATGCTTTTCCTGGGCCTCTGTTACACGACGACCAATTTCCGCGACCTTGAGTCGGGTGGCTTCTTTCGATTTGCGGTATCTGATTCGCTCAGCGTCTCCATCCATCCTTTTTTTTACCGCCAACGCTTCAAGAAGCATATTCAGAGGTCTGGTAATGACATTTTCCACTCGTGGGTTGCCGTTCTTCTGGACATCTCCGTTTGATAGTTCGTCGATAGCTGACGAAGACACCTTTACCTTGATCGGTGATTCCTTCTTTTTCGACGTCGATGACTTCGGCCTCTTTGGCGACAGGTTCACATCCCTACAGCAAACTTCTGGGTGACAAGTCACCGAGGGTGTTTGGACTGAGCACGTAGTTGGAAATCGTTTACTGGTTTTTCTTCGTTTTCCGATTTTTTTACCTTTTCGGCATGGGAGAGGACCTAATTTTATTACTTCTTCGCTTACATCTGATGCTTCCAACGATTCTGAATCTGAGGATGTTGACGATGACGAGGATGAATCTGATTCCGTGGCTTCGGCAGGTTTCTTGTACTTTTTTGGAGAACCATTCTTTTTATAACTCTTCCGGTTGTGGTGGTGGTGGTGGTGATGTTCGTGGTGCTGATGGTGTTCGTGGTGTTGATGGTGTTCGTGATGTTGATGGTGTTCGTGACGTTGGTGATGTTGCTGCGGGTCGGTCTGTTTCTGAACTGGTTCTTGGTTATGATCATGTTGTTCAGAATGCCCGTGTCGTTGGTCATGCCCATGTTGTTGATGGTGTTCTTGGTGTTTATTCGGTTTGTGAACTGATAATGTCTTCTCGAACAGTCCATCGGAATACTCCTCGAGCATCACACGCCGATTCTTGTATAATTCCTATCGTGTAAGAGAGTAAGAGAAGAAATTCCCACATGAATCACAGATAGATTTAAACAGAGTTAATAATAGAGCAGCTTTCTGAATATGCTACTACATACCTTTTGAACTGAGGCAAAGTACTGATTTTCCGGCTCAATCAGCTCAGGATCGAATGGAACTGATATCTTTTCAATCTTCTTGCCAATTGTCTTATTTTTTTTCTGTTCTACGCCAGTCCTGACTGCATTGCCGTCCAGAGAACTGCCAACTCTTTTCTCATTATCCCTTTGATCTTTGGTAGACTTTGTTTTGGGCTGCGGCAAAGGGATTGAATTTTCACGCTTCAATCCTTCCGATAATTTTGACTCTTTCAAGCGAGTGTAAATCGATTTCTCGAATTGACTGCAGTTTTCCAAGTACTACTCGAAAGCACAGAACGAATAATTAAAGTTTCTAAATCAAAGATGTACGCAGTGACGAAGCTATTCCTCGGAAAGTACTTCTTTCCGCGACGTTTCATTTCAAATGAAAACATTTAAACCTATCAATGTTATAAATGATTCTGGAATAATTACTGCTGTTAGGAAAGCCTTGTCGTTTTTTCTATTTTTCGTCAACGCTTCTGAACATTCAATGAGATAAACATTGCCCATTTTACTCCCAACCGCGATTAACCGTCCATTCTCGTGGGGCTTAATTCGAGTCAGAGGACCGTTGCTGAGTTTTAGTATTTGTACTGGTTTACTTAGTCCTGTCATAATATCCCAGATCTCCATCTCTCCGGTGGAATCGATCACGTAAAAAACAGAGATCCGGGAGTTGCTCCAGCATCCTCCTGTTAACATATCCTTTTTGGATCTGTGGGTCAGTGAACACAAGTGTGAATGACACTCGCAAATAATGCTACGACCATTTACAAAAACGTACCCATACGGCGTCGAAATTAGACAACCTTCTTTCGTATCTTCCGCCCAAATGCGACTCGACCAGTCTCCAACTGTCAAGAAAATCTTCGGAATAAAAGAATTTCGTTTCACAGAAACCACCGGTCCTGAGTGACATTTGAATCTCGAGGCTAATATCTCCGCGTCACTTTTCGCCTTTCGAGATCCGTTGATGACAACGCCATTCTCCAAACCGAGCATGAACTTGAAGCTCATCGCAGACGTGTAGTGCACTGACGAAATACCGACGCATTTGCTTGTCTCATTTGACTGAGGATGGTCTAAATTAACCGCCAGCGTCTGCGTTGGCTCGCGGATTTTTCTGATATCCCACCACTTCATCAATCCGTCAGTCGAAGCCGAAGAAAATTCGCAATGCGTCTTGGTATCGATCCAGAATACGATGCTGGCTGGTTCACTTTGGGATAAATGCTACTTTGCATTACGTCAGAAGAGCTCTCCACGAGTTTTAGCATCAACTTATAAACTGCGCTCTTCCGTATTTAAAACTTTGCCCAACTACTTGGATTTCAATTAGCCTTCACTCGTTACAACTCGTAGCCTTCGTTACGATTCTGAGCAGGCTTATCATATTGCACTTCAATCGAACTTTACCTATGACTATAAAAACGGTCGGATACTGCAATCGCAAATTTCGGGCTTCTGAGGTCCCAGGACGCCACCTCACCGGTCATCAGACCACTGACGAGCAGAGACGAGTGCCGTGGATTGAATTCAATCGCTACGCAAGGGCTTTTCGGTTTCAAGGCCATGAGGGGATGACTTGGATTTTCTGGAAGGGACGCTTGGAGTGAAAATGGAGCGACTAATTTCACGTGCCGATCAGAAACTTTTACCGTATTATGTACTATTACCAATTGACCACAAATAAGAAACTGAACTAAGTCCTGGAGCGGCGCGTTGGAAATCCAGAGCGCAATGAGAAACCATCATCCTTTGACCACCTCGCGACCAAGATATGTTCGTTACTGGTCTTGTGTCCAGTTGAGGATCCGCGAACACATTGACCACTCTAAGGTAGAAGTCGAGTTGAACGGAATCATCGAATCGGATGGAATATACTCACCCGATGTTATTGGAACGTCGTTTCATCTCAACCCATTTATAGCTAAAGTATATCTGAAATACCTCGCTGTAAGGGGCAGCACTAGTTTCGATGGTATCATTTCATCGAAGTAATCCTCGTATATATTGATAGTGTTGTTCTGTTGCACGCAATGCTCCATAGGCTGTAAAAATAACTTATAAGTGAAGAACCTGAAATTTTCCGCTTTGCGTAAAAAACAACAATTCAGTCGATATTTTTATTTGCATTTGAACTAGCGCACTCTTGCAAACTCTTGGGACTCGAGAGTCATAACAGTTTAAAAAGCTTAGACGTGCTTAGAAAAATTTTCTTTTGACATGGAAAGAAAAGAAGGAATTTGTATATAATCACTTAGCAAAGCTAAGGACTTTAAGTGCAACTTGTGTAAGTTCAGGATGGGAAATTATTTTTTTAAATTACGTTTTAAACGAATATCACGAAGAAAGTTCTGACAATTTCATCTCGTGCAATAAATACAATAAGGGAAATCTAAATGTAATTACACGCTAGTGGTGGCATACTTTCCAGTCGAAATCAAAAGTTCTAAATTGATATTTTCATCATTTTAATCACTAGAGCGTGGAATCAATCGATGCAATTTCAGCTCCCATCGTCTTACACAAAACAACGTAAAGCTCTTACGGTTATCAGAGTCTTCATTGTTGTAGCCCAACTGTCACTCCTCAGTACACGTTTACGGAATCTAGCAGTGGCCTCTTCTTCATCAAAGTTAACATTCGCCGGCCAGCCGCCCTCGGAATGAAGCATACCTCTTTCTGTCGTCTGAACGTTAACAGTCTGTGCCTAAAGAAATGTTCAATTCGGCTTGGTTATCCTTTTTCGCAACGTAACCTGTGATGCGAGCAACGGCAAAACTAACCTCATGAACGGCATATTGTCTCGATTCTTGCGAAACGGCGTGACACGGGTTCCTGAGTATGAATTCGTTTCGAAATTGTGGATTTGGCATAATGTTCTCGACGGCAATGGGTCCGTCTAAGTTGAATGAACACTGCTTTCCAAACTCGTTCCTGGTCTTGCAGTACACATATTGCACGTCTATAATCCCCATTGTTTTTAAACCGAAGTCACCACAGCGCCTGGCAAGACGTCGAAAACCACAAACGACGTGTAAAACAGGAACAAAGGTGATGTTTAACGGAGATTGTCTTACACCGAATACGTTGCGTCGTGTACGAACTCGTACGTACTAAAATATCTGTCATTGAAAGCTGTGGAAAGGTGACGCGTGACATCTTTTAAAAAGATAAATGACAGTGAAATCGTACCATTGCATTACGCCAAAGACAATTGCGAAGTTTTTTTCCTTCAATAAGCTAATTATCATCTGCCGCGAAGACTTGATCAGTAATTTTCGTCGCACAATGGTGTTGTACGATAAGTGAAATGCTCAGTACGCACGTGTATGAATTATTTTTCGGTATTGCATTTTAATCATTAGTCCAATTGATTGCAGTACGGCGCAATTGACTACAATCCTATTGTTACCAACAACAAATTTGGGCGGTAATACAAAATTGACATCATGACATAGCAGTGCATTCGAATGAGTACGAAGAAAATATATTATTTTTCAGATTTCGTTGCGACGGTAAATCTCTACCCTTGTTTGCACGGTATCATGTTCCACGAAGATCAAGTTGAAATTTACAAAGTTTGCACCACAATCTCGCGCATGAGATACGAACTCGCCTCGTTGAAGTAGCGAAGAACAGTTTGTCTTGCTGTAATTAACTTCCGGTTACGCCCTTTCAATGTCTTTAAGATTTCTCACCGCCTCTACAAGGCGTTGTACCCCGATCGCTAAAGACAGCTTTGGTTCGCGCACCCTCCACGACCCTCGCTTATTTTTATTTACGACTAAAAGCTTCCGAGAGTCACTCCAGCGAGATATTTCCAGACTTTTAAGGCTTCCAGACTCGCTCAAAGTCTCGGCCATTTCAACTTTGCATATCTCTTCGGGTTTCATCGCCAAAGGAAACGATCCTCGACCCGCCAATACCCAGACTTCTTCAGGTTTCGACCGAGACACACGTGACAGTAAACTAATAACACCTTATTTGTATTCGCTAGCAAACTCCAACCATTTCTTTTACACAGCGTCGCGTGTCGATTTGCGTACTGCTTTATTATTACGCAATCTTTGCAGTAATAAATTTTACGATGTTGACCAAACGCTTAGTGTTTTATACTAATCAGCTTAGAGATAACAGCACAGGCCAGACTGTACTTATAACGCGTACGACAAATCCGCTATTACATTAGCTGGTCGTGTTCCTCTCTGAACTGGCATGCCAGAATTTTTATTTTCCACTTTACGAACAAAGCTTGTACAAATCCTCCTCGTAATTGCATCTCATTCGTACGTGCGGCTCTTAACGAGACGTAATATTTTCACTGTACAACTAGCGGCTGCTTTTTTGCCTAATTGCTTTCGTTTCAATCTCCGGTATATTATATACGTGAACGGTGAGAGAGCAACTGATGTCGGTAGAAAAATCAGGCTCCAGTTTGTTCTCCGATTAAAATCGCGAGAACGACCGTTACGCGGACTAACTTTTTGAATAAATCACCCGTTACGTGACCTCTGCCGATGGCACTTTGACTTCACAGACGATAGCGGAGCGGGCGATTGCAATTAAACTATATAAGTTACCACGTCGACAGCTTTACGTGCGCATCCTTACGATAAGTGGAAAACGATCGCAACTTCTGGAATTTTATAAGACGTATTTGAAAAAACATTCGCGGTTATAATTTATTTTTACAAAAAAAAAAAAAAGTTGTGTAAAAAAACAACAATATAAGTATACCATCAAGAGACCTGATTTCTTCTACTTATCACTCTGCCGAGTCCTTTTTCGTCTGCTTCCTTGTCTTCTTTTTCTTCCCCTCGTCTTCCGAGATCTCAGACAAAGTCGGTTCTCGGGGTCTTAGTTCGGGGAGGGGCCCTATCTTGATGTTCGCTGCCGCCGAAATGCGTGGGTAAACCTCTTCAATCGTATCCCGCATTTTGTAGGCAAGATCCAGTTTCACCGCTTTCGGAAGGACCGGCTTTACCTTAGTCTTCGTCAGAGGCGCTACGACCTCAAACACCGACGTCACGGCTTTCTTTGGCGAGCACGGATCAACCGTTTCCGGCTTTATTTTTCTCTTGGTGCCCACCTGGTTTTCCATTTCTGCCTCAGTGTCCCGGACCTCCAAAAGCTCGTCGTCAAGACCGGCCGTCGCTTTCTGCTCAGCGTTTTCAGCAGCTTCGTCGGTTTCATCGGGCAATTCCTGAAGCGTGGATTCAACTACCGTTGGCAACTGTTGCCGCGGCGTTGTTCTACCACTTTTCAATCGTTCGATATCCTCTCGGATTTCTTTCTTAGCTAGTCGCAATTCATGCTCGAGGACCTTTGGTTTCGCGTCCTTCTCCTTGAGAATTATCTGCTTTTCCTCAGCTGAGTACTCCTTGAGTGGCGCTATGTCAACGGAGAATCTACTGATTATTTTGTTAAACTTAGTCTGAGATAGATTCACGTCAGCCGCTGATAGATCTCCTCTTGTTTGTTCATCTTCCTTTCCTGGCTTCTTCGGCCGCGGGGATTTAACGTCCTTGCAGCAGATCTTCGGCTCGCAAACAACCGCTTCGTCGCACGGCTTAATCACCGTCCTTTTGATCGATCTCTGCTCTCGAGGTCCTCGGCCGCTCTTGCGCGGAGTCTTATTCTTCCCTGAGTCCTCTCCTTCGGATATCTTCGCCATCTCCTCCGCTATTCGTGCCTCCTCAGCCGCCTCCATTCGCTTAATACGGTCTTCATATGCCTCCTGAATCGTCGCTGGTTTCTTCTTCAAGATCACGTAACCTGGTTCTGGGTGTTTCTCTTTACTTCGGGGAGACTTTTTGTTGCCCTTTTTACCACCTTCTTTATCACCTTTCTTCTCTTCCCGCTTCTTCTTTCCTCGCTCAACCGGTGACGGACCTTGATCATCCTCATTCGGGTCCACGATACCGGCGTATTTGTCCATTTCCTGAAACGCAGAGAATCTTTTCACCACTTATGGAAATAGAGGAGCATGGGTTTGAACCATGCAAAAAAAAGTATACGAATACACTTGGGTCTCCAATATCTCGATATAGCGTTAATCGTCAGGAAATTCTCCTAATCGACGTGTTTACCTTTTGTATTGCTGTATAATACTGGACCTCAGCTTCCGTTAGTTCCGGATCATCCAGTAGAGCCGCCGATTCCTTCCCTTTCTTGCCCTTATTTTTCTTCTTGTCTTTCTCGTCGGCCTTATTGCCCCGTTTTCTTGCATCTTTTCCCTTGTCCGATTTATCGTCCTTCTTTGGTACTTTTTTCTCCTTTCCCTTATCTTTAACCCTTCCCTTTTTCCCGCTGGGCTGTATCGGCTCGATTTCCGCATCGTAGTCAGCTCTTTGCATCAGTCTTACCTCCTTCAGTCGATTATCAATAGCCTTCTCGTATCTGCTACATCGTTCCAAATACTGTCGGACGATTCGTGTGTTTATTGCCCCCGCGTGACCCGATGAAAGTTTGTAAGTAAGCAACGCGGTCGAACACTCACGGACAGCATCGAGGACTTGTCATTTTTCGCATTTGTAGTCAAAGCTTGCGACGGCTCAATAAGGTAAACATTTCCAGCAACGTTGCCGACTGCTATGAGTTTCCCTTCGTCCTGAGGTTTGATCGCTCGCAGGCCAACATCACAGAGACGCAAAACTGTTACGGGTTTTTCCACCCCGACGAGAATATCCCAGACCTGTAGCTCGCCGCCGAGATTAATTATGTAAAATACCGAGTATCTCGAGGTACTCCAGCAACCTCCAGTCAGTAGCTCCTTATAAAACCTGCGAGGAACCCAGTTTCATGGTTTGTTTAACGCGAACCGAAAAGTGTAGGGTCGTTACTTGTTGAAAATGTTCTGAGGAAAAAGTTTTTGTAATTATCAAACTCACGGGGTCGAGAGCAAACAACTTTCTTTCGTATCTTCCGCCCAAACACGCGCCGTCCAATCACCGACTGTCAGAAAGTTCTTCGGGCTGAATGGATTGCGATCAAGTCCAACCACGGGTCCGTAGTGACAATTGAACCGTAGGGCCAACTTCTCTGCTGGGTTTTTGCCCTTCCTCGACCCGCTGATAACGTGACCATTTTCCAAACCGACCATAAACTTCGTTCCCATTGTCGGCTCGAAGTTCATCGATGAAACTCCAATTGCTTTCACAACATCCCCGACCTGAGGATTGTTGAGATCCATAACCAACGTCTCCGTTGGCTCTCTGATCCTTCTGATGTCCCACCACATCATCAGTCCGTCGGTTGAAGCCGAGAAAAATTCTGCATTGTTTTTCGAGTTGATCCAGAGCGCAAGGTTGGCTGGGTTCCTCATTACGGTTGAAACGTCGTTAATAAAATCAAATTTCCCCGAGGGAAAAACCCCCCGAGATCCAAGTCGACCTAATTGAACTTTAGTTCGTCTACCTGTGGCTGTACTGAAGATGGGAAATTTGGACGGGCGTATTGCCGGTTCGGATGTCCCAGTTACACACTTGGCCCGACATTAGTCCACTAATTAACATGGACGGATCCCGAGGGTTGAATTCAATAACAACCGACGGACAGAATGACTTTAACGCCATAAATGCATGGTTTGGATTCTCTGCCGGAGAAGAAAAGGGATGTTTCAAAGCGAAGTGAGAAAAATCACAAATCACATACCTGGTTTTTAGCTGTAGGAGCAAACTATAGATTATACTTATTTACCGATGTCCCAAATATAAGAGTATGGACTCAGGTTTGTAGACTTCTGAAACTCCATACAGCAGTAGGAGACCGCCAATCTGTTGCCATGATCCGGAGACCAAGAAAGACTCGTGATAGGCCTGACGTTGATTTGCGGATCCGCGTATACGTTCACCGTCCTGAAAATAATACGACTCTGAAAGTCACCTGACATTCGCTGGGATGAGATGTTATTTCTTGTATTCTCGAGAGCCAACCTGACGCCCAGGGGCAGCATCAGCTCCGTCGGTATCATGTCATCAAAGTAGTTCTCGTAAATGTTTACAGCGTTGTTTTGTAGAACGTAGTGCTCCATCGGCTGGAAAAGGGAATCAAGGCGGTACCGCAGTCGAGCGAAAAAATAAAACCGAGCTCCGTAAGTCTGGAGGTTTTTCATAGGCATAGAATTAACCAGGTACCTCAATTAGAGCCCTCAGCTTCGGGGCCCAAATGTCTTCCTTCTCAACTCTCCGTCTGAACCTGGCAGTCGCTTCTTCGTCTCGAAAATTTATTTCCTTAGGCCACCCTCCCTCGGTGTGATTCATTCCATTGTCTCTAACAGTCGTGCTGCAGGTCTGCATCTAAATATCGTAAAGAGAAAGGTAACGGCGGCGTGTTCCTTGTCACCACGTTTCGTACGACAAAACGTTGACATTTATATAACCTCATGAAGCGCCAGCTGAGTGGATTTTTGTACCGCCGCATGACACGGGTCTTTGAATATGTAATCGGACATCAACTCCGTGTTTGGATTTAAATTCTCGTCAACTACGGGTCCCCAGTTGTCGAATACGCATTGCTTCCCAAACTGGGAGCGTTGCTTCACGTAAACGTATTGAATCTCCATGGTTTGCGCCGTGCAGTCGTTGCTTTAAAATATATGCGATGAACACTGTTCGATCAAATTATCACGTACAAAACTTATTTCAAGTTCATTTATTACAAAATCAAGTATATATTATGAAAAGATAGGTTCGTCCCCTACGACTTTCACGTTTGTTTCAATTATCCCTGAAGTTTCTACGGATGAATCTGGCGTGAAATTGAATTTCTTCTTCGACAAGCTTCGGACAACTTACAAACTAAGTTACAAGGAGTGTACTGTTTTACCACACCTTACACGTGTTCCAAAATCCTACTCACATCAACTCTGACACATTTTATCCTTTTATCACTTCACTGCCGGGAAGAAAAAAGAACATGAACATGGCTGAGCAAGTTCACACCAAGTTCTTATATATCGAATTCCCGAAACAATAGAAATTTCTCACGATAAAATTGAACGATTTCATTAATTCTACCATCCTATGCAATTTACAAATCAGGGCTACAAATTATTTCCATTATTTCGAATCAAAAAAATCGTGTAATATAGCAACTTTAGAGCCGAAATTAATCTTAATATTTTAACACTGAACACGCTTAACTACCCTGTAAAAGATCATTTCACACGTCAAGTGCTATTCTGAATTGAAAGGACGATTCTTCGGGGGTGTAACTTCTTCGAACTGCCATCATCTACTACGTGAGACAACCTCAAATACCTATCCCGGAGAACTATACACAGTTTACAATGACCAGTCGTTATCCGTCATCGATAATCAATACCGTGTTAAATTTTGTCTCAAAGCAAAATTCCAGCCAATTAAAATCTAACTGCAACTTTTCCGACGTAAATCGAGTCTGGAGGTTAAGTTGGGGTGATATAAAGAAATTGATTTCGTTAAAATTCGAGCACTTTGACAGTCCAACATACCCCTTGAAGAATTATGGTTGGAATAACACGAATGTCTTCCCTAAAGCTGGTTCGTTAGCAACCTCCCGATATTTAGGGAGTAAAATTGCTCCATATCAGAAATGGCCGTTTCTCAACAACCCAATAATGGATCACCGCAGGTTGTATAGGACACAGAATTCAAATGATTGCGGATCAAAATCGCCGGTAAATAAAGAAACGCCAAGTAGACGAGAGCCATCGTATGAAAAGAAAATATTTTCAGACTGTATGCGTAAAAATGAAGTTGTGCCAGAGGAGGCTGCTTTGCATGGTCATAACAAATCCCCCGTCGATCCTGTCACGTGCAAGTTTGCAAAATCTCAATCTACTGAGTGCACTCCGAAGAGGTGTACTAAAAAGGTTTGTCCGCCTCGGGCGATAAAAAAAGCATTAAAAGAACCAGGACAACTTTTGCCGGAACCGCCGTCAGACGTATGTAAATCCACATCGTGTCCCACGTCGGATGGATCGAACTTGCCTTATCCGGCTAAAATGAAAGGCTGTAAAAGCAAAAACACGACAAACAAAAAGGGCTTCAAACCTTGCGGTTCTTCCGAGGGAACGGGACCTCCTTGTGTCGTTCAATTGAAAGACGAGTGCGCGGAAAATCTGAACCTGCCGAAAAAAGGGGTCCCAGTCGAGGAGGACCGATTCATCGCGGAGATGAACCGCTGCGGGGCATTTAGCTATTCGATCCCGAAGGACAAGTTCACCATGAAGGACCTAGACAACTGTCATCCGAACAGGTCGGCCCTGAAATACAGGTTAACGAAATTGCCGAACATTAAAGAAATGTGGCGCGGCCCGGAGCAGACGAGCATACCTTTGCCGCCGAAACCTCTCCCAAGAAAAGTACATCGTCCCAAACCACCGAAGCTACGGCAGAAAACGTCCAAGAAGTTTTCGCCCACTGGGGAGTGGAAAAAGCAAAAGTTTACATTTCGTCATCGTGTCTATAAGTGCCCGTCGCAACAACCGACAAATCAACGCCCCCATTTCTGCTGTTCCCCCATTCGCGATGATATCAGATGCGATCACTGCATGCCTCCACTTGCCGCCAGCCTGATAACTGAAACAAGCACCGCGCAAGCTCATCCAGAAATCAAAGAATGTCCGATACAAAGGCAACCGCCTGAACCGCCGCTAGATCCCTGTTGTCAACCGGTAACACCCGACTGTGGAGTTATCAGGACCAAAAATTACGCCATGAAGATGGAGGAGTGCAGGCGTTCCAGACGAAAACCTAAATAAGCTGAATAATAAAGCTGAAATTTCCGAGACGTACGACCCACGAATGTCAATGAAGAAAGTGTGTTTCGAGATCAAATTCCGATTCATCTTTTTTTGCTCTTTCCTATAACCGTGTCCGTCCATTGGACACACTCGTGTATTCCAGTTCTATTCGTGTTCAAGCTTACGACTGCAATTACTCAAAATAGAAAAATTAATTTCTGATTTCAGATACTGGGTGACTGGTATCACATGGAGCACCGGTCTGTGTCGAAACGATCGACGGAGCCACAGAAGAAGGTGCACACCCGGCTCCTGAGGGACAATAGGGTTCTCCGAGCCGAACAACAGCGGTCAAAATCGCGAACCAAACGTGACTACGTTGAAAGACACAGCTCGCCGACGATGCAGATGACCTTCAACGACGAGAAGTGGCCTGCGATGTGGTACCTAGTGAGTAAGACTTGCCGTAAAGGCCACGCAGCTACCTTGGTAAGAAAATTTATCATGTCACTCCTATTTTCATTGTCTAGAATCGAGGCAACGGGCTTGACATGAACGTGCAGGAGGCCTGGGCCGAGGACATCACGGGCACCGGTATCGTCGTCACAATTCTCGACGACGGTCTCGAGAAAGATCATCCTGACCTGTTGAGGAACTACGTCAGTAATTTGTACATTCGCTAGTTTTCGTACTCTGCAGAAACACCGCTTTCTTCGACACTATGAAACAACGGCTTTCTACGTTTTTATCGCAGGATCCGGAGGCCAGCTACGACGTCAATGGGCAAGACGACGATCCCATGCCGAGGTACGATGCGATGGACAGTAATCGACACGGGACCCGATGTGCAGGCGAGGTCGCAGCTGTCGCTAACAATTCTAATTGCGCGGTTGGCGTAGCGTACGATGCTTCGGTCGGAGGTCAGTTTACGATGATCCTTGCGGTTAACGGTTAAGGTGATCGAACCTCCTCGAGTCGGTCGTAAGGGTGGAAAAATATAAAGGAATTCTTCTTTTCGATTTTCTCCAGGAGTTCGAATGCTCGACGGGGACGTTACGGACGCCGTTGAAGCCAGATCGCTGGCCTTCAATTCTCAACACATCCACATTTACAGTGCCTCTTGGGGTCCGGACGACGATGGGAAAACCGTTGACGGTCCCGGAGAACTCGCTACGAGAGCATTCATCGAGGGTATCACCAAGGTATTTTCTGCAACCCAATGTTTTATTTTATTTCTCACTACGGTCGCGGGCCTTTTTCATTCGGGGAATATTTTTCCTCTCGAGTGCTAACCGGGTTGTGTCAAAAAAATCAATTCTTAACGGGCTTCCTGCGTCCAGTTCTGATAGCCGAGAATAATTTTATTCAGCAGTTCAATTCCCATTATTCTTTCCGGCTTTTCAATACGTGTATGAGGGAAAATACTATTCCACGATTTGGTCACCTCTCTGCAGAATATTCTCATATCTACGTCTAGTCAATGCCACAGAGTTTTCTCCGACTTCAATATAACTTTTCTCAGATTCCAAAGCCAATTATCGTAAGCTACTATCAGATTCTGGTTCTGCGCGGCGTCGGTTTCTATACCACAAAAGACGTTTCCAAGTTTCTTAATTTCCTATCGGTTATATTCCACATATATACCCATACGCCGTTTTCAATAGTTCCATAGTTGCGGGTTTATTCGTACCTTGGAGTGCATTGTGTGCATCTATCTATCAACCGAAATGCCGGAGACTGTAAAAGAACCTATTATAGATCGAGTTTTGTTAAATCTCATTTCCCTGACAACAGGTATTTAATTCTCTTACAAATTTATTATACACAAATATTGAATCGATTCAGGCAGAGATTATAATTTGCAGAAAAAATAAATAAGAATATGAAGACAAAGTAGAAACATTTTTCAACCAGTTGGAGAACGTATGTGTGAGAATGGAATAAGCTTCGTCATAGAACGTTTAATTCGCATTTGAAAAGAGGCTCGTTACTTTCAACACCGGCATTTAACTGAGAAAATAGAAACAGATAGTCTTCGTGATTGGATAGTGAAATCAGTACTTGCAATTGGGTATTTCTCGCATTGACCAAACGAGCCATTCAGCGTTCAATTGTTGCGTGGATTTCCATACCCGTTCAAAATTTGTTCCTTTTCACCACCGTGTTCTCCGCACATTCGTTCCAAAGTTATCGAATTCGAAACATAATCGCAAAGTCTTAAACGAATCACCGACTTGCCTACAAGGAGAGGCTCTTCGGTCTTAGCATCGATGCGAGTACAATAAAATATCGGACTTGTATTAAACACCTTGAATCACAATCATGTGTCATGTCTACTTGGCAAACCTTCGGTGATAAAACGTCGCGCGTCGTATCGCGGAAGCAGTGATGGGTAGAAAAAGCAAAAGAAAAACTCTGGTATTCGATCGGGATATAAAGGAATGGCGAAAAATAGACTGTCCTCTTCCGAACTATTAATCAGAATCACGGCCGGTTGATATACGACCGGCAACAATGAGTCTGGGACAATGGCATTTCAGATCCGGTTCATCGTGGCGCGGCGAGAATATCATCCTCTGTCCAAAGAATTCACTCATTCGAGATATGTCCGCCGACTTGACGTACTGCCGACCAATTCACGGGCCGTTTCAAAGAGGATGAAAAGATTACGGCAGCGGGAGCGAAAAATTCGCTTAAATATGTGCAGCACGTTCGAGGCTCGCGTTTTGCGATTCCTGAATCCCAAATAAGCTGTGGTGAGATCCACCGAATCCTTGGCCTCGTCACTGTGCGTCGGTATCCTCGAAAAAGACCCTTACATACTTGCAGGAATTCTCTCTCAAATTACCTTGGTGTTTGAAAAAAAATAGACAAAAAAAAAAAAGAAGAAACATTTTTCCGTTGAGCAAGCGTCGTTTGGTCATACGTAGCGATAATCATGAACGTTTTTCCAGTATTTCTTCCGCAATGTCAAAAGCAAAGATTCGTTACAAGTTGTACGAATAAGTATAACTTTGCGCCAACCAATCGGCGAACTTTATCACAATTTCAACACCTTTGCTTTTCCTGTTTACTTTCTTCACAAACTCGATGCATGCTTGCACACTTTGATATTTCAAACATTATGTGTAAACTAACGCCGGGTGATCGGTGAAAATCCGAGTTTCCGATTCATTTTTGATTTGATTGCAAGATACCGCAGTGCCTACGAAATAACGTATAAAGCGAGATAATTAATCGATGGCGTTTGGAGTGCAAATACCGCATCTGTCTATAATTTTTGTCGATTTTCGTTGAACCAATTTAGTCAGGGTCTGTTGCACTTGATGAGTAGACTGCACTTTGATCACATCACGCAAGTCTGTTCGTGCAAACTATGCGATACTTTGAAGCATGGCATGGGGGACACAATCGGGTTTGATCTTTTTTTTTCAATTCGAAAACGTTGCACGCTCCGCGAAATTGTCAATGTTTGAGGATAGCGCAGGAGAAGCCTGCACTGCGAGAGAGTAAATCAGTTGCGTATACGTAGAATATTGGATAGGATTATGTTCTGCAAAGTCTTATTTGGACAACCTGGGGAAAACCCTGACGCGATATCTACGATGTAGCGGGTTAAGTACGTATTCAACCCCTGTGGATGGGATTTGCGTAGTAATCTGGGACAATAGATTAATAGGCAACACAGTTCAGACTCTCAAGAGACATACTCCAACTTGCAGCCAATTTAATGATAGGTACGATCCGATTATAGCCCAACTGCAAATGCTGACTCCCATCGGCAACGTTATACCGCATATTAAAATTGTAAAGTTTTTAAATTGTTCCAACAAGAAATATTATAACCAAACAACTGTATAGAATTCATAAATAAATATACCAAATGGATGTTTCGCGGTACCGCGTCTGTTTGAAATACGAACAACCATTTCACGCAATCGTATGAATCTCAATGACGACACTTGGAACGTTGCCTGGTGAAGTTTAATACCTACATTGACGTATTCGTAGCAGATCGGCATTTTCTCTACCGCACATTCAGGGACCGATCAGACACTGATCTTTTGACAATATACCGTAGTGCCGTACGTAATACCAGATAAAACATGTAAACGCGAACCGGGGAAAGGTCTCTAAGGTCCGTTCGTATCACGCCGTAAAGAAAAATCCCGACGCTTTGGTCGTTGCCAAATGTTCCTTTTGAGCGGACGCCGTGACCCGACATCAAGCGAATAAATAAAAATAAAGGAAAAATAAAACACGGCGTGCGAAACTTGAGATGACGCCAAGGGATGTGCACGGGGGTCCATTTTAACCGACGCGTGCCACACGATCCGTCTGTAGGATATCATTCGGTTTCATCCCTCTGAATCGCGAACAAACCTGAACCGGAAATCGACACTGCGAAAAGCGATGCGAGAACCAGCAATTTTTCTGCACATCATGGGTTGAGGAAATCGTGCTGATTTTAGGGACGCGAGGGCAGAGGCTCGATATTCGTCTGGGCTTCGGGGAACGGAGGCCGCGATCACGACAACTGTAACTGCGACGGGTACACGAACAGCATATGGACCTTGTCGATCAGCAGCGCAACGGAGAACGGATTGGTTCCCTGGTACAGCGAGGCCTGCTCCTCGACTCTGGCGACGACCTACAGCTCGGGATCAAACGGGGAAAAGCAGGTGGTCACGACCGACATTCATCATCACTGCACCGGCAGCCACACCGGTACCTCGGCATCCGCGCCCCTGGCAGCCGGCATTTGCGCCTTGGCCTTGGAGGCGAACCTCCGGCTGACCTGGAGAGACATGCAACACATCGTCGTTAGGACGGCGAAACCGGCGAACCTTAAGGCGCCTGATTGGGTCACTAATGGCGTTGGGCGAAACGGTAAGCCAAGACGAGATTTTTCGAGACAGCGAGGATAGAGAACCTTTATTTACCCTAACGTAACTCCGTCGCCGTGTCATTGCTGTTGCAGTCAGCCACAGTTTTGGCTATGGGCTCATGGATGCCGGGGCGATGGTCAAGCTCGCGAGAAGGTGGAGAACTGTGCCGGAGCAACACAAGTGCGAGGTTCCTGCGCCTAACATCGGCCGGTGAGTAATTGGTTATAAACATACTCGTTTACCAAGAAAGAATTTGGACTGAACCGGACGTTGTCTTATCGGAGATTGACTGGAGAGAACTTCTGAGAACTTGAATCCAATTAGGAACATGAGAACGTCGGAGAGGTCGGAAATGTACTCTTTGTTTTGAAATTAATTACAAGTAACCGATCGCGAGTACAAAAATATCGTTTTACGCATTCTTTATTTAGGGTCCAAAAAGTAAAAAAGAACTTTCTTTCAAGCCATAACTGTTTATTAATGTTTGCACGGTCTTTGAAAGAAATTGTGTAAACTTTGTCACATATTGTGCTTGGTTTTGCATTATTATTTTGAGTTACACTCGATCGATGACCTCCAGAACTTGTAATTTTTTTTTCTGACGATCTGACGAAACGAAAAACAAAAAATAAATAACACAGTGGCTACATTTTTACGGAAAATTTTACCAGAATTTGAATTTTTATTATTTGGTAAATGAAAAACTGTATTTTTATGACTTTGTCCGAGCATCCAATCTACTTGAGACTCTGTAAAAACTTGATATCGATTCTAGATATTGTGCAAAAATGTTTGAAAAATCGAACTAGGAGAAAAACGCAATCAATTTTGTGATAATACGTTTATCTCAAGGTGGAGTTTTCTTCACAATTCTCTTTTACGAACGAAAATTTTCACTAAAATCTGCGATTTTTAATATCCTGGTCGACGGAATCCTATTCCTATTCGATTAATCTGTGAAAGGATCTTGAGCAACCGGTTGAGGTATAATAAAATTGGCCTCACTTAGTGTTCAGTTGAGAGTCCTGAGATTGACGCGTGATTTGAAAAGAATAGCATCCTTCAATATCGTAATATCTGAACATGACATATTCCTGGCCTATTCTTCGACCAGACAATCTGATGAATGACGAGCTCCACTCATATATCAGCTACTTAGAACCATCCAGCCCATAATCGACAGCGGCGCCGAGGAAAAATCGAACGTCTCGACGTTTTTCTTCTCGTTTGTCTACCTAGATTTATGAAGGATGGAAAATTTCATTCTTCCCATTATAACATATTGGAAGAAATCTGGCTACGTATTCTCTGATTAAAATCAAGGATCACGGTCGGTCACTTGGAGTTATTATGTAAACGATCTATTTGAAATTTTTATTTTTTTCAAATTTTACGCACGGTATTACAATTTTATTTAGGTCTGCATGTGTAGCTACTACGGAATAAACGAAGCCAATCACTTGCAACGTGATCGATGTAAAAAGATCGGGACTCTCGGGTAATTCTGGTGGAAACTGGGACGATGTTTTATTTGTTTTTACTTCATTCTTCGAGCTTAATATAAATCGATATCACTGCGATAAGCAATTTGTCATTGTATTAATCTCCGGATCGGATTCTTTTTCTTTTTTCCTCTACTAAGTATTTTGCCCCGTATACCGGGGTGCAAAGATAAATCTTCGGCGAAGCGTTGATAAAATCGTGTCGATACTGCGGGATACGACTTTTGCAACCCCATCAAGTCACTTTCAACAAATAAATGAAAGACGAACTTTCTGGGTTTGGAGTTATGGAAGTATATGTGTAGGATTGAACGCATCCTCACGCGATCCGAGCATAAAGTATCCCACGAAAAATGAATTGGAACATTGTAGGTATCTAACATCAACCTAACTTTATCGTCTCGTCGTCAACCTAGATACGATAAAAAAAAAAGTCTCACACATGTTTCTTCCCACGTGTTTCTCCTTGAAAACTATTTCTCGCAAATCTTCAGGATTCACTCATATTAGGTACCTAGCTGTCCTGGTCCAAGCCAGCTCCATCAGAAATGTCACGCGTGACGGCTCTACGAAACGATCCCACGGTAAGGGTAGTAGCAATATAGCGCTATATCTCCTTCAAGCTTTGTCGCGTCTTATATAAAAAGTGCCCTCAAGCTTTTTCTAACCTTTCGAAGAAATTGTATTTACCGTCGCGCCACTCGCGGATTGTGTCTACTTTGCAAACATCAAAAGACACTTCTCGCTTCCCGCAACCCGACTAACAATAAGCCGTATGAGTAAATTCGCGTTAGTCTTTGTCCAGCCTATTTCGCTCGTTGCGCTAGTTCCGTGACTTCGTTGGTTTTCCTCCTTCGTTACCAAGTGAGATATAAAGGTAGATAGAAAATGTTGTCAATGCTGATATTTTTGCCATAGAAACTCTGACAGATAAACTTGGAAAAACAGTTACCTAAAGATTTATCGATTATCCTCTATATCGAAAACTTGATCACAAATACCGAATTCATGTAAAACGAAAATGTGTCTCAAGTTAATCTACAAAAATTCATTTACCATTTACATATATTAATTCGTCAAGAATAAATGGTAAAATATTAAGAATAGCCGCGAAAAACTTGAAGGGATGCAATCGCTGTTCTTTTAGAAAAAGGAAAGGAGATAAAAAAAAAAACGTTACGAAGAGAAGAGCAGAGCTTATAACGCTTGACTAGCAATTTATTTCCAAATGTAGAGCATAACCACGTTTTGTTTTTTTTTTTTCTTTTTTTCTTTGGTCTTTACAGAACGATACCACCAAAGAGCCAAATCACGCTGATGCTGCACGTCAAGGAATGCAGCGGCGTCAATTTCCTCGAGCATGTCCAGGTAAGCCTGTGAAATATTTCCTCCTTTCCATTTCCCTCCATATTTTCGAATGAAAAAATGACATTACCTACAAATGCGATTACTTCAGGCCAAGGTATCGCTTACGGCCGGCAGAAGAGGAGATCTTCAGATTCAGCTCACGTCACCGGCCGGCACCAAGAGCACGCTCCTGGCGAAGAGGCTGCACGACGCCTCGAAGGCCGGTTTCAATCAGTGGCCCTTCATGTCCGTCCACACCTGGGGAGAACGTCCTCACGGTTCGTGGAAGCTGGAGATCCACAACGAGGGTCGTTACCTAGGTGAGTAAGCGCGCTCGTCGATAATAACCTCGGCGAAATGCGGACGTGGAACTTGGAATCCTCGGTGATTTCGGAACACCGTGCATAAAATTTATGACACTCGCCGGTTCCCCGTCGTTATGAAATTGCATTTCCGCTCGATCCACGTCTGCGTAATAATCCTTTTACATCAACGTGTTATACGCGTTGCCGTTGCAGATGTTTATGTGGCAATTTAACTCGATTTATTCGCTAAGAAGCTTATCGTCGAAGCATTCGTTTGCGGAAAATCTCCACTCGCTCGAATTATAAATTCGCGCGGTCTGGTGATCGAAACGCGTTTTATCACGACAGAAGTTAACAAGTTTCACACGCGAAATAGTTGAATCTCGTAAGCTCTCACACCGTGTCCGAGTCGCAGTTAACAAACTGCTTAATACCTCGTAAACGTAACGTTTCACACCAGTTGCGAAGAACTCAAGTCGCTTGATAATATACAGGGAAGATTTTTTTTCTCACGCTCACCGGTTGTTAAACAACTAGCGATTAAATGTAACTGTGTTTCATCTAGACAGCATTTAAGTGCTTTACCATCCATCCTACTCGTGATATTTTAGACGTGGTTAAAAACAAATTTTTTTTCAAATATACATCACCTTCCAGACCACATGATTTCTTCTCACGATTATAATCAGACAATTTATACGGTTACAAATCTACAGAGCGAGATTACTTTTGAGGCAACACTTGGTCTCGTTACACCGAAAATCACGTTCTTACATATTAACTTTAGTCAGATATCAATTCGGGATTATCAGAACAAAAGGGTTGTAAAATCCAGCGTGAAAATGCGTTGGTACAACAGCCGAGCATGCGTCCAAACAATATTCTCTCCAAGTTTAATGCTTGTGTAATCTGTCTCACATAACTGTTTGCATTGTCTACTGACCTGGCCTGTAAAAGCTTAAATTAACAGTTGGGCGAACAGATATACATGTATGTACTGACAATGAGTTGAGACACTGATTGTTGGGGTCCGTGAATCTGAAAATGTTTTGCTTCAATCGAATAGCTTGTCTGTTAATTTACGAAGCTATTGACTAATCTCGGGCGTAACCTTTCATGAAAGAAGCAACGCCAATAATCCAAAATCGAATCAGCCTCCGTTGAATCGCAAATACGGAATTACGGATGTAAATCGCAGTGCGCAAGTCTTGTTGTTCAGAAACTATGATACGAATCATGACAACCGATATTACAAGCTAATGAAAGATCAGAATTTTCACGATACAATGGAAACTCTGTTCTTTTGTAGTCTAGGGAAAATACGGAAAAAGGTATTACCACACCGGAGAAGCATTTCTTGTACGCTTGACACTTCCATTGTGTCTAGTTCGACTCGGGTAATCCTCGCGTCCTTGAAATGTGAGAGAATACAAATAGCTTCGGAGTTGTTCCCGCTCAATTCGTCAACGCTGGAATTTTCACCGAACTGAAGTCTGTCGGACGTAATTTTACAGTGAATGGAATCTCAAGGTCTAGTTTCATCAGTTTCCCTTTCAGAATCCGGGAGAAAGAAACATTTCAAACGCGGTTACATAGCCGAACCGTGACGGTAGACTTCTTTTTTAATGGATTACACGCATCAGATGCGAGAATTTAACAGATCCTGGGTTCATTTTCGATCCACAGTCAGTGTCATCCGCTCGGTTTTTTTATGTATTTTTAATAGTATACAGTGAATAGGTAAAACAATCGAAGTGAACACAACAAAAACGCCATGTTACACAGCCCCGCTTTCCTATTCTACGCGCTCAAAACGGCCGTGCATTACTCAGATTCATGTTAATGGCTAAGCTTCAATACTCGTAACTTTGTAACGAGGTAATTTCAAGCTAACGTCAGGATGCGAAACCTGCGAGTCGCAGCTGACGCCTTTGAGCTCCCCGAAAAGACGAGAATGGGATGAAAGAGGGCGAAGAATCCATTAGCGAGCGTGGCTTCGCATGGCACTGCCGGGTTTGAATTATCATTGTTGTTAGGAAACGGAAACGAAAATTAACACCTCAAGCCGGTACAAGGTAATCTCTGAACATAAAAAATACGAAACGGTTCCTCGTTTCACATTTCCTCGTCAATGTACACCCGTAAAAAATACCCTAAAATAAGAATGAAGGGAATTGGTTGGCCAAAAATCGATACCGATAATTAATTGCGCCTCGAGATATTCGTACATTGAGTAGTTATCAACTTATCATATTTCTGAGCTACGAAGATCTCTTTAAAAGTCAAAAAATGGAAAAAAAATACTGATATTATGAAGAAATAAAAATTTCAAATCGTTCAAAAATTGTTAAGTTTACAGTAAACTGGTTCGTTTTTACTCTACGACGGCTCGTTTTATTCAAGAGACTATTTGTCTAATCAAATTTGCTCAAACACTTTTTTTTTTAACACGTTCGCATCACGTTATTGACCAATGGTGCAACATCGAATTGACCAGTGAATTAAAAATAAAAAACACTCTCTGTGAATTTACAAAAAAATAGTATTTTAAATAAAAAGAGCCGTCGTAAAGTAAAATGGAATAAATTTACCAAATTTTTGTTTACAGCATTTTGAAACAATTTAAAATGAAGCACGGATGTCTGACAAGTTTTAGTTTGTAATACCAGTATCTTCGTTTTTTCCATTTATCGTGGCCTACGGATGTAGTAACTTGACCAATATATATATATATATATATACATAGACCCAGTGCACGACTGTCTCGTGATAAGATAAACAACGAAGCATTGATTTTTTGCCGACCAACCTCCTCATCAAGTTGCCTTTCGGCTGACGGCGACCCACAGGTCGGGCGACACTCCACGAGTGGGCCCTGATCTTCTACGGGACGTCGACGCTCCCCGATCGGACCGAGTACGCACTCTACAACCCCGCGACGGCGGGCAACATCCCCAGGAAGCCGTACGGCGGCCTTCGGACGACGGGATACTCGAGGAACCCGAACGTCCTGGCGCCGACGAGCTTCAAGGGGAAGCAAAAGGCCGGAGACAAGTCGTCGCACGTCGGTCAGCCGTACGTGGTGAACGTCCCGCAACAACCTACGAGGAAGAACAAGTCCAGGGGTCAGCACAAGAACGGGAAATCGGCGAACCGCGGGACCCCGAGGCCAACCATTCAGACCCTTCGCGGTGTTACGGCGCGAGGTCCGAGCCTCGGAGAACCTCGGCTCTACACGCCAAGACCGAGGGGCCGGACCTCGCCGCTTCCGACGAACCCAGCCGCGGCTTTGACGAGCTCGGCGACGACGGCAACGTCGACGACGACGACGACGATGACGATGACGAGGCCGCAAACCGTTCGACAAAAGGGCAACTCCGGCTCGCCGTCAACCGTCGCCTCTCAGCAGCGGGGCCTCATCCTCATGGAGCCGCTGGCTAAGACCGCGGGAAATAAAATTCCCGCGATATTTCAACAGTACCCCAAGATACAACAGCTCTATCCTCTTTATCCCGTTTACGCCGGGGCCAGGGGAGCTGGTCAGCACACACCCAGGGCCAAGGGACTCGACTTACTCCAGGACGAACAGTTCGACTCGAGGAATCTGCATCTGGACAAGGGTACCGGAACACGGGATCAAATTCTCTGTATCTTCTTTCAATCGACATTTCCCTAGCTTGTACCAAAGCGGGCGAGGAATTCATCCCCGTTTTTCTCTTCGTCCGGTAATCGTACACGTTAGTTGACCCGCGTTTAAGCGACGGATCTTTATTTGGAAAATTTATATCAATTTACACTGAGATTGAAATTTAATAGATAAAATTTGTATCAATTCAAGCTAATGCGATCAAATATTTTTTCACACTTACGCTTGGCAAAAATATAATCTCGAACACAGAAAAAAAATTAATACGTACCGGACGGATACTTTTGCAGACTAAACTGTAGTGCCGGATGAAAGGTGGATAAATCCTTCGCACCGATTGCAACCAGATGTTTTCGAATCTGTGTAAAATCTTGCGACAAATATTTGTCAAACTTACCGTTTATTACAATTTTATCCAGGTTTAAAATTTACTTCAAAACATGTCAATTCGAAGAAAATAATGACAAAAAACGAAAATCGTCCCACACGGCGTTAATAGGACGAGTTAAGTGAACAGACTGTTCATTTTTCTCGAGTCAACTAGCCGTCCGGTTTCTCGTTTATCGTAATATCGCTTGGAATGGTCGATTGGAGGAGTGACGGGATATTTGATTCTCCTATCTTATATGTACCGTTCAATAATCCGTAGGAATGCACTATAGCGCCGTAGCGAGGCGCCAAGCACCGTAATTCGACAATCTTCCGTTTGCTGCTTGAAACCACAATTTCGTTTCTCTCGATATGTTTAGTTGTGTAAATGTTTGTCGTTTACTTGTAATTTTTTTTTTTTTTTGCACCCTCACCTTGTAACTCTTGAGTTGGTGTAAACCCGTTTGTGTCCAATCCCGCTCGATTTACACTAACTGTAACATTATTTATTACACGCTGTACCGCTTCGTAGCCGTTATTAAATCCACGCCAGTGTTATTATCCCAACTATGTAAATCACCTATACATTTATGTGTCGTTGAAATATCAATTTGCGTGATCCACCTTCGCAACCACACGGTTAATGAAATAAAGTTTTGTCCAAACCATTCGCCTCGATCGGTTTACCAAAATGTGTAATTAAGTTTAATCATGTTTTTTTTTTTTTTTTTTTACCCAAAGCTAAGTTAAACACTCATTTTTTCTTTGACGTGGATCTCCGAAATTCTCTGTACCTACACAGAATTTTTTGTGTATATTTACACTCGCCGCAATGATCTCATTAAAAGTCTCGTAATATAAACGGTAAGATCGAACGCAATCTCGTTTAAACTGCGGCTGACGTAATTCCGTTGTAACCCAGATTCTCACGTTTCGTTAAAAAATCAATTTAACGGTTTTTTTTTTTTTATTATTTCGTTCTCTTTTGTTTGTTGGTACCGCCCAGGTATGTACGTACTGGATTTTCATTAGATGACTTCGATAAATGCCTATTTTATTGTGATTCCGGATGTTGGAAATTTCTCCTGCGGAGAGCCCTGGCGGTGAGCGAGTATTTTTAAACCGGGACAAAATTTTCACCACCATCTCCGTACAATCATATACGTATATAGACGTATATACCCACGGTATATTAATTTTCCAGACGCCCCACGCGCAGCCAACGCGCCTTCCTCGACTCTCCACACGTACAAAAAACAGCAAAAACAGCAATATTATAATATTATGCCCCATACGTTTACATTTACGTAAGAAACACCGTGCGCTTAATTAATTTTAAACCGTACATCGCATAAACACTTTTGTTATAACAGCCGAGTAATCCGCGGTTTGAGTTATTACACTTCTCCCGTTTGTTTATTTTCTCTTTTCGCCATTTTTTATATTTTTTCATTTCCGACACTTACTTTTCGTCTAATTTTGAGCGTTCTAGCATGTATGCAAGCAGCGCACTCACAATCAGTACTATTTTATGCCAGATTTTTATACCGATCGAACATTCCAACGATTCTTACGCAGGCTTGCGTGCAGGTAAAGAAATATTGGAATGATCGATAACGGGACATTTTCATTTTATATTATAAAGTACTGTAGACGAATGCTACCCATATATACGGTATTATTTTTTTTTCATAAACAATCTTTTTATATGCCATGGTAGCCGTAGTATAGTAATTATAACAGTAGCGTGGTACGCAACAGGACTTCGCATATTCCGTAACAGTTGCAAAACTCTGAAGAAAACTTTGAACAAAATGCAAACAATCTGAAGTACCATTAACGATATATCAAAGAGTGCTTTGATGTGTAAGAGCTTGAATGAAAAAAAAGTATAAATTGAGTAGGAGGAAAAAAGTACAGGTTTATTCTAATATTTTCGGCACGTGTATTAATCAATGGAAATCCCTGTACACGTTGGTCACATGAATATTAATTTCACGGATATTACACATGCGTCGACGAATCTCTCCGCCATACGCGATATATCCGTTGCACGGTAATGAATATTTCCTCGTCATTATCAACATCATAGCATAGTTCAAATAATGCAAAACCGTCCTGTTGCGATCTACTACCGATTTGGGACGAATTATGAAACATTATGAAGAGATGTTTTATTCATTTGTAACAAAAATTTGCTTATTGGGTGTACTAATTAATGTCATGCTTTTTTCGCTGAACGTGAAAGCGGTTTTAATCTAGAACATCTATCTATCCTTTTTGCGATTTTAAACTGCTGACGTTTACTCTTTTAAAACACAGTGTGAACTAGTGGAGCGGGTAACATAACCTCCAAAACAAATGTATACGCAAGGGTCTCCGATAAGGAACATAGCCGGTAATGCATTCTTTTCGTCTTCCAGCTAAAAAGGAATGCATTTTTGGAACTCGTATCAGTCACACCACCTTCGCGAAGAGAACAATAAATTATTTCAGCGGCTTCAGCGACGTTTGTTCTTAACTGGAACACAAAAATAATTGTGCAGTACCTAATACGCTCCTCATCAGCGGCCATAATGTTTACATCTATATCGCTCCACTAGTTCATAAAGTGTTTTCAAAGCGTAGATATCAGCACTCGAAAATGACAAACGCATCGGCGGATATTCTAATTTGAAACTGTTTGCGAGACGACGAAAAAATAAATCACACAAGAATATTTATATATTGTGTAGCGAGGAGACAAACTCAGTCTTTTCAGGCCGAGCGTCATTTTGCAATATGAGTCGTAGTCGAAAGTTGTCTCCTTGTTGCACACGATTCTTTACATAACAAGAGTATGTTAGGCGTTTTTTCACCAAGCATGAAATTGAGGTTAGGGTCGCGTAATGTCAGATTTGTTTGCGACGACGCGCATGCGCGCGGTGCAGAAAAGACCACTTTTAACTCCTAGAAACGAAACGTGGTCTTTTCTGTACACCGCGCATGCGCATTCGTAGACTCACTCTAACGTCAGAGGAAACTTGTACTTCGCGTACGGAGAACACTCGTGAAAAAACTGGTAAAACATGCTCGCGTTACGTAAATTAATTTATACACTTGATAGAAAGGAATTCAAAAATAATCCCAAACGTTGAAGGATGCGCCTCGCACAATCCGCCAATACGCACACCGGCGTCGTGTATCCGCTTAAACGGACATCTAATTTATCCACTGGTCCTCTTGCAGCGGAGCTTGGCGAGTGGAAGCTGGTGCTTTACGGCACGAACACGTCCGTCGAAGGAGACGAGCTAGCGATCGGCGGCTCCAAGGGCAACGTCGACGTCGACCAGATACAGAGCAACGTCGTCGACACCGAGGGCGATCCTTTGGGCGGAAGTCAGCGGGTGGACCAGGCCACGCACACGGAAGTGGAGCAGACGACGAACGAAGATCAGACCAGCGGAGCTTGCAAAACCACCGCCGGGAACCAGTGCCTAGGTGCGTTTTGTGTCATGATTATAATTTTGCTTGTGTCTGTGATGAGCGAACCTAGGCCTATCAGGGCACCGGTAGCGGCCGAATCTGAAATCCGTGCCTCGTCGCCTCCTCGAAATCACGCGATCCGAGCCTGCCGCTTCGACTATAACGACGTCCACCCTCGTCCCCGTCGGTTACGAAGCCCGGAACTCACAGCGAGCTCATGATACTCGTTAACGAGACGCTACGACGCCGGGGGGGAAACCAACCGGGGGGGTTGAGATTCTCTTTTTTAATTATATGTGTACGAAAGGTGGAATAGAATACGTTTGGTCCTCTGATTCCTAGGGCCGATTGACTGAGTGCCGATCACTTGGCGCTCTTTTACTTGGCGCAGAGTGCGACGAAACTTTTTTTTTTTTTCTTTTTCTTTTGTCTTTTACGTTCCTAAAGTGCGCGGAATGTAACGCGTGATACGCAATCGGTTAAACGGAACTGTTCCGACTAATGGGATGAATACATGCTTACTCTATATCCGAATTTTCAGACATGTGTTTTTCCCCTAAGCTTCCTGCGAAAGTTCACACAAAATGGTTCCTTTTAGTGTCGTTGGGTCGAGTTTTTGGATAATTTTTAGTTGCGGACAGGCCGTTGCGACTATTTGATGTATCGGAGAAATCGGCAAGAGTACAGTAAACGCGTGAAGAATATAATATTATCAGAAAAGTTGAGGAAATTGAAAAATTTTCACTTTAAGTCTGCACGCGCTCATCGCGAAGACGCGATTAAATTGTGATTTAATGTAAAAAATTTATCCTTATAATTAAATACCTATAAATGTAATGAGCGAATTAAAATTGACTGCGAGTATAAAAACGTACGATAAACACGTTATAGTACTGTAATTAAAAGAGTAAATCGGACGTTGCCAAAAGGTACAATTATGTCGCTTCGCTTTCAACACTGCCGAGTATTGAAAAGTAGAAATGAATTTTCAAAAAGAAGAAATCTGTACATACTGTAATTCATCGACTTACCTGTCGGCAAATATCGCTTTTACGATTCGTCGGTCCGGACGGGGGATACAGAACTTGATCGTTGACTTTGAGGGGGAAATAACTCGCTGAACTGACGTGTCAATAGATTTGCAAATTAATTATCATTCACCTGAATTAATTTGAATTGACTGATTTAATGAGAATTAACTGAATTACTAAAATTTAACTGAAATATTGAGAATTAACTAAGAAATAACTGAATTATGGAAAATTGAGTCAAGTTTATTTAAATTCTTTCGTATTCGTGACAGAATTATTTACTTACAGAGAGAAAAAAAAATTAATCAAATAAGAATTTAGATCAAATTTAAAAAAATTATTTTATTTAACAGGTAATGCAAAAGAATGAATTGAACATTTTTCAGACTCACTTGAATTACGGTGAATTATCGAGAGAAAATTGTGATTTATGAATTAAGTTTAATTGAAGAAATCTACCTGAGTTAAAAAAAAATGAAGCTGAATTAAATGAATTTATTTAAATTAATTCAACTCAAAAAATGATCGTGTCGCTCAAATCTCGAGTTATTTTCCCCTCGGTTGACATAGTCAACTTTGTCCCCTGAATGTAATATTTAAGGGTTGCATGTACAGCGTGTAACAAGGTATCTTCAAAAAAAACTGGGGTATGCCTGAGTGAGAAAATTTTTTAATCCTTTTTCGAACAATCTTTTTAACTGAAAAAAGCTCATAAGTCAAAGCTGAAAGTAATTGTTGAATAGTTTGAACCCCGTCAGAAATCAAAACATTCGTTTATTGGAGATTAGATGGATTCATTTTTATTTTTTTTTTGTTTTTTTTCATAATCCCAAAACTATTCGGGTTCCCCCAATTTTATCGTTTCTTCTCATCTCTTTTTCTCTTTCTCCACCTTTCTTTCTGTATCTTTTTTTCTCTCTCTCCTTCTTTCTCTCTGATTTCTTTATTCGATCGACGGTTGAATGATTGTTCACCAAGCACCACGTGGCACCTAACCCAACCTGTACCATCTATACGGATATGCACGTGAAATTTCTTCAAGTTCGAAAATCACTTAGCCACGTGGATTAGAGAACACGGCAGTTGGGCTAATATGAAATGCCACAAACATGGTTTGCCGAGTGCAATGAATTATTTTATTCTTCAGGTGATTCCACTAATTGTAGTAAGGCTAAACAACAAGGAAATGGGGCACCGCAACCAGATGTGTATGAGATTTTGAAATCAATCTCGACCGATTTAAAATCCTTGAAAGAGACCCACAGAGAAGACCTGATCAGCCTCAAGAAGTCGCTCGAACTGTATCGGACAATTGTACAGGAGATCTCTCATAAGTTATATTTTATCGCTGCTTTTTCTGACCAACTGCGCAAAGACATGGAAGCAGTCGTACGTGCATGCACTCTGGAAGAAGTCGATTCGCTGACATTGGAGAATGAGAGACTACGTGAAGACATGTGGCTTGAGCCATTTGGGGCATAAAATTTCTGCACGAATTCTTTCTGCAAAGGATAATAAACTAATCGCACGTTGGCTTATAAATTCTTCAACGTAATACCTGGATTTTTTTTATAGTTTTTCGATCGAGGGCGACCCCCTTGCATTCCACACGAAGTCATTCTGTCATCCAATTTCTCTTTGCCAAATCAGTTTCTCGAAGTTTCTAACTCCGAGAAATTTCATTGTTTCATATCCAAGATCACGTCGGTTTCTTCTCCACCTTCCCCTTCGACACTTGTTTTCGTTTAAATTCAACTTGCGAAATAGTACTTTTCGATCGGCTGTTCTTAAAGCACATCCTTTCGATCCTGTTTCATCACAATAAAGTGCCACTTTACGATCCACGTATACGTAAGCTTAAAGCCTCGGCTTCGCGGCCGGAAAAAACGACCGAATAAACGCATACTTTACGTATACTCGATCAAAAAATTTTGTTCGCACCTCGCGAGTAAAATTTTACAGCCTAGCTACGAAAATTCAATCTCGTTTTAACTCTAGCCCGTTACATGGCATTGACTGCAACACCTGTTGTATCTACTACGCTGTTAGGAATTTATTTACCACTCTTTGATGCATGGGGTATTTTTATATTAAATTCGAAAGACGCTCTTATATCCGCCTCAACTCTGAAGCTGCTAATCCCTGGAAATCTAATCATCGTCGCCCAATCTTAATCCTGTATTCAGAGCCTGCGTTATCCAGAAATTTCATCTTCTTGCAATTACATATCTGAACATTAACCCATGGAGTATCGTATCAATCTACAGGAAATAAGATTCCACTTGAGTCAGCACCTTCAAACATCGGATATACTAACTCTTATTCATTCCTTTGCTTATTTTCATCAAACTCTTTGGTTTTGAGTCTATGGATCGATGCATGGCTTGGTACTTCTGCAGTGTTTCTTTACTTTAAAAGTTTAGGGTGTACCCTTACACACGTGGGAAACGTGTGAATAATTGTATTTCTCCTTAGACCTTGAGGATCAAGATCCCAGGACTTGGAACAACTTCCTCACTTTTTCTCTGTCTTTTTTCCCAGTTTTCTTTTCCTCTTTCCTTAAGAATGCAAAAATATTATGAGTTTAAAATTTAATGAATGTAAGAAAAAGCTCCGAGCCACCGCAGTTATTTGAAAATACCTTCGTCCGAGATCTGCGCGAGAAGCTTACTCGAAATATAAACTCGTTTCAAATTCACGGAATTCTTGCACCCTCGCGTTTGGTTCCTAAGCGATGCACGCGTTTCCTCGTAAGAAAAAATAAAGAAAGAAAAGTATCTCCAACTCGTAACGCGAAGTTTCACGCAACGGAATTTCCACTTAGAATTAATTAATTATCGAAGCAAACAATTAGCCGACGACTGGAAGAAGAACAAAAAAACTCAATCTGTACCCTCGCATTTCTCGCCCTTCACAAGTCAATTCCTTTAACAAGGGTGTTGATTTTTCTTTCCTTACTTTTTCACGGTTTTAAAAAAGTTGATACAAATGTGTATCTGAAAAAATGAAACAAAAACTGAGACCCGCGTACATACATAATTCCGCAACAAGGATAGAATATTGTCTTTCACATTTCAATGGGTTCCTATAATTATAATTCTTTACGCCGTCATCTTGACTCTATGATAAAAGTACATGTGGGGATAAAATACACGGGTTTCTCCAACCGCGTTGCTAAAATGACTCGACTGTGTGAAAAAAAAAAAACGTGACACAATACGAAAATGATAAATAATTCTCGATTCTGTGTATATAAAACTTATCTATACAGTATCGTGCACATACCCTAAACGTGTACCATGTACATAAATCATAACAAATCGGATTAATTATCCATAGTGAAATTATATACGATAAACGGAAAACTGTGTAGTATATTAAATGAAGTAGAAAAATGAAAAATAAAGATAACAATTTCGAAATACTAGGAAAAAGAAAAGACCGACTGCGGTGCATATTAGGAACCCGTGTGCCATGACGTGTTCACAATCAGTGCCAAAAAAAAAAAAAAAATGAAAAGGCACTTGCGGTGCGAAACGGCGCTCCTCGTCGTACGTTGTCGTAAATATTATACATAATTAAGTACACATGATATTATATAGGTATAATAATAATAGGGAAGATATTGTAGAAATCGGCGCGTACGAAGTCTTAATAATAAATAGTAATAACGGTGAATAAATAATTTCTCACGAGGAAAAAGTGCAATTATACCTAATTAATATATAATATCTATACTATACGTACATATATACATATGCATATAGCGTTGCCAAATAAATAGTCTAAGGAGAAAATACCTCTAATTGTGTGCGCGGAGAATGAGTGAGGAAGCGATGACTGTACACGGGAACCAGTTAGATACTTATACATTTATCATTGGAAAAACAAGAGACAGAAAACAAAAAAAAAAAAAAAAATTAAATAAAAATCAACGCGCGCATATATACATATAAATATACATAATACATAGACATGATTAATTCGATAAACTTATACGATACACCTAATCGATCGAAGCGATATATTTTCCACGCACTCTTCAAATTTCAATCACATGACGCAGCCCAAGAAATAGATGAGAACACATGTTGGACATAATATACGTACGGATAATAGTGTGTGGGTTGAATTTTTTTTTATTATCATTATTTCGACGGTTTCTTTTTTTCTTAATTCAATCTTATCGGTGGAAAAATAAATGAACGGACGTTCAAGAAGTCAAAATTTATAAATTTATCGACAATTAAATACAGTTCGAAAATAACATGTATAATACGCGTCTTAAAATAATCATGTATTCGAATTATTTTCGTAAACTTAACGACGCGTTATACAAATTAAACAACAAAATAAAGAAGAAAAGAAAAAGGAAAAGGAAACAAATTTAGCTACGCGATTATTTTTCAACAAAATTTCTTTCCGCCGATAAGATATTTTACAGGTTTTGCGTTAAATTATTTTTGCCTTCGTAATATCATGTGCAATTCATCAATTGAAATTGGAAGAATGTAAATATCAGTTACGAAACGGTCACTAATAATGAGATAAAATTAATTGTGCTTATGAAATCGCCGGAATTTCTTTCCTAAAATAATTCTAGACGACACGGATGAGGTGTAACAGGCTTATCAACTGATTAGACGAAAGTCGACGTTTAATTTCGGTCACCGCAAGACTTTCAATTGTAATTTATTGAAATTAAATAATAATGTCTTTATAAGACGCGCAGCTACGAATCGCAGCGTATGTCTAACGAATGTTTTTACGCTAGTTACATACATATTTGATAACGAATCTCGTCCAGAAATCATCTATTAAATTATTATTTAACTATAATAAATTATCAACAAAATATAGCTGTATAAATAATCGAATATATTATATGTACATATAATAAGTGGTTTTTAATTGGTAACATACATATATATATATATAGATATATACATATTAAAAAATTTCAAATATTTTTCGTGTAAAATTTCACACAATTCTGGTGCAAGGATCGCAATTTTCCTGACTTAATTCGAGTCCATACGTGCATTGGTGCAAAATTTGCACCAACTCACGCAAAGTTCATGCAGTTTCTTCACTTATTCCGAGACAATATTTTGAAATCTATGAAATTTAAATGACACGAAATGTATACGAAAATTTTTAAAAATGTGAGCTGGATGATTTAAATGGTATATTCGAGAATCGGCATGCCTGTAGTGTTTCGAGTTTGGTGTCTGTGATTATTTATAACCTCGGCACATCTAATTTGGCGCATTTACAATAACGATCATTCGTGATTGTTGTGTTTTTTTTTTTTTTCTTTTAACACAAAAAATGACGCATGGTTCCTTCGCGTTTGTTCGTTATGATTTCAATTTATTAATTATATATATAAAGAAAAGAGACAAGTCATAATATTATACGTATAACGTGGCGAACACTAACGATTCAGAATAAAGTCACAAATATATAATAAGAGAATATGAGAATATGTGTATAAATATAATATGTATAGTAACATTCATTATTACGTATTACTTGTTATATACATTGATGCAATATTTTATCCATTATATCATTCATCCGATACCCGCAGATATTTGAAGGTAATATATCCGGCAGGTATCAATAACGATTTGTTTAACGAAACGGGTAAAAATATACCCAAAGCTTACGCAAATCTACAAGTGTCGAATATTTATTTGCGGATACATTTGTTTGAAACAATCTTTGTTTCTAAATTGCCTGATTGTTTTTCAACAGTCTGTTAATTACTGTGGAAAATAATCGATTGACGTGATTTCCTTGGTTTGAAAATGTTCGTTCTTTTCCACGTAAAACATCTTTTGTCGTCATCATATTCGCAACTTGTTTTGAATTCACTGAAAATTTGTTTCGTTAACAAATCGTTACAATTATGGGTAAATTACTAACCGAATCATGGTTCATGTTTCAATGGGAGAAATTATTTTTATGCATGACGTACTTATCCACATTGGTTTATTATATGCCTTTTATTCACACGTGCAGCATAATGTTGTTGCCGTTATTTCATCGTCTCAATTGATCGTCACATATATTCACGAATTTGGGCATATGTTAATAAATTCGTATTCTGTATATCTACAATCCACATAGTACTTATTCACTAATCAGACAGGAGGATAACTGGCCAAATCCAAAGATAAATGTCTTTTTTTCTTTAAACTCAAGAAATATGCAAAGCAGAACAATACTAAAGTAAGCATCGCTGACAACAATGATGATATTATTAATAACAAAAATGATAAAAACTTATGAATCGTACTAATATCTGGAAATGTGCGAATTGATGTGTTCTTTTCTGTTCTTCTGAGACGACCACCTTGTATAATTAATCTATCACACTTATATTCAGAATTAATGCTGCAGCGATAAAAGTCAGCGAAAACTTTGTGTCAGAAAAATGGATCGATAATTTTGTCTAAACTCTTTGATGTCCAACCTCATTGCATCCAAGTTGCAGACGTGAACGTGAATCCTTTCCGTTCGCGATTTTAAAACCAGCAATTTTTTAGGCACGTAAACGTGAAGCTCCAATCTGTACAGAAACCTCGAAGAAATTAAATTTCTCATTAGTTTACTCAGCGTCGTAAAAAAAAAAGGAAGGAGGGGTAAAAGGGTCACATAATCCGAATCTTCGCAGCCCTGATTGTAAATTTATTGTTATTGTCACAGTTCTGATAGATGAAAAATTGAATAGAACGCTGTTACCTAAAATAAGGCTTACAAGAAATGAATTTCCTTGTAACTAAATCTTTTCCGTAATATTAATACGATCCATTTATGCCTTTAGTGCTATACCGTTACAGATTGGAGAATAAAAATCCAATTCATCTTTCCGAAAGTTGATCGCTAGTGAAATCCCTGTAAAAACAAACAATCTGGCAGCACCATTGAAAGATATGTCTGAAGTAAGGAATTTCTCGGTTCGTTTCTTATATCCCATATTTTTGTAGTTTACGGAAAGGTAATTTTGCTTTTTAATATCTTTTTCATTCGGTGAAAAGTTGATGCGATATCAAAAGGGGATGGTAAGGTATCGTGTAACTTTTACAATTATCGTTTGTAACCCAAAAAACGAAAAAAAATTGCCCAATTATTTTTTAATTTTTAATCTTTTTGCCAGAAAATTTCCCTGGTAAATTAAGTATCTTGTACCTTGTTGCTCCCAGGGTATCTTTGGGCAACCGTAACGAAATAAGAACAGAATTTAATTATCTTGCGTCCTTATTCTACAACTTCCATCATTTATATAAAATGTCTTCCGTTTAAAGCTGTATACTTACTTGTGAAATCACGTTTAGAAAAAATCTCCTTTATCAAAAGACTGTAACGCATTGAAGAATCGCATAAAATCTCTTGTTGCAGATGTTATCGTTCTTTTGGACCATATTCGTGCATCATAGAATTTTAATAAACACATGAATTAGAAATTAATAGTCCAATTTTACAACTTGAACAAGCTTGCAACGATATTTTCTTTAACCTATTAATTATGAGATTTCAGCGCTTTAGTCATAATTTAAATTCTGCCACTGCGGTGCCCTTTATTATTGATTTTTTACTCCAATACCCGAAACTTTGTTCCACCATTAAATTTATTCTATTTATTTATTGTATATTATAACCGTTTCCCACAGGATTCAGAGCACACGATACGTCGCATTTTCTTCTAAAAATGAATCCAAGTTTTTTGCATTATTCACGTATAACTTCGGAACTATCGATCCTAGCAAAGTATGAGGAGGTACAGTGACCGTAACTTTTGACTCGTAGCTCCTAACCGAGTTGAAACTGTGCGCAATGACAGTTTTCTCTCTCGAAATCAACTCGATATAGCGTAATTCGATTCTAGCATTTTTCAAACTCCAAAATACACTAAAATCCGATCCGATTTTTCTCGCAAAATTAAGTCGTCGTAGCATCCTAAACATTTTATTTCGGTACTTTCGAGGTAGTTCTCAAGTCTTGACGGAAAACAAGACATGTTATAATATTTCCTTTTCGGTCAAAGAACAAACTTAGTGTATCCGTCGTCCGCCTATACAGTCAACAATCAATCTTACAATGATGATTTTTAATAATCATGCAGCAAATTACAAAAATATTTTCTACAACCTTGCATTATTCGTTACCGTAATGAATCGAATGATCAGCGGCCGTTTGTTGTACGGTGCAAAATTTCTTTCCTCATTTGCCCAAGTTTGAAAATAGCCAATCGCGGTGTTGAGTTTCCACATCACTTGCTATTTCTGTTTTTCTCATGACGACCGTTTCACAGTATATAACTCTTTCCTGTATTCAACTCGTTAAATTCCACAGATTTAGAATACAGACATGATGATTTTACAATTATTTCCTACCGAATACACTGTTCTCCGTACCAACGAAGAAGACCCCATGATATGAAAATTCAAATCCGATCAAAACTAGACTCGAAACATCGCGACAACAGAGTAATTTCATTAAAAAATTTTCATCCATTCGTACCTGCATATTATCTAATATCATCTATATATTTTCAATTGCTGATTAATAATTAACTAACATCAATTTTGCACGCTACCTTGAAAACAATTTAAACCTGATAAATCAGACCCAGCTTCTCGTCCCTCGTCACTGTTCGCACAATTTGTTGGCAACCTTTGAAAAGTTAAAATGTTCACATTACGACTTGCGTGTTGTGCCGTTGATCAGAAATGGACTTATAATATCCACATCGTCTAAGATATGTTTTACAAACCACGCTCGATATAATATTAATATATTTATATTTTATCGCACAAACGAAAGTAAAAATCAATTTAATCTGAATAATAGGAAAAAATGCAAAGCCCATTGTACGTACCCAATATTATGCTATGCAATTCAAACTGGCATAATACATAATAACCGCTCGTACGACGGTGAGTTGCAAAAAAAAAAAAAAAAGAAAACAACATTAACACGGAGAACTGTCGTCAATTTAATTCAATAAATAGATATCCGAATAATAAACGAATGAGAAAAAAAAAAAAATAACCGAATAACCGAAATGAAATTGTCGATGAATCTGATTGTAATTTACTCCGCGATGTGTGGCGTATCTCTCTTCCAAAAGTACAATATACTTGAGGTATATGTAAAACGTGTATATTTATCTATGTGTATACGCAGTGTACCTAAAACACTGTATGATGTATAAATTGTATAACTGCAGGACTATTATCTGCACATAGATACATATATATAGAGTATAATGTATCGATTGTAAATGTTTGTATATGTATTGTAATGTATCTTTGCTTGGAGGGCGACATATCTTAAGTTATAACGTAAAATTTAAACTAAAAGAAAAACGGGAAGTGGAAAAAAGAACGCCGGTGAACGGCGTTCGATTCGAACACGGCGCATGCGCGTTGCGCGTTCGACAGAATATTATATACTTACAGGGCAAAAGAAACACCTACTATAAATGGAATCGTAAATTGGTGATTACGCTCGACTATGTATTTATATAATCGCGCGTTAAGTATCCTGCAGTTGAAAAATATTTCCCCGCATCGCAGGTAGGCAGAAAATTCTTTCTTCATACACAACAATATGTATATGTGTCGAGAGTATGTCGAACGAGTTACGAAACAACGATCGCATCCGCGGTGCTCGAAAAGCCGAAAATATATATATAAATAATATAATATATTGCATAACTAATTAAACTATTACAATTATTAATACGATTATGAAAATTTGTATATCATGGATGAATTAAAAAAAAAACAAAAAAAAATACGAGACCAAAATTGAATACCAATTGTTGCACAATATTTCCATTTTATCGATTGATTGATGCATCGTCGTTCTGGTTTTTTTTTCCGTAATTTTCTCACCGTTTCTAACCCATTCTAATTTACATCTGCAAAATCAAAATCAAAAAAAAAAAATTTATAGCAACATTTCGGGCTCCTAGTACAATTATGCATCCTACCCTACATCACGTATGTGTTATTATTGAAATCCGAAGGATGAGTCAGCGTTTTCACAGAGACGAGGGTAAACGGAGTGTAACCCTTGGGGTGAAAGTGTATCTCTCTCGTGGAACTTGACAAATTGTTCGCGTATGGACGTGTGCACGATTGTAATATGTCAGAGTGATATATTGTATATCACTGGGATTAAAACTCAAGTAACGATGTTGCGAGTTCTTACATGCAGGTCTCGTTCTCCTGGAGTATAACGACGAAGGGAGTGAGAATGTCCTTGTGCACGTGGGGTAAGAGGTGGTTGGTCAACTTTCCGCTTACCTTGTAAAATTGTATCCCGAAAGAAGTCTGATGAAAGTGATACTGCAAACGTCGGTGGAGGGGCAAATACAATTTATCATACGCATCGTGCAGTCTTTATACGCGACAAGCTAAAACGCGCTTTAAACATTTTTGCACATTCGGTGAATATCGCATTTTACGTACCGCGCAATTGACGCTGCAAATTTATTGGCACAACAGACGAAGAGCTCGTCGCGTAAAAATTCTGCACTGGACACGGCTGTGTGAAAATTATGTAATTGAATATACTTGTTTTCTGCTTAATAATTTCACCATCGAATCATGCAACGCTCATTTTACAGGTAATCTTTCAGCAATCCTCTTGTCGCTCACAAGTATCAACACATTTATTCTAACAATGAGCTTAACGCAATGAAAAGCTCCTTCTCCTTCTCTGCTGTATTATACGCATCAATTTAGCCGTTGGCTGTGAAGTGGCTCGAACCGATTTTACGTCAAAGTTTGACCCGCGGGTAATGTCGAAATTTCGTGGGATACCGAGAAATTAACCACTTTCGCAACGAACGGCTCGATTCAATTATAAAATCAATCTTTAAGCTGAAATTTTCATAACTAACATTTCTTATTTTTCAACTTGTTGAAGAGGCTCTTCGGCAATTCCTTGCACGGGTTGCATGCAGGCTTTTTAAAAAATACCGATTATAATCCGACTGGTTTCTTTTTTAATCATTCATACATACGCTGCGAAAACGCGGAGATAGATTAGATAATTAGAACAGTCATTTCACAAACGGAACTACGTAAGCTAAGGAATTGTATTCAGTTCACTAAATGCATGATCGTCGTTCACTCAAATCCCTCGTTTTCCGAAACACCTTATATCGTAACGGGCAATCTGTTGTAAATATATCCGGCAATTTTTCCTGCAATCTCTATGTACGTATAAAAATATACTTTTCAATTCCTTGTTAGAAACTGCACTGGTTCATTCGTCTTTTTTTAATACGACTTGTATCCCTGTAGAATATCACACTCAAAGCTAAAGGCATGGAAAGTAACAGAGAATAATGATATCACGACGAGATATACGGTAGCGGAGGTATCGTCTATTTCTTGCACAGTTCTTTGATCTTGCAACACCCCTAGAAAATACGAAATCCGACAGATATTAGCGAATCCCCGAGATTACTCTCCGCTTATAAAATTCACCACTCAGAATCAACTCACGTACTTGCATTTTGAATTTCTAGGTTCCCTACTTGCAGAACCGGCTCGATTTGTCCATTTTGTTTGTTTTTTTTTCAATTTTTCTTTTTTTTTGTTCTTCGACTCATTTTCCCTGTCCTAGTTTACATTATAAACCCATACAACGGAGTAATGAAACTATAACTAAAAATCCCACCCACATAGTTCGGTCAAACGTCAGAGATAAATCTCGCGAACTTGATGGCGATGCAAAGTTGTTAATTTATCAAATTTCTCACTCGCGATTATCAGCTGGTATTGAGACGAAGTGAACCTACGATCGATCAAGTTACAGCATAGTTTTTTGTAGTTTCGTTACTCCATAGCTGACTGAGATTTAGGTTCCCTCCGGTCGAGTCACCGACGGCGATGTGCTGTGGAATTTTCAGCTTACGACCCGCCACGTCCAACGCGTCTGCAACCAAACTGACCCATCCTAGACCGCTTCACCGGCACGGTGAGTCTCTCATTCTACAACTCGAATGAATCTAATGTCACTCTACGAGTAACCCTATACCTTCCGAACACCTGTCGATCTATCTTTCTGTGCATCTAATTCTCTTACACCACTTTCAGTTTTACACATAGGTGTTGACTTTCAACTATACTTGAATGCTTTACCGATGCTAATTTATCATTTTGCACCAAGTCTAAACACTGATTATACCTGTTCAACTAAAAAAAAAAAAAACATAATAATAAGTTACAACCGGATTGCTGGCGTTTCATTGTTATTTAATGTGCCAGGATTATAGCAAGAGATTTTTCCCACTTTACGGAGTATTTATATGCTATTTTCTCCGATATTTTTTTCAAGAACGTTTAACAAGTCACTGCTACTGGTATATTGTAACTGGAATATAAATGCAATAGGCAACAAATTGCGGCATATAATCTTTATTATAGCGTCATCTGTGAGCCAGAAGGTTATTTCAAAAAAGTATTCAATGTATCGACTGAATTTTCCGTGCCCGTAACGAATACCTGAATGTAATTATGGTATGTAATTAACAATGCTGCCCTGATAATGACAATCTTCATTGAAATACTTTGATATCCACCAACTGTTCTAATTATTGTATACGCGTCCAACTGTATATGGGGAATTCCGTGCGAACCCGATCATCATCCGAACGTCACCATTTTTGATTTTGTTCAAAATTTTTCATGCAATTGTCCCAATTCTTAAACAGTGCACTGAATTTTTTCTGCCTTTTTGTCGAACCAGTTAATCATTTATAAATATATAAAGAGATTTTGAAATCGATCATTCTTTAAATTCTCAAAAACTGGATTTTCTACGCCGAACATTTCCAAATCGCGCCCATAATGAGCTGATTTTTTGTTATCGCTATACATTTTTTTTTATCAACTAAAACATTGTCTAAAAGGTCTGAGAATTCTCAAAAAATTCTCAAAACTTTTATTTTTCAAATCGCTCCGTCATGGAACCGGTCATAGTGAAGACAAAGTGCAAGAAAAAAGTTTTAACAATTTTTTAACAATTTTCCGACCGTTTAAAGAATGTTTCACTTAATCAAAGCAATTTAAAGTATTGACAAAGTTGTTGCAAGACAATTGGCGATCAGGGTCCCAATCCTGAACTGTTTGGAATCGAAAATACAGTTTTTAAAATGTTTTTGACAATTTTAAGAATAGTCTATCTCAAAATTACGTTTAATATTTATAAATAATTAACCGGTGGAATAAAAAAAACCTGAAAAATTCAGGGTATTGTTTCAAAGTTGGGACAGTTGCATAAAAAATGTTTAACAAAATTAAAAATGTTGAAGGGCAGACGTTTTTATATATTTGTGTAACTTCCCTTGTAGAGTTCGGTTCGAACATTATTACCGTATATTGCTTTAAAACTTTTGGGTCATATGTGTTAGCAATTTTTCGTTGCATTTTTGTGTCTTTCTATTTTGCATATACATATTATAGCTTATGAAGCTTCTCATTATGATTGTATTAATTGTCATGTATATTAATTAATTATATATATATACACATACACTATAAGAACTTTATGCTTTGCAATGAATAATTTATGCCTGTGAAAATCTAAACGTAATTAGTCACTGCACCGTTTTAGTCTGTTATTCGAATTACAAACTGCTTTCCGTTCTAAGTGCTTCTCGTATTAATTATTCTTGTATTGTCATATATAGATGTACAACTATTTCAGACCGCATAATAACGGCGGCGTGTCTTTAGATTCGTATTAGTGGAACGGTTATATAAATCAAGTGATTTTTTATGTGATATAATGCATATTTGGAATTATTTGATTCAAGGTTAATGAATTTGGGACCTAAGACGTTTAGACTACGTTTCAAGTACTTATGATTACTGACAAATGACAGCCACATTAATTTAATATAGAAAAAGAAACAACTGAAGCTACGCGACATGTTAAATATACAATAAAAATACCTTTCGCGAATAGGAAGAAATTGACAAAACTAGACGAACAAGTTATCTAATAATAGTATTCAGATTGTATACACGTAGTTAGCTCTTTAAAAGTGAATCTGGAAAAACCGTTGATTTTGGACCCCAAGTGTCAAGTGAATAAACCTCAAAAAATCGTTGATTGGACTTCAAAACGCAAAAGAAAAATAATCATTTATCCGGAAAGGGGGTCATAATCTGAAAATATAGTAAAATATATGTAGTAGTAGACCACTCATATAACATACCAGTTAATAATCGGAAAAAAAGGCACAAGGATAGCGACAGATTGAACAGACAGCATTGCGTATCCATTCACAGAATTTTATACCTATGCTTACTGTGTAAATCTGTCACTTTGCACACGATTTCGATACTTAGTTTCAACGGGAAAAAACCTATCGGGACACAATATTTCAATTATTGGAATAAAACTGAGATATAATGAGCGTAATAACGATCGAAACTGACTATTATTACCCTAAAAGAATATCACTACTTGTTTTTCAAGGTCTACTAATTTATCACTCGGTGCCAAAATAGACATTTTCTTTCCTTATGCTCCATCATTCACGTCCAATTCACCCCATCGCCTAGTGGATTTTACTATTTTCCTATTCGCATAGAAATGAATCAATTATAGAATGTGAATGATTTGATCGATATGCAGTTAAAGAAACTGTTTTACAAATCCCGTAACTATTATAATTGGAAAAATGTACCAATGGTATTATTGGTATTACTACTATTGTTACTGTTATCGTTTGGTTGCTTTGACCGTCGACGAGCCGGAAATTACGAAGAAGTATACTAATCGATATTTTGATATCGTTCCAGAGTGTCGGAAGGGGTGGTTCCTCTTGGACGACGGGTGCGTCAGCCAATGCCCCTCAAAGACTTATGCAATATCGAACGAAAACAAGATGAGCAGTGTTTGCGCCCCGTGTCATTACACCTGCGCGGGATGCTCAGGACCAGCGGATTACGAGTGCACTTCCTGTCTCGAGGACGCGACGCCGTACAGATCCGGGGGTTCGACCCACTGCGTCCTAACGTCCCTCACGTCGAACCTCCACTCCACGAAGTGGTTTTACCGCATGTTCATTCTGTTCGTATTGAACTTGGTGACGTTAACGGGACTCGGCGTGTACTTTTGCGTTATTTGGTACGTCAGGAAGCAAGACTCCAAGGAATATGCCTACAGCAAAGTCGCTTACGAAACCGGCGGCGCGGTGCCAAAAGATGACGCGCATAAGTCGGTCTTGCCGCAAGACTCGTATTTGTCTGACAGCGACTGACTAGCCGCTGATAATCGTGAGAGGAGCGACGGTTGACGCGACATCTTCCGCTTGTCTTCTCGTGTTTTCGATTTTACAAATTTTTCAACGCAGTTGTTAAAGCCAATATACCTATATCTATCCTGTATAATAAAGTTTCGAAACATGCCTAGATACATAAGTGTAATAACTCGTTAGTTAGTATTATTATAAGAATACCGTGTGGCAAATATTCAACAATTGATCGAAGCTTTAGTCCTTAGACTAGCTTAGTCTATAACTAATTAGGTTGTGATAATACATTAAACAAAGTTAGGAATAATTTTTCTCTCTCTCTCTCTCTTTTGCTTCTCTCTTTGCTAGATAGTTTTGAGTAATTATCTTACTAATAGTCTAAGCAATTAGTTTTAAAAAGAATTGTCGAGGGTATTATCGTTATAAATGCAGTTAACTGAATATACGAAGAGACTGTTACCTGTGAAGTAAAAAGAGGTTGTTCCTTGATACTTTTATATTGTTACGTTATATATATGATACCCTCTATATGATACTTACAGGTTGTGAGAGCTGTTAGAGTCGTATGTATAGAATAGCTAAGTACTTCTAGGAAAAATCAAATGTTCCAAGACATGCATATTTGCATATTATAAAATGATTCCTGGAACTTTATCAATATTTCCATAATTATATGATATTACGCTTACTCTTTTTGTTATCCAAACTGCACACTACCCGTCAATTTCATCATGGTGCACAAATTATTTTAAGGTCACCTTAACATGAAAATTAGGGTTATGCTTTACGGATAAGTGATTTAAAAATATGCATGTGCCTGTTATAAGAGAGAGAAAAATATATTAAATGAATTTACATGCTAGACTGTAAAAGTATAGTTAACTGTGGCAATCACGGCAATATATATACTTCAATTAACATGTTCAAGTTACTTGAGATGATGTTAAAATATTTTGACTGGTAAAATAGCCAAAATGTTTAAACCTTCGCATTCAATTTTAATGCTTCAATAGCATATATTTTCTAGTAAAAACCCTTCGGTTTTGTATAAGTACGATTAAGCCTCAAAGCTACTGAATTATTCCTCCTACAGCATTGAGCGATAAATTTTTTGCGCAAACAGTAACATGTATTTATACAATTTCAATTTTCTCCCTCTCGAAAACATTCCGAATTTTAAACTTAGACGCGTTTGTATTTTATATATGTACACTAAAATCGAATCAAGCCGAGAGGGATAATAACTAAATATGTACATAAAGCAACAGATTAATAGTGAAATATATCACATGAACGGATGTCAACTCAATTCAATCCAAAAAATAACCCTAAGCTAATTCTAGATATTCGACATCGTCACTGAGTCAATGATGACGGAGTTAGGTCCTAAATCGCAGAAACCGATTTCAAGGATTACATTGGAATAACAAGCCCAGGACAGGTAGGGTAAAGTAAGATTTTCAGTTTTCTTTCCATCTGATCATGGCTAAACAATTGATGTTACAGTCTATTTACTATTATTCAACTGTGATGTCCGAGTTTCAAACAATATAATATACAAATTATCGAAAATGTTGTAATTTGGTATTGTAATTTTGACACCGTTTCAGCAATGCCTACCTTCATTTTAGTTCACAGGTCGTTGACCGTACGAATAAATACAGGAATTACGTATGATTCCGTTTAGCAGCGGACAGCAAATTACCATGTGAAAATCCAGTTTAAGAAATGATTTTATATTACTAAATCACAGTACATCCAGATCACTTGGACCAAGCAATCACTTATTTCGTACACGAGTAGAAATACTTAAAATTAAGATATAATAAACAACAACAATAATAATTTCCGTAAAATCGTAGATTTGTTAACATGGAGAAGTACGTTTACAAATAACTAATCAACTTTCAATTTATATATCATATGAGGATTAACAAGACACTTAAAGCGTACAGAATTAAAAAATTTTCCGATCCTGCAGTGAAGAATAGATGCATCAATACAATGTAGTTACATGTACTATGAACATGTTACATAGTTTGTAAAGTCAAGCATTTTGAAATTTTTTTCATCGATAAGATGAATGATGAATGAATTTATGTATTACTCCTAAATTGTCGATGAAAATTCCGATTTGCATCTGCAAAATTGCAGATGAAAAAACTGACGTACATAATATATGGTGGTTATGGCTGTATTGATATTAATAAATGATTCACAGTTTATCTTTACTTAACGGTTTCCGAATGGACATTTTCAATGTGTCCCTTGATACTGCATTTATATCCAAATACCATCTTGCATATATCGCATTCAAATGGCTTTTCACGCGTGTGAACCCGCCTGTGTGTAATCAGGTTACTTTGCCTGTTGAACTGTTTTCCACATACATTGCAGTCGTACATCACAGTAGTGTGGATACGCATGTGTTGGTGAAACGTGTGTGTGCCACATAAAATCTTTCCACAGATATAACATAAAACTGGATTCAGTGACTTCTTCTTCTTCCGTGGCTGCTTTGAGTATGTAAGTACACCATTAGTAAATGAGGTTGATTCTTTTACAGTATTTAATACAGTGTTGTCTCGATCTTGAATATTGTTCTGCTTGAAATTTAGACGATGCCGTTCTATGTGATGTAACACGTTATTGAAAAATTTTCCACACACATCGCAGAGACCAGAATAAATTTTCAAATCTGCCGCATCTCTCCTAGGTTTGTGATTAATCATCCTTTCTTCATAATTGCTAATCCTGAAGAACCAATCCTCATAAGATTCATCCTCCCCAATAATATGTCCATCAAGAATGTGTTGAACCATGAATTCCCTTCTGTTACACATGAAATCGCATTCCTTACATTTGTGACAGCAGGTGTTTGTGACTTCGTCTCGAAAGATGAACACGTTTTCAGGTTCAGATACTTCTGGTAGTTGTGGAAATACAGTCTGTTTTAAAGTATGATAATCAATTAAATGAACGTCAAACACCTGTATTCTATTTGTCGAAAAAGCACATAGCCTGCATCGAAACAGATTGTTTTTAACTAGTGTATTCAATAACTTCTGTATATTATCAATGGCTGGAGATGGAGGAACTTGATTTATTTCATGCAACAGCGGTGTATGCTCCCATATAAAGTGTTTGTAAAAAACATCCCCGCGATTGCAAATCAGGTGGCAAATATTACAATTTCTCATCGTATTTTCAACTTGCAGAAGACAGGTATTGCAGTATGATACGCCAAATTTTAACTGGAATCCGCACGCCCTGCAATCCAGACTATCGCTACTCGTAACTTCATTACTTGTTAGCCTCAGGCACGAAACATTATTCTCCAGTTCAACCTGTTTCCAAAAGAGATCTGCCATTGACGCGTCTTGATTATCCACAAATGACATTGGACACCAAGAGATATACTCACGTATTTCATCTATACTGAACATCGACTCTTTAGAAATACTGTGAGGGTTGAAGTTACTTATCATTTCCAACATTTCTCGTGTGAATAAAGGTTTTTCACTCATTTCGGATAAAGATTTGGCAGTATTTTTCTTTTGCTGTTGTACTCTGTATATTTGAAAATCGTCATATCCTGTAGAACGAGATTTGTTTACACTCTGTTTGTAAGTTTCGTTGTATGATGAAGCCTGTTCAATCCTAAAATTGCTGTATCCCTGCTGTATCCAATTTTCAACCCTCGTTCCATGTTCTCCAAATGAAGTGGAGGATTCTTCATTTGCTTCTTCATCGGCCAATTCTTGTTTGATAAATAAGTCTTCTACTTCGATAAACTGTGCCGACATAATATTTACACCAGTAAACTGTTCCAGCTTTTTTTTACCCAGTTGAATATTGCATTGTGCAGCAATCCCTGTGAGTGATCTCTTTTTCATTGGTTCAATGGTAGAAACGCAATGTTTTGCTGGCAAATTCTTACTTTTCACCTGAAATTTGCATTTTGTAATATTTGCTGCCCTCCTTTTTTTTTCATTTGACTGGATAACATTATTAGTCCTAACTAGTTGCAATTCCTCGCCATCCAATAATGGTTCTGAACGTGATTCGATTTCTCTGTCTTCTGGTTCTAATTTAAATTCTGGTAAATAAACGGCATTTGCAGGAAAATTTACTGCATTAATTGCCAGATGATTATAAGCACCTGTTTCTCGATTTGTGGTTACATCGACGATATTGCTTTCAGCATGTTTTTGTGTAGATGAGTATGAATCAATCTTGCCCACAGTGTGAGTCCTTTTATACCTATTGCCGTTTTTGAACAGAACTCCTTTCTTAACGCTGTATTTCAGATACCCCTGAATGTACGGTAATGAACGCTGTTCATCAATACCATAATGTTTGCCGAGAAATTCAACTATCTCGTTAAGGAGAATGCCGCTTGAATTTGGCGGCGAATGCAAAGCATGTGATATCATAGAATCTATTTCAGCTGCGTCGATAGCATTTGAACCTGTGTTGAATAATCTGCTGCTATTTTTTATCTGGACTTTCGATTCCAGTCTCTGATCATTAGCAGGCTGTGCATTTATTATCCGATTAATGTGTTTTGGTTTCTGAGCATTTACAGGTTGTACATATTTTAGCGAGTCAATCTCAGACCAATTGTCTACCAAATAAACATTGCGATCAACAATTTGAGCCAGTTCCAATTCTTCATCGGTCTCCATTTTAATTTCACTGAATATCATTTTATCCATGGCTTCAGTATCAGTTGTTTTTTTTTTTCTTTGTTCTTTAAAATTTATAGATTTCACTGAGGGTACCGGGGTCTTATTCTTCTGTGCTGCATAATGAACTTTTGGTTTTGTGTATTTCGATAATCTGTAGCGTCTGACAGGAACTTTTGATCCATTTCTTTTTATTTGTAAAATTTCACCATTAGTAATGCCTGCTTGTATAGCCTTGAGAATATGCTGAGAGTCAAGGCTTATATTGTATTTTACATCGATAAATTTCTTTATATCCCTGGGTCTGATTCCTCTCAGATTAGATGATGTCTCCAAGGCTTTGTATATCATATCTTTGAGAGTACACTGAGGAAGGACTCTTACTTTTTTAGGAGTAACTGGTTTTTGTCCAAAGTAAGTTTTTTGTACCTCTGAGGGTTTTTTATGTCCGACAAGTATCTGCTGATCACCCATTGTTACTGTTTTGTCTCTCAGCAGAGGATCCCAATGAATTGGTTCTCAGGTTGCATATATGAACAACTCTGTCCCATTAGCTAATCCCTGCTTACTATTGACGATGACGATGCCACTCTTAACTTGTTTAAATTACTCATTGACATTGGTGGGAAACCGAATAGGTCTTTGCTGTTGAATGCATGTCCACCTTCGTTCTATAACAAAATTATGAAAATGAGTAAATAATCATATTATGTCATTTATTTGAACTAAAATAGGAACAAATTATATTTCACTATCATAAATTAGGTTAGGTTAAATAGATTGAAAGTTGCTTGTTTAATCGCTGTGAAGACCATGGAGAAGCGCTCGGTGAACGTGCAGCTTTGACGAGCCAGCAAACTTACCTTGTTTACTGCTATGACTGGTTAATTGTGAAGAAAGTGCATATTCCTCTAATCCGCAGAATTCAGTTCTAACAATGTATTGCAATGTCAATATTAGACTGTTATCCCTTAATCGCTGGTAAAGTCTTGCGCCATTGCTTTTTGAGTTTTGAATGATGCCACATGTGTCGCTAAGGTCAAAAAGAAACGGCAGTACGGTAAAAAGCTCAAATGTGGATACGAACTTAGTTGGTAAGAGTAAAGATGGGTTATCCCTCAGGGATAACAATCCGTTGTTAACTGCCGATGATAACTGTGCTGATCCGTAACTGTAGTTAGAAGTGAAAGATAAACTACTTGATGCTTCACGTGACCTTTCACCTAACGTTCGATAATGTCTGCCATTTAATGATTTGGAAGAATTATTGTTTAATCAGTCAGAGCGTGATGCTTTTATTGAACGTGTGTCCCGCAGATGTCAAACAGGCGCGAGCTTGTGCAAATTCGTTGACTGAAAAATATACTGACGGATACCCCTGGATAAATTTTTGTGACCAGTTTTTGAAGGACAGGTAGGGCCAGGTGGGCCTGGGAGCATGGGAGGGTTCTGCTCTATCGACTCTGCCTGACGGGCTCGCGCCGACATTCGTAGCAGCCAAAGTAGTGTCGCTATAGAAGCTTGAGATTGGGTCGGTACAAAGTGAGTACGAAAGACTACTTGTTGACTGCGACTTAAAAATATCGATCAGCTCGATCATCCCCGTAAGAGGACGCGTAACCGCGTCCGCCGCCAAACGCCGTCAACCACCCCCTCGCTCCAGTCGCCGCCAACCGCCGCCGATCAGCTCCTACCACCTCCTACCTTTTCCGAAGACGTCCTACCACTCCCTACCGCCGCCGGCCTCAGCCAAACACCTTCGTCCTCTTCGTCCCCCTGCTCGAGCATGTATTCTATAACATTAATATTCATAATTATTCCAACAACTTTTCATTTGCTCTCTCAATCTTGAAATTTCATGGGCATAGAATAGAAACGCTGTTTTAGCTAGTCGCAAGTGAAGTATCTACGTTGGGTAGAGAAGCAGAATTGTTTTTCGGAAAGTATTCGGATGGAAAAAAAATTCAAAGTAACTGTAATACATCACGGATGCGCTAATTTTGAACAAGATGAAATGGATTCTCTGTATATGAGACAGTATTTAACGCAGTGTCGTGAGGTAGAGACCTAAAAAGGCGATAGAGAGAGAATGAACGAAGCTTCTTGAAACTTCGAGTGTATTTGAACACATATTTGAAAGGTACGAGCAATAATTCGTATCGTCCAACTGTCGCAAAACGGCAGCGTTATTAACTGACCCGTTAACTCAAGAACATATCTTTAGTTAAAGGCTGACCATCGAAGGGCCTAGCCGCTTGAATCCGGAATCGGCAGGAGAAATAAAGTGTGTATTTCTTGTATGAAATGTGAAAAGTAAGATCATTATACATCATATCATATCATCATACATCATACATCATACATCGTACATCATACATCATCATACATGGTATTAAAGTTCGAAACCAAAGTTTGGATGTCGGATGTCACCCAAAATTTTTTTTCTCTTGACGTAATCGATTTGAAATCGGCTAGCAGAATTCCTCAGTCTGGAAACAGCCGCGCAGTAGAGCGGACGGATGAGAATCGCGCTCCGCAGATTTCGAGTACCGGGTTCTCTACCTCCTCGATCCTGCGCTCCGGGTCCGCTACCTGGTGGAACTTGACTTTCAGGACAAGCGCTCCGTAGTTCTGGCTGTCCAGGTCCTTGACTAGTAATTGTAATTATATTTGATCTAAAATTTTTTAAACTTGTCACGTTAAAACAAAGTATTTCAATTCATTTTTCCCGCAAGGACAAATTCAGTAGCTATGAATGCGCTAATAGAATTCATGATGTTATAAATTGATTAATTGATTATATTATTACTCCTGCGATATTTTTGATACGTTCTTATACTGAAGATATTTATTACTATTCCAGGTATATCCGTGGTGTTTATCGGTGGTTGTTGGAGGTGGTTGGCGGTGGTTGGAGGTGGTCGCAGGTCGACGAGGAGGAGGACGAGGAAGACGAGGAGAACAAGATGGACGAGGAGGACGAGGATTTGTGCTCGGTGAGTAAAACACTTTTATAATATTTGATGGCAATTGTAATTATATTTTATATGAAATATCTCAAACTTGTCATGTTTACAATAAATTGTTTCAATTCATTTTTCACGCAAGCACATATTCAGTAGCTTTAAACGCGCTAATGAAATTTATTACATACTGATTAAATAATTAATTATAATAATACTTACATAATATTTTTGATGTGTTCTTAGTCAGAAAATATTTATTACTATTCTAGGTATAACCCGAGGTGGTTGGCGGTGGTTGTTGGATGTGGTTGGCGGTGGTTGAAGGTGGTCGCAGGTCGACGAGGAGGAGGACGAGGAAGACCAGGAGAAGAAGGTGGCTGAGGATTTGTGCTCGGTGGGTAAATCACTTTTATAATATTTGATGGCAATTGAAATTATGTTTTATCTAAAATATTCCAAACTTGTCATGTTTACATTGAATTATTTCGATTCATTTTTCCGCAAGCACATATTCAGTAGCTATCAATGCGCTGAAAAAATTTATTACATTATTAATTAATTAATTATTTAATTAATTAATTACATTAATCCTTACACAATATTTTTGATTTGTTCCTATACTGAAATAATTTATTACTATTCCAGGTATAACCCGAGGTGGTTATCGGTGGTTGTTAGAGGTGGTTACCGGTGGTTGAAGGTGGTCGGAGGTCGGCGAGGAGGAGGACGAGGAAGACTAGGAAAAGAAGGTGGCTGAGGATTTGTGCTCGGTGGGTAAATCACTTTTATAATATTTGATGGCAATTGAAATTATGTTTTATCTAAAATATTCCAAACTTGTCATGTTTACATTGAATTATTTCGATTCATTTTTCCGCAAGCACATATTCAGTAGCTATCAATGCGCTGAAAAAATTTATTACATTATTAATTAATTACATTAATCCTTACACAATATTTTTGATTTGTTCCTATACTGAAATAATTTATTACTATTCCAGGTATAACCCGAGGTGGTTATCGGTGGTTGTTAGAGGTGGTTACCGGTGGTTGAAGGTGGTCGGAGGTCGGCGAGGAGGAGGACGAGGAAGACTAGGAAAAGAAGGTGGCTGAGGATTTGTGCTCGGTGAGTAAAACACTTTTATAATATTTAATGGCAATTGTAATTATATTTTATCTAAAATATTTCAAACTTGTCATGTTTACATTAAATTATTTAAATTCATTTTTCGCGCAAGCACAAATTCAGTAGATATAAATGCGCTAATGAAATTTATTATATTATTAATTAATTAATTAATTATATTAATCCTTACACAATATTTTTAATGTGTTCCTATACTGAGAATATTTATTACTATTCCAGGTATAACTCGAGGTGGTTGGCGGTGGTTGGAGGTGGTCGAGCTGGACGAGGTGGAGGACGAGGATTCGTGCTCGGTGAGTTTGACATTTTTACAATATTTGATGAAGTAGAATCAGCATTAGGAGTAGGATCAGGGGAAGATGTAGAAATAAGAATAGAAGTAGGAGTAGTGGTAGGAATAGGACTCGGAGTAGAAATAGGAGTAGAAGTAGGTAGGGCGGGGTGGGTCGTGAGGGGGCGGGGAGGGGGGCGGGAGGGGATATTATCATATCAAGTTATCAGTAATAAGCAATTGCGGGTAAAATATTAGCTTACTTTTGTAAGTATTTATGAATATAGCCTCTATGAATATTCATTGTTGGTATATAAGTTCTGGCAACGTACCTACTTTCTGTAAGAGATGTTGAAGATTTTCAACATAATTATGTTTCAGTTCTGTGCCCCACCTAGTGATCCACTAGTACATATCCTCCGACGTGACATCGCTGTGCTACGTATAAAGAAGAAAAGATTTATTAAGATGCAGATTGCTCCTCTCTTCTTGCCATTGTGCTTTCAGCCGTTGTTGTGGTGTGTGTTTAAAATTAAGGACAGTATATGTATAATATAGAATAACAGGTACAGCTACGAATATAGCACTGCAATAAATCTTATAGAAATGAGCTCTCATTGAGATTTCTCTGTATTTATAACTCGACGCGAGAAGGCAAAAATCAATGTAATGCCATCTGTAAGGTAATTGGACTCGTATTTGCACTACGAGAACTCGTTGGGCATTTTGCGGTGAAGTTTGAAAAATTGTTGTACAAGAAATTAAATAACTATGAAAATGGATAAAAAATATTATCTCTAATAGTGAATGTAGCTAATACAGCTTTAACCGTATATTGATTATGTTAATGATCTATTGTGACAAGATCGGAATTAGATAAGCTCTCTAAATACTCTTTTCTAGTCTATTAATTTATATCATGTATATGTAAATGTATATTTCTTCAGTTTATACAATCACTGCACTAGGATTAACCTTGCCACGTTTTATGGTGCGCTTGTGTAATTTGTATATTATTAACCTTACGTTTTACTCTATTTGCGACAAGTTGTGAGTGTTTCTAATTTCTTGGCTATTATTTATGTACATGTATGTGTATATATGTATATGTATACTTATGCATATATACATATATACACATGTTTAAAACTAGATTTTGACAATAAACACAGAGGTTTTAGTTTATTCGCATACGGATTTCTGTGTATAGGTATACTTGAACTAAAATATCCTTATCTCTAATACGGAGTTGTTCGTAATTCGCATTTGTTCTTGTAACCCAATGTCCTACACACGATGGCAAAAATCGAGATCCAACTTGACTGAGTCTCAAAGCCCTGTTGACATAAAAGCAGCTATTTGATAGAAATTATAGTTTATAGTTTACACAGCCCATTGCATGATATTTCATTATAAATACATATGTTTCAATGTATTTAGGAATAATTTATCAAATATACAGAGGTCATGTGCAAATAATAAATGAATTCGACCGCAGTTTGATGTATTCATTAGACCTTTAACAATAAATTTAAGCTTTGTTACTTTTTTCATTTTATTATGGATAATCAAAAACATTTCCGACTATTCGTGCTGTGGAAGCATGGGGATTAAACCAAATGTAGCAAAGGATTAGAAACAGTGTATGTAGAGTACGGGTATTTTTCTAATAATGCAAACACGTGCCGCTAGTTTAGTTTTGACATATCTAGAATACCACGCCTTGCGAATTAGCTTTCCACACAGAGATGAATGATGAATTTCAAGGACTGCATTATCGTTGTTGAATACTCTATGCCTCATGGGAAAAGAAAATGTGTAACGATAACATTGATGCACCGGATCATCGTCGACTTTAACTTTTGAAATGTCCTACCATTTCCGAACACCTCCAACCATCCTATTTACCTATACTACTAGATTAGCTATAATATAAAAAGAGAAGAATTATTCATTTTGAAATGAGATTCTATTCGACACGCGCTCGATGTATCCCATAACATTAATATTCAAAATTATTCCAACAACTTTTCATTTGCTCTCTCGATCTTGAATTTTCGTAGGCATATAATCGAAACGCTGTTCTAGCTAGTCGAGAGTGAAGTATCTACGTTGGGTAGAGAAGCAGAATTGTTTTTTGAAAAGTATTCGGATGGAAAAAAATTCAGAGTAACTGTAATACATCACGGATGCACTAATTTTGAACGAGATAAAATGGATTCTCCATATATGAGACAGTATTTAAAGCAGCCTAGTGATTTAAAGACCTAAAAAGGTGATAGAGAGAGAAAGAACGAAGCTTCTTAACACTTCGAGTGTATTTTAACACACATATGAAAGATACGAGCAAAATTTTTCATCATCCAACTGTCGGAGAACGGCAGCGTTATCAGCTGACCCGTTAACTGAAGGATATATCTTCAGTCAACGGCTGACCATCGAAGGGCCTGGCCGCTTGAGTCTGGAATCGGCAGGAGAGATAAAGTGCGTATTTCTTGTATGAAATGTGGAAACTAAAATCATTATACATCATATCATATCATCATACATCATACATCATACATCGTACATCATACATCATACATCATACATCATCATACCTAGTATTACAGTTCGAAACCAAAGTTTGAATTTTCGGATGTTCGGAAAGTGACGTCACCAATCTAAAATCGGCTAGCCGAGCTGCTCAGTCTGGTAACAACCGCGCAGTAGAGCGGACGGTTGACAGTCGCGCTCCGCAAATTTCGAGTACAGGGTTCTCAACCTCTCGGATCCCGCGCTTCGAGTCCGCTGCGTATTTCGAGTACCGGGTTCTCAACCTCTCGGATCCCACGCTTCGGGTCCGCTACGCGGTGAAACTCGACTTCCAGGATAAGCGCTCCGTGGTTCCTGGTTCATGTTTACGATAAATTATTTCAATTCGTTTTTCGCGCAACCCCAAATTCGGTACCTGTCAGTCCGCTAATAAAATTTCTCGACTTCTAGGATAAGCGCTCCGTGGTTCCTGGTTCATGTTTACGATAAATTGTTTCAATTCGTTTTTCGCGCAACCCCAAATTCGGTACCTGTCAGTCCGCTAATAAAATTTCTCGACTTCCAGGATAAGCGCTCCGTGGTTCCTGGTTCATGTTTACGATAAATTGTTTCAATTCGTTTTTCGCGCAACCCCAAATTCGGTACCTGTCAGTCCGCTAATAAAATTTCTCGACTTCCAGGATAAGCGCTCCGTGGTTCCTGGTTCATGTTTACGATAAATTATTTCAATTCGTTTTTCGCGCAACCCCAAATTCGGTACCTGTCAGTCCGCTAATAAAATTTCTCGACTTCTAGGATAAGCGCTCCGTGGTTCCTGGTTCATGTTTACGATAAATTATTTCAATTCGTTTTTCGCGCAAGCCCAAATTCGGTACCTGTCAGTCCGCTAATAAAATTTCTCGAATTCCAGGATAAGCGCTCCGTGGTTCCTGGTTCATGTTTACGATAAATTATTTCAATTCGTTTTTCGCGCAACCCCAAATTCGGTACCTGTCAGTCCGCTAATAAAATTTCTCGACTTCCAGGATAAGCGCTCCGTGGTTCCTGGTTCATGTTTACGATAAATTGTTTCAATTCGTTTTTCGCGCAACCCCAAATTCGGTACCTGTCAGTCCGCTAATAAAATTTCTCGACTTCTAGGATAAGCGCTCCGTGGTTCCTGGTTCATGTTTACGATAAATTATTTCAATTCGTTTTTCGCGCAAGCCCAAATTCGGTACCTGTCAGTCCGCTAATAAAATTTCTCGACTTCCAGGATAAGCGCTCCGTGGTTCCTGGTTCATGTTTACGATAAATTATTTCAATTCGTTTTTCGCGCAAGCCCAAATTCGGTAGCTGTCAGTCCGCTAATAAAATTTCTCGAATTCCAGGATAAGCGCTCCGTGGTTCCTGGTTCATGTTTACGATAAATTGTTTCAATTCGTTTTTCGCGCAACCCCAAATTCGGTACCTGTCAGTCCGCTAATAAAATTTCTCGACTTCCAGGATAAGCGCTCCGTGGTTCCTGGTTCATGTTTACGATAAATTATTTCAATTCGTTTTTCGCGCAAGCCCAAATTCGGTAGCTGTCAGTCCGCTAATAAAATTTCTCGAATTCCAGGATAAGCGCTCCGTGGTTCCTGGTTCATGTTTACGATAAATTATTTCAATTCGTTTTTCGCGCAACCCCAAATTCGGTACCTGTCAGTCCGCTAATAAAATTTCTCGACTTCTAGGATAAGCGCTCCGTGGTTCCTGGTTCATGTTTACGATAAATTATTTCAATTCGTTTTTCGCGCAACCCCAAATTCGGTACCTGTCAGTCCGCTAATAAAATTTCTCGACTTCCAGGATAAGCGCTCCGTGGTTCCTGGTTCATGTTTACGATAAATCATTTCAATTCGTTTTTCGCGCAAGCCCAAATTCGGTAGCTGTCAGTCCGCTAATAAAATTTCTCGACTTCCAGGATAAGCGCTCCGTGGTTCCTGGTTCATGTTTACGATAAATTATTTCAATTCGTTTTTCGCGCAAGCCCAAATTCAGTAGCTGTCGGTGCGCTAATAAAATTTCTATAACTTTATAATCTTCTTGTAATCTTTTTGGTAGAATATGTCGATAAAAAAATTATATTAAACCTTACACGGTATTTTTGATTCGTTCTCATGCTGAAAATATTTATTAGCATTCGAGGTATAACTCGAGGTGGTTGGCGGTGGTCGTTGGGGGTGGTTGAAGGTGGTCGGAGGTGGACGAGGAGGAGGACGAGAAGGACGAGGATTCGTGCTCGGTGAGTAAAACACTTTTATAATATTTGCTGGCAATTGTAATTATATTTTATCTAAAATATTTCAAACTAGTCATGTTTACATTAAATTATTTCAATTCATTTTTCGTGCAAGCACATATTCAGTAGCTATGAATAATCTTATACAATTTATTACATTATTAATTAATTAATTGATATTTTTATAATATTTAACGGCAATTGTAATTATATTTCATCTGAAATATTACAAACTTGTCACGTTTACAATAAATTATTTCGATTCATTTTTCGTGCAAGTACATATTCAGTAGCTATGAATAATCTCATACAATTTATCACATTATTAATCAATTAATTGATATTCTTATGATATTTAACGGCAATTGTAATTATATTTCATCTGAAATATAACAAACTTGTCACGTTTACAATAAATTATTTCAATTCATTCTTCGTGCAAGCACATATTCAGTAGCTATGAATAAGATTATACAATTTATTATATTATTAATTACTTAATTAATTACATTGATCCTTACACAATATTTTTGATGTGTTCCTATACTAAAAATATTCATTACTATTCCAGGTGTAACCCGAGGTGGCTGGCGATGGTTGGCGGTGGTCGGAGGTGGTCGGAGGTGGACGAGGAGGAGGACGAGCTGGACCAGGAGGAGGACGAGGTGGACCAGGAGGAGGACGAGGTGGCCGAGGAGGAGGCGGGGTGGGTCGTCGGAGAGGAGCGGCGGGGAGGGGGAGGGGGAGGGGGAGGGGGGAGGGGGAGGGAGAGGGGGCCGGGGAGGGGAGGGGGGGAGGGGCGGGGGAGGGGCGGGGGAGGGGGAGGGGGAGGGGAGGGGGGGAGGGGCGGGGGAGGGGAGGGGGAGGGGAGGGGGAGGGCGGGGGGGGAGGGAGGGAGGGAGGGTGGGAGGGAGGGTGGGAGGGAGGGCGGGAGGGAGGGAGGGCGGGCCGGGGGGGCCGGGCGTGTGGGGGATTTATGCTTTATTAACTGTAACAGGCTCGCACCGACATCCGTCCTCCACTCCCCTCCCCTCCCCCCCCCCCCGGCCCTCCCTCCCTCCCTCCCCCCTCCCCTCCCCTCCCCTCCCCTGCCCCTCCCCCCTCCCCTCCCCCTCCCCCCTCCCCTCCCCCTCCCCCTCCCCCCCTCCCCTCCCCCCGCCCCTCCCCCTCCCCTCCCCCCTCCCCCCTCCCCCCCGCCCCTCCCCCTCTCCCTCCCCCTCCCCCCTCCCCCTCCCCCTCCCCCTCCCCCTCCCCGCCGCTCCTCTCCGACGACCCACCCCGCCTCCTCCTCGGCCACCTCGTCCTCCTCCTGGTCCACCTCGTCCTCCTCCTGGTCCAGCTCGTCCTCCTCCTCGTCCACCTCCGACCACCTCCGACCACCGCCAACCATCGCCAGCCACCTCGGGTTACACCTGGAATAGTAATGAATATTTTTAGTATAGGAACACATCAAAAATATTGTGTAAGGATCAATGTAATTAATTAAGTAATTAATAATATAATAAATTGTATAATCTTATTCATAGCTACTGAATATGTGCTTGCACGAAGAATGAATTGAAATAATTTATTGTAAACGTGACAAGTTTGTTATATTTCAGATGAAATATAATTACAATTGCCGTTAAATATCATAAGAATATCAATTAATTGATTAATAATGTGATAAATTGTATGAGATTATTCATAGCTACTGAATATGTACTTGCACGAAAAATGAATCGAAATAATTTATTGTAAACGTGACAAGTTTGTAATATTTCAGATGAAATATAATTACAATTGCCGTTAAATATTATAAAAATATCAATTAATTAATTAATAATGTAATAAATTGTATAAGATTATTCATAGCTACTGAATATGTGCTTGCACGAAAAATGAATTGAAATAATTTAATGTAAACATGACTAGTTTGAAATATTTTAGATAAAATATAATTACAATTGCCAGCAAATATTATAAAAGTGTTTTACTCACCGAGCACGAATCCTCGTCCTTCTCGTCCTCCTCCTCGTCCACCTCCGACCACCTTCAACCACCCCCAACGACCACCGCCAACCACCTCGAGTTATACCTCGAATGCTAATAAATATTTTCAGCATGAGAACGAATCAAAAATACCGTGTAAGGTTTAATATAATTTTTTTATCGACATATTCTACCAAAAAGATTACAAGAAGATTATAAAGTTATAGAAATTTTATTAGCGCACCGACAGCTACTGAATTTGGGCTTGCGCGAAAAACGAATTGAAATAATTTATCGTAAACATGAACCAGGAACCACGGAGCGCTTATCCTGGAAGTCGAGAAATTTTATTAGCGGACTGACAGCTACCGAATTTGGGCTTGCGCGAAAAACGAATTGAAATGATTTATCGTAAACATGAACCAGGAACCACGGAGCGCTTATCCTGGAAGTCGAGAAATTTTATTAGCGGACTGACAGGTACCGAATTTGGGGTTGCGCGAAAAACGAATTGAAATAATTTATCGTAAACATGAACCAGGAACCACGGAGCGCTTATCCTAGAAGTCGAGAAATTTTATTAGCGGACTGACAGGTACCGAATTTGGGGTTGCGCGAAAAACGAATTGAAATAATTTATCGTAAACATGAACCAGGAACCACGGAGCGCTTATCCTGGAATTCGAGAAATTTTATTAGCGGACTGACAGCTACCGAATTTGGGCTTGCGCGAAAAACGAATTGAAATAATTTATCGTAAACATGAACCAGGAACCACGGAGCGCTTATCCTGGAAGTCGAGAAATTTTATTAGCGGACTGACAGGTACCGAATTTGGGGTTGCGCGAAAAACGAATTGAAACAATTTATCGTAAACATGAACCAGGAACCACGGAGCGCTTATCCTGGAATTCGAGAAATTTTATTAGCGGACTGACAGCTACCGAATTTGGGCTTGCGCGAAAAACGAATTGAAATAATTTATCGTAAACATGAACCAGGAACCACGGAGCGCTTATCCTGGAAGTCGAGAAATTTTATTAGCGGACTGACAGGTACCGAATTTGGGCTTGCGCGAAAAACGAATTGAAATAATTTATCGTAAACATGAACCAGGAACCACGGAGCGCTTATCCTAGAAGTCGAGAAATTTTATTAGCGGACTGACAGGTACCGAATTTGGGGTTGCGCGAAAAACGAATTGAAACAATTTATCGTAAACATGAACCAGGAACCACGGAGCGCTTATCCTGGAAGTCGAGAAATTTTATTAGCGGACTGACAGGTACCGAATTTGGGGTTGCGCGAAAAACGAATTGAAATAATTTATCGTAAACATGAACCAGGAACCACGGAGCGCTTATCCTGGAATTCGAGAAATTTTATTAGCGGACTGACAGGTACCGAATTTGGGCTTGCGCGAAAAACGAATTGAAATAATTTATCGTAAACATGAACCAGGAACCACGGAGCGCTTATCCTAGAAGTCGAGAAATTTTATTAGCGGACTGACAGGTACCGAATTTGGGGTTGCGCGAAAAACGAATTGAAATAATTTATCGTAAACATGAACCAGGAACCACGGAGCGCTTATCCTGGAAGTCGAGAAATTTTATTAGCGGACTGACAGGTACCGAATTTGGGGTTGCGCGAAAAACGAATTGAAACAATTTATCGTAAACATGAACCAGGAACCACGGAGCGCTTATCCTGGAAGTCGAGAAATTTTATTAGCGGACTGACAGGTACCGAATTTGGGGTTGCGCGAAAAACGAATTGAAACAATTTATCGTAAACATGAACCAGGAACCACGGAGCGCTTATCCTAGAAGTCGAGAAATTTTATTAGCGGACTGACAGGTACCGAATTTGGGGTTGCGCGAAAAACGAATTGAAATAATTTATCGTAAACATGAACCAGGAACCACGGAGCGCTTATCCTGGAAGTCGAGTTTCACCGCGTAGCGGACCCGAAGCGTGGGATCCGAGAGGTTGAGAACCCGGTACTCGAAATACGCAGCGGACTCGAAGCGCGGGATCCGAGAGGTTGAGAACCCTGTACTCGAAATTTGCGGAGCGCGACTGTCAACCGTCCGCTCTACTGCGCGGTTGTTACCAGACTGAGCAGCTCGGCTAGCCGATTTTAGATTGGTGACGTCACTTTCCGAACATCCGAAAATTCAAACTTTGGTTTCGAACTGTAATACTAGGTATGATGATGTATGATGTATGATGTATGATGTACGATGTATGATGTATGATGTATGATGATATGATATGATGTATAATGATTTTAGTTTCCACATTTCATACAAGAAATACGCACTTTATCTCTCCTGCCGATTCCAGACTCAAGCGGCCAGGCCCTTCGATGGTCAGCCGTTGACTGAAGATATATCCTTCAGTTAACGGGTCAGCTGATAACGCTGCCGTTCTCCGACAGTTGGATGATGAAAAATTTTGCTCGTATCTTTCATATGTGTGTTAAAATACACTCGAAGTGTTAAGAAGCTTCGTTCTTTCTCTCTCTATCACCTTTTTAGGTCTTTAAATCACTAGGCTGCTTTAAATACTGTCTCATATATGGAGAATCCATTTTATCTCGTTCAAAATTAGTGCATCCGTGATGTATTACAGTTACTCTGAATTTTTTTCCATCCGAATACTTTTCAAAAAACAATTCTGCTTCTCTACCCAACGTAGATACTTCACTCTCGACTAGCTAGAACAGCGTTTCGATTATATGCCTACGAAAATTCAAGATCGAGAGAGCAAATGAAAAGTTGTTGGAATAATTTTGAATATTAATGTTATGGGATACATCGAGCGCGTGTCGAATAGAATCTCATTTCAAAATGAATAATTCTTCTCTTTTTATATTATAGCTAATCTAGTAGTATAGGTAAATAGGATGGTTGGAGGTGTTCGGAAATGGTAGGACATTTCAAAAGTTAAAGTCGACGATGATCCGGTGCATCAATGTTATCGTTACACATTTTCTTTTCCCATGAGGCATAGAGTATTCAACAACGATAATGCAGTCCTTGAAATTCATCATTCATCTCTGTGTGGAAAGCTAATTCGCAAGGCGTGGTATTCTAGATATGTCAAAACTAAACTAGCGGCACGTGTTTGCATTATTAGAAAAATACCCGTACTCTACATACACTGTTTCTAATCCTTTGCTACATTTGGTTTAATCCCCATGCTTCCACAGCACGAATAGTCGGAAATGTTTTTGATTATCCATAATAAAATGAAAAAAGTAACAAAGCTTAAATTTATTGTTAAAGGTCTAATGAATACATCAAACTGCGGTCGAATTCATTTATTATTTGCACATGACCTCTGTATATTTGATAAATTATTCCTAAATACATTGAAACATATGTATTTATAATGAAATATCATGCAATGGGCTGTGTAAACTATAAACTATAATTTCTATCAAATAGCTGCTTTTATGTCAACAGGGCTTTGAGACTCAGTCAAGTTGGATCTCGATTTTTGCCATCGTGTGTAGGACATTGGGTTACAAGAACAAATGCGAATTACGAACAACTCCGTATTAGAGATAAGGATATTTTAGTTCAAGTATACCTATACACAGAAATCCGTATGCGAATAAACTAAAACCTCTGTGTTTATTGTCAAAATCTAGTTTTAAACATGTGTATATATGTATATATGCATAAGTATACATATACATATATACACATACATGTACATAAATAATAGCCAAGAAATTAGAAACACTCACAACTTGTCGCAAATAGAGTAAAACGTAAGGTTAATAATATACAAATTACACAAGCGCACCATAAAACGTGGCAAGGTTAATCCTAGTGCAGTGATTGTATAAACTGAAGAAATATACATTTACATATACATGATATAAATTAATAGACTAGAAAAGAGTATTTAGAGAGCTTATCTAATTCCGATCTTGTCACAATAGATCATTAACATAATCAATATACGGTTAAAGCTGTATTAGCTACATTCACTATTAGAGATAATATTTTTTATCCATTTTCATAGTTATTTAATTTCTTGTACAACAATTTTTCAAACTTCACCGCAAAATGCCCAACGAGTTCTCGTAGTGCAAATACGAGTCCAATTACCTTACAGATGGCATTACATTGATTTTTGCCTTCTCGCGTCGAGTTATAAATACAGAGAAATCTCAATGAGAGCTCATTTCTATAAGATTTATTGCAGTGCTATATTCGTAGCTGTACCTGTTATTCTATATTATACATATACTGTCCTTAATTTTAAACACACACCACAACAACGGCTGAAAGCACAATGGCAAGAAGAGAGGAGCAATCTGCATCTTAATAAATCTTTTCTTCTTTATACGTAGCACAGCGATGTCACGTCGGAGGATATGTACTAGTGGATCACTAGGTGGGGCACAGAACTGAAACATAATTATGTTGAAAATCTTCAACATCTCTTACAGAAAGTAGGTACGTTGCCAGAACTTATATACCAACAATGAATATTCATAGAGGCTATATTCATAAATACTTACAAAAGTAAGCTAATATTTTACCCGCAATTGCTTATTACTGATAACTTGATATGATAATATCCCCTCCCGCCCCCCTCCCCGCCCCCTCACGACCCACCCCGCCCTACCTACTTCTACTCCTATTTCTACTCCGAGTCCTATTCCTACCACTACTCCTACTTCTATTCTTATTTCTACATCTTCCCCTGATCCTACTCCTAATGCTGATTCTACTTCATCAAATATTGTAAAAATGTCAAACTCACCGAGCACGAATCCTCGTCCTCCACCTCGTCCAGCTCGACCACCTCCAACCACCGCCAACCACCTCGAGTTATACCTGGAATAGTAATAAATATTCTCAGTATAGGAACACATTAAAAATATTGTGTAAGGATTAATATAATTAATTAATTAATTAATAATATAATAAATTTCATTAGCGCATTTATATCTACTGAATTTGTGCTTGCGCGAAAAATGAATTTAAATAATTTAATGTAAACATGACAAGTTTGAAATATTTTAGATAAAATATAATTACAATTGCCATTAAATATTATAAAAGTGTTTTACTCACCGAGCACAAATCCTCAGCCACCTTCTTTTCCTAGTCTTCCTCGTCCTCCTCCTCGCCGACCTCCGACCACCTTCAACCACCGGTAACCACCTCTAACAACCACCGATAACCACCTCGGGTTATACCTGGAATAGTAATAAATTATTTCAGTATAGGAACAAATCAAAAATATTGTGTAAGGATTAATGTAATTAATTAATAATGTAATAAATTTTTTCAGCGCATTGATAGCTACTGAATATGTGCTTGCGGAAAAATGAATCGAAATAATTCAATGTAAACATGACAAGTTTGGAATATTTTAGATAAAACATAATTTCAATTGCCATCAAATATTATAAAAGTGATTTACCCACCGAGCACAAATCCTCAGCCACCTTCTTCTCCTGGTCTTCCTCGTCCTCCTCCTCGTCGACCTGCGACCACCTTCAACCACCGCCAACCACATCCAACAACCACCGCCAACCACCTCGGGTTATACCTAGAATAGTAATAAATATTTTCTGACTAAGAACACATCAAAAATATTATGTAAGTATTATTATAATTAATCATTTAATCAGTATGTAATAAATTTCATTAGCGCGTTTAAAGCTACTGAATATGTGCTTGCGTGAAAAATGAATTGAAACAATTTATTGTAAACATGACAAGTTTGAGATATTTCATATAAAATATAATTACAATTGCCATCAAATATTATAAAAGTGTTTTACTCACCGAGCACAAATCCTCGTCCTCCTCGTCCATCTTGTTCTCCTCGTCTTCCTCGTCCTCCTCCTCGTCGACCTGCGACCACCTCCAACCACCGCCAACCACCTCCAACAACCACCGATAAACACCACGGATATACCTGGAATAGTAATAAATATCTTCAGTATAAGAACGTATCAAAAATATCGCAGGAGTAATAATATAATCAATTAATCAATTTATAACATCATGAATTCTATTAGCGCATTCATAGCTACTGAATTTGTCCTTGCGGGAAAAATGAATTGAAATACTTTGTTTTAACGTGACAAGTTTAAAAAATTTTAGATCAAATATAATTACAATTACTAGTCAAGGACCTGGACAGCCAGAACTACGGAGCGCTTGTCCTGAAAGTCAAGTTCCACCAGGTAGCGGACCCGGAGCGCAGGATCGAGGAGGTAGAGAACCCGGTACTCGAAATCTGCGGAGCGCGATTCTCATCCGTCCGCTCTACTGCGCGGCTGTTTCCAGACTGAGGAATTCTGCTAGCCGATTTCAAATCGATTACGTCAAGAGAAAAAAAATTTTGGGTGACATCCGACATCCAAACTTTGGTTTCGAACTTTAATACCATGTATGATGATGTATGATGTACGATGTATGATGTATGATGTATGATGATATGATATGATGTATAATGATCTTACTTTTCACATTTCATACAAGAAATACACACTTTATTTCTCCTGCCGATTCCGGATTCAAGCGGCTAGGCCCTTCGATGGTCAGCCTTTAACTAAAGATATGTTCTTGAGTTAACGGGTCAGTTAATAACGCTGCCGTTTTGCGACAGTTGGACGATACGAATTATTGCTCGTACCTTTCAAATATGTGTTCAAATACACTCGAAGTTTCAGGAAGCTCTGTTCCGTCTCTACCTATCCAAAAAAAAAATCGCCACAGTCACCCTTTTAGGTCTTTAAATCAGGACACTGCGTTAAATACTGTCTCAAGTACGGAGCATTCATTTCATCTTAATCAAAATTGGCGCATCCGTGATGTATTACAGTTACTCTGAATTCTTGTCCATCCGAATACTTTCCGAAAAACAATTCTGCTTCTCTACCCAACGTAGATACTTCACTTGCGACTAGCTAAAACAGCGTTCCGATTCTATGCCTACGAAAATTCAAGATCGAAAGAGCAAACGAAAAGATGTTGGAATAATTATGAATATCAATTTTATGGAATACATCGAGCGCGTGTCGAATAGAATCCCATGTCGAAATGAATAATTCTTTTATTTTCATATCATAGCCGTGTCATTGTAGATAATCCAGTTTGTATCCTGGAAAATTATCCAATCCATAGTATGCATCACGTTTTAATAGTAAAAGGATCATATATATTAATATCGTACATGGACCGCATATAGATGTATACTTTTTGATCTCTGTATCATTATTACATCCGATCTATTATTTTTCATGTTCTATGTATATTGTATATAGTCTCCTCATGGGTACCTATACTATAATTAAATCACTGTTTTGCTACGAATTTTGGAAAAAATTTATTCTCATTATGAATTCCTTGTATCGCCAACAAGTCCGTAAGTACACACAGGCTAAGTACTGGCTTGGGCTTTCCATTGCGAAGACCGTGTTACTCGGAAGGTGAATGCAGTCAGCATCAAGTCGAAATCGGTAACTGTCTGATGTTCTGCAATAATTTCTACACTCTACCGTTGGAACATCTCAGGGGGCGCAAGCGCACGACGATTTTCGGTCGTCACACCAATTGTGTGATCATTGTTGGTTGTGTTGATCATCCAAGACTAGAATTGTACCAAATTATCGGCGCAAAGAGAAAATAAAAAGCTTTTATCTTGCAGTACTACGCCTACACATCACTATACTCCTGATTTACCTTTATCTACATCAAATGTATAACGAAAGTAGGATACTTTTTTTTTGTTGCCCCACAACACACCTTTACCATAGACAGTACGTACCAACACCCGCCAACGGATATCAAAGTTGAATACTCAGTTACTGACATAGTGAGCCAGCAAATCAACCCCCGTTTTCACATTTTTGTGTGACTCTCCGAATAAGAGACGTCCACATACCACTCCATCGATATGTCCCTCCAACCGAACAACTCAAACAACGTATCGTTCTTAAGAATGGTTAATCAAGGCGCTTTTCCGACCAAAGAACAAGCTGTTATTCTAGATGCTGTAGACGGCAAAACCGTTCAGGAATATACTGTAGCTCTAGGCAGTCTAATAGGGCCGGCCAACATCCTCTACGTTTCCCGAATTTCACAGAGCAGAATTTGCTTTTATCTTTCTATTAAAGCGCTCGCCGACAAACTCACCGACAAAAATACCCAAGTGCAAGTTGATGAAGCTACATTAACACTACGTTCACTCGTATCCAAAGCCAAAAGAGTCATTGTATCAAATGTGTGCCCTGTCATAACCCACTCGAGAATAGAAACAGAACACGACAACACCAAGTACTGGATATATTTCTCTATCGAGAGACTAAACTGTTTTCTGTGCAAAGAAGGAGGTCACCTTGCAAAATATTGTAAAAATGTGGAAACCAACCGGCTACCATTACAGATCAAACAACAAACGATGAGAATGCAGATACAAATAAGCAGAACATCAACGAAAGTGACAAAAAATAAAGAAAAGTCACAAACAAACTAACCACAATGCTAAACGACTTGTACAACATCGATGACCGCAACCTGAAAAGGAGAATCACGCGTATAAGGAAACTCTTGAATTCAAAATACAATCCCGGTTTCAGCGACAGCTCTACAGATGACAAAATGCAAATCTAATAAAAACTCCACCTACTCTAACAAGAAAATGGATACGAACGCTAATTTCCTCAGAATCATGTACTGGAATACGCGCAGCGTCAATCAACGAAAAAATTAATTAAGCTCCCTACTCGAAAATATTGACTTATTCGTATGCGTAGAATCTTGGCTCAAACCCGAAGGCAAATTTAACATACCTAGATTTGACATAATGCGCAAAGATAAAATACATGCTCGCGGTGGAGGCATCCTATATTTAGCCCGAAAAGGTCTAAATTTCAGTCAATTAAAACAAGTATCATCTCAAACAAAAAATATTGATACATAATTTCAAAAAAATATGTACAATAGTATTTTTCTGTGCAAAAGCCCGAGTTGTTTGATAGAAATACACTGAATTTGAGAAAGCCTCAAAAATATCTCATAAGTTGAAGCATGAAAGTCGTTTTTCTATCTCGTCCCCTTTTTTTGTTGGCATTGAAAATATAATTTATGCATCTTATAAGTGTAAGTACTCAAATTACGAAAGTTACATGTATATAGATACAACTATATTTTCATGCCCTTGTCAGTCCCTTCGGCTATTTCTCCATCATTTTCATCGGGAAAAAAATTTGAACGGTCAACTGTGTAAGCATATATTGTTCGTGTGTTCAATGATAATAATATTAGTAATTACAATTAAACCCACCCTTACCTTTTTAATATGTTCCTATAAGAGATTAGCTTATGCGGGATGAGGGAGGTATGGTTCAGTAATCATCATTAAATGCGTCTGCAGTCGTTTTATAACGTTTAATAGAAAAACCTGCATGCGTTGCGCGCAGGGAGACCGAGACGTGTATACGTGTGTACAAGACACGAAAAATAACTGACTCTATCCTCACTTATCGAGGTTATAATGCTAAAAAATTACGTCTAATCTATGAGCAAATAATTGAACAGTTAGCGTTATTACAAACCTTCAATCACTATCAAATTCTGAACGACGAGTTGTCAACGCAAGTGCAGTTGTGTGGGTTCGAAGGAAGCGGTAACTGATTACAAGACCAAGATTGTAAAACGCGGTTTTTCGCGATAGTCGAGATTCCGATAGCCGAGGTTCCACTGTAATTCCACATGCATTATTTCAAGTTGTATCCAAGTACCTACGCTGTGATGAAAGAATCGATGAATCTAGCGCGTTTAACGAATGAGAACCGGAATTTGTGCGGAGATACGTCTTCGTATATCTTTAGTCAATGCCATAGTGCTTGAATAGTTGAATAATAACTCGACGCTAGTGACTGGCAAATGAAAACTAAACTTAATTATACATCAGAAATTGCTGAATCACTTCTACAGGTACTTACGTAACAACCGAGCATTGTTTCTGAAAGAAGATGTTGCAGAATCATATTTGTCTTCAACTTATAGTAAGTCAGAATCTTGCAAGAAGAGTCACATTGTTGGATACAATACCATGCCTTATAGACTTCGTGGTATTTTTAAAAGCTTATTTGATAAATGAAACCCAAACGTACCGATCTTTAGAAAAGTTTTGCGCTACAGTAGATTCAAGGATTTCTACTCACGTTTGACGTATTACAAAACACGTTATGTAAATCTAAGATATAACGATACTCTCTGTATACCTGTAACGCGTATAATTCAACGAGATAGGAATTATATTTTTATGTCTTCCTAAAATGTATAATTGCGAAGGCGTTGACGACATTTGCAAAGCCGAGTGCCAAGTACTAAAATATAACGTGTCTACCACTGCACTGGGTATGACTCTAACAGAGCTCGAGATCGGCGAAAATCATCCTCAAATATATTCCCACACATTGATCTTGACCCTGACATTTGAGGTCCAAGTAGGCAAAAACTTTATATCGACAAAACAAGTCAATTATAAGGGGATTTTTAAAATTTTTTTCGCACAAGCGAGAGGGGGGGGGGCTATCTGGATATCACCGTTCTAGGTCGTCGGTACTCGGCACTGTTCGGCACCGTCCGGATCGAGGTCTCGTGATCTTGGATTAGTCTACTTCATACTTTATCAGTGCAGAAAGTGGATTCCGTGAAAGAACGCGATGTCTCTTGTAGTAACCGTGCTGCAAACGGCAGTATATGCCGTAGTTTTCGTAAAAATATTTAAATGGCTCTACGAATATTATGAGTTTGCTAAAATCATTGACAAAATACCTGGACCCAAAGCTTACCCTTTAATAGGGAACACGCTTATTTTTAGAAAAGTTAAACACGACGGTAAGAATCCCGAGTGCAACCGCACTTCGACAACAAATTTTTTTTCAATTGAATGAATATTAGTTATTTAAAGAAAATTTTTACTCGTACACGAATCTAATATTGTCTTATTTTCAAGAAATATTTAAATTTATTGGTGGAATATTTCTGTATAACAAATAAAATTAGCAGTTTGAAACAACATATTTATCTCCGTGAGATAATGAATTTCATTTTGATTGAATGAATCGGTGTAATAAATCTGAATACAGCAAACAATTTGTTTCTCCAACGCTTGCTTGGAAACAGCTATTTTCGTACCTAGGGCGTAAAGTATTACCCCCGTGGTGCGAACAATATTTTTCGTCCTACGTAGGCGTAAACGGGATTTACCGATTTGTTTCGCGGGCGTAAAATTTCGCTTTACGCCTACTGTGACAAAAACTCGATTTTCGAAGTCTGAGGAGTATGCGTAAAGTACTCCATTTCCGAACAGTGTGGTGAAACGACGTTCGTGCATGCGCGCAAGTAGAATGCTATATTTCCGCACTACCTCCGTCAACCACTCGACTACAGGAGCGTAATTATTGAAATCTCTGGCAGAGGCCAGGCTTGAAAAATTGCACCTAGTGGTGATAATATGCACGAGAGTGAGTAAGGGCCACGCTGTACATAAGCAAATGTAAACAAACGTGCCGCATGTATTTTTATGAAAACACATTTTGTTCTTGTAATTTTGAAAGATAAAATGAAACTTTCATTACAAAAAAATTGTAAAATATTAATTTTTCCACATAAACAAGTTCATAGTCCAAGTCAGCTGTTAGCAAGAACCGGAAACAATGAGCCTAGTTAGAATAGTCCGAAAATGGGGCAGAAAAGGGGTGCGGAAGGCGAGGAAGTACTATAGGCCCTTTCCCCGCCACGCTACAACTCTCAAACTACGTAGTGAACTTTTTTGTAACACCTGCTGGGCATTGTATATTACGCGACAAACGCGGAAAACATGCGATTTCCTAACGAGTGCTGCAATCCCACGAGTAAGATATCGCCTATCCGCGCGTACAATATCATCCAAGACTCCTGGCCATTAGGGATTCACTGTTCCATGTGAAAAAATTATTAAATCAACACGAAACTGTTATTACTAAAGGTTTTTTGTTTTGTTTTTTTCTTGTGAAACCACGTACTTTTCGTTTACAGATCGCTATGAATGGTTCCGTGGAGTGTGTAAGCAGTATCATGGTGGAATATTTCGTACTTGGCTTGGAACTATAGCCAGCGTTCATCTCACTTCGCCAGAAACTGTCAGCGTACGTGAGATTTTAGTATCTAGTAATTTCATTGTTATGATGATGTTTTGGATTTTCGTTTTTCTCTTGACAACCTAGACGGTCTTGGCTAGTAGGACGCTAATTACAAAATCGCCCATATACGATTTCATTCATCCATGGTTGGGTACAGGACTACTAACTTCTACGGGTGAGTTGCGTAACGAAGTAATTACTCGACGGTAATTTTATTAAAATATTCTGCTCTAATCAAGACTTCCTACATTTAATAATATACAGTGATGATGCTGGAAAACAATATTGTATGTATGGTTATTATTTATTATGCAGGAGATCAGTGGCATCAGCAAAGAAAACTGATTACGCCAACCTTCCATTTCAATATAATGGACGAATATTCCGTAGTAATGTTTGAAAAGGCGGAAATTTTGAAGGAATGCATCGAATCGGAACTCAAAAATAAACCAAACGAACCAATCGATGTGTTTGATTTTCTAACAAGATGTGCACTGGACATAATCTGTGGTGAGAAATGTTCATATCCCCGCCGTGTACAATAATATGCGCTGTTGACGAATACAATTTCGCGAGATTGAACCTTTACGATAGCATCTGCAAATAGTGGTCACATCGAAAACCGAATCAGATATTCGACCCATTCGAATAATTCAATTAGTTCGTATCGTATATGTATATCGCACATAGCACAGTATATGTATATTCGAATGGGAATGATGATTTTTGAAAAATCAAATCGAATATCACCGTTCGACTCGTGTGGAATTGTATTAGTAATTTCGAATTATTCGCCCACCTTTACTTTCATGTAATACAATCTATCTGACAGTTTTCGTTTAACGTACTGTATCACCGCGTATTCGATATGGACATTAGGTTTTCTAGGATAGACACTGTTGAATTATGCTCCATTGTCAGTATACACCAATTACGTTCTGCGACACCATTTGTTTCGCCTTAATTAAATGAAGTTTTTCAATTCTCTTACCGATTTTAGAAGCGGCAATGGGAGTCAACATCAATGCTCAAACGGACCAGGACGCTGAGTATTCCACAGCTTTGCATGGGTATTACTTTTTAGTGAAGATATGTCGTTTCGTCGTTATTGCCTTATCAAATATCAATCACATAGTGCACTGCTATATCCGTATGGAGTATTGTTTGAAAAAATAACCTTCTCAAGTTGACTAATGAGTAACAGGATGATGTATCTGTACTTCATTACCATAACTTTCATTCAACCAATCGCAACGCGCCTCGTTTTAATTAGATTTATATTGTATTCATAGAATTACCACTCAAGCTGTTGACCGAATTTTTCGACCTTTGCTACACTACGACTGGTTGTACTATCACACTCGGGATGGAAAAAAATTCAAACGTACTGTCGAAACAGCACACAAGTTTACAAAACAGGTGAGAGAAAACAACAACTTGTGCTAACCGCAATCACGACGTAGGTTGTAAAATATCTGTAAATATTTGACTCCACGGTGGTTAACAAACGTTTGTGTTACTACATTTACAGGTAATAAGTGAAAAAAAACTTGCCCGACAAAATCGACAGCGACACAATGCCGATGAAAATGGTATGTCCGGTAAGTTGAGTCAGAAAAATTTGAAAAACTGAATATATGTATAATGCATCTGATCACAGCCGCGAAATTTTTTTAATTCTAACATTCGATCGGAAAGTTCAAGTTCGAAGCCTATGGAGCGTGTGCAAGTTAACCCATTTCCGAACAGTGCGGTAAAACGACGTTAGCGCATACGCAACTGAAATGCTCATTTTTCTTCACTACGGCTTTCTTTGGCGCGTGTGTACTTTCAAATATCTGAAGTTTACGCGTTGTCGGTTTCATTTTCAGTACTTCTCGAATCAAACTTTCACAGGTATTGCAAAAAATATCATGCGTCACGCGTACGGATAAGCGATAGAAACTTCACACTAGTTGTAAATCGCCAAATTTTCGTACTTGTAACACAACATACTGTTCCTCGTTGCTGGTACTGTTGCGTGTATACACAATTGGAATGAATTACACTTTTGTTTGTAGAGAAACCAAAACGTCAGGCATTTTTAGACCACTTATTAGATGCGTGTGAGCGTGAAAAGATGCCCCTCACGGACGAGGAGTTACGAGAACAAGTAGACACGTTTCTTTTTGCGGTAAATATGGCTCATGATACTGCTAGACTTAATTCTTAATGATAGGTGCACCGCACAAACAAATACAAACTTTGAAAACATGCGAACTTTGTAGGTAAAAGTAATATATTAAACTAAATTTTTTAAATGTATATCATAGGGTCACGATACGTCATCTTCAAGTATGAGCTGGGCTCTTTTCTGCATCGGTAACAATCCAGACGTTGAAGAGAAAATTCACGAGGAACATCTCCGTATCTTTGGGGAATCAAAAGAACCGGCAACGCTCCGCCAAATTAATGAACTCAAATATCTTGAAAGAGTGATAAAAGAAACCCTGAGGTTATTTCCGTCCGCGCCGTCAGTGTCTCGAAGAGTAACCGGAGACTTGGAAATTGGTGAGTCAATGTTAGTTATTAATGTAAAAGTGATTGCAACAAATTTTCTACAGTATAGGACGTCTACTACATTTGAGCTTTTTCCCCATTCAACCTCCACGATTAGCTGGATATAAAATCCCAAAGAACTCTATCGCTGGTATTCAAATACACTACATTCATCGGGATCCGAAACATTGGCCAAATCCGGATAAATTCGACCCGGATAGATTTTTACCGGAGAATTCTCAAGGACGACATCCGTACGCGTATATACCATTCAGTGCCGGACCCAGAAACTGCATTGGACAAAAGTTCTCTCTCTTGGAACAAAAGATCGTATTAACTGCGATATTAAGAGAGTGGAAAGTGAAGAGCGCTCTAAAATATGAGGAGGCTAAGTGCTACAATGATTTCATTCTCAGGCCACAACAAGGAATCAAGATTTATTTCACTCGCAAATAGCAACGTGAAATTCTATCATAAATGCAAGTATGCTGTATTACACACGGTCGCGTCCATCGATCGGAGTTTCGAAATCGCTGTAAACGAGTGTTTAATTCCCAGTATAATTTACCCGTCGAAAGAACCTCTGGTGCACAAACCTTGCGTCAAGTACGTTGAAGTAGTAACTAAGAACAAAATTCACTTGGGAACTGAGAAATCACTAGAATGACAATGTACATTCAAATAAATACCACCAACAATACTCTTACCCAGAAAAAATCGCGAAATCAAAATTCTTGCCTCCCTGATCGTTTAGCCTCGTTAATATTAGCTATGTCGAAGAAATTTTCATCCCAATCCCAAAATTATTTGGCGCCTTGTTGAAGTACTTTACACCGACCCCAGAATTCTTGCACTAATATCGAGGCATAATGAATAAACTGAAACTGGAATTTTGAATCTATAAGTCTGAGATTCTTCTTTCCTTTCTCTTTGGAATGTTGGTGGAATTTTATATCTTATGGCCGTCACTCTTGATCCGTTGCTCGCAGCGTATTAGGATTGCGCGCAATCAATTCTTTTCCCAAAATTGCGTTGATATAGTGAATCAATTCCCCGCAGATTAGATTTCCAGTTTTTCCGGTTCTCTCCTTCTTTTTCATTTCGAACTACATCGCTCCGTATTATCATAAACCTTCGGTAACATCACAGTTTTCAGACGGATAAATCATACTTAGGCATAAAAGGAAAACAGTTTTAAGTTACAGTCTTAAAATTAAGCTATCGGACAGTGCGCACAGTCCAAGAAGCCCAAGAAAGGTGTAAAATAGATAATCTCAGCTAAGCGCATGCGCCAGTCATTTAATCGCACTATTCAGAAATGAAGCACTTTACGCACGCTTGTTTACCTCCATTTAATTTCCGAACCGCTGCTACTCGATTTAACGGAAAGCTATGGTGAAAAAAATATAATTTGTGAAATAAATCCGCAGAAATTGTATTAAATACAGCTGGACTACATGTATCGAAAATAAGAATCATACAGACTAATCCTTACTCGAGCCATCCTTCAAACTAATTTTTATAAGCTAATAGCTCGAAATGCTTATTGCGCTCGAAATTTGTCTAACGCGAAATGAAATCCAAATTCGCAAGACAGACTCTCGATGAAAACCGGTTCATAACCAAATGTGATTCGATCGAGCTCTTCGCCGTGAATGCGCCACGAAAGTTCACGAAACGTTTGCAGCCCTCGTATTTATTGACGAAATATTTGCTGCTCCCGTTGTCGCGGCTGTCGTCCAAACGAAAATCAAATTATCCCCACCTTCTCTACCTGGTTCACGGTCACGATATTATTATGCCGGAACGCCATAATCAATTGCGTTGGTGTCGCTATTTACTCGTACTATCAGAAGAATAGCCTCAGACGTTACACCGCATGTTATGTGTTTTGATTTTATAATTCCGTAGCCGAGAATCAAGACGTTCTAGTACATTATGGGATATTATAAATATTGTATCAGAGACCTGTTTACGCCAGGTTGTAAATAATTTTCAGCTACACAATTTTAGGGTATTTCGACAAGATGACAAATTTTCATCGATTCTAACCACCGCCCCATAAGTTACGATGACCTGACTCTGATCGCGAGTGAAGGCCTTGTGAGCTTTCCTATTCCGGTAGTATCCGGTAGAGATGGAACGGACCGGCCAATGAGTATAAATTGTTGCCACCGGCTAGTCGCTGCTCGTAATCTTCATGCGGAGCCCACCAGCTCACGTAATCTAACTTCAGTGATAGTCGGTGACCCAAAAAGTTTACACTTTTACTTGTTCAAATAGTTGAATGAACCGATTTCTTATTTCTAAATTCAACCGGCGGTTTGTTCAGCTGTGAAGAGTTTAAACGCACTAATTGTTGATTTTACCCTAACTGGACTATAAATACATAATTAAAAATGCAACGTCATTGTGAAATTTTCAAGTGTAAGACGATGCCCGTTAATTAAATTGATAAGGGCGTGACTCTCTGTATATGATCCGAAGCAAGCAACTGTACGTAGCGAAGATAGTCAAGCAGCGAATGTTGAAGCTAAAGCCAGTGGACCTTACGGAAACGTCATGAGTGTTTTGGTACTGCTACTTACGGCAGCATGTGCCATAATTTTAATAAGAATATGTCAATTATTCCACAAATTTTATCGCTTTGCCAAAATAATCGATAAGATTCCTGGACCAAAATCTTATCCAATCGTTGGAACTGCGCTCGCCCTAAGTAAAGTCAAACGTAACGGTGAGAATTGATTTTTGATTTATTATAAAACGGAACGAAATACTTTACGTAGAGTGAATTCTGTAATCTTGAAACTGCCAAAGCGATAAGAGCAGCGACAAACATGAGACACTTCGTGTTCGAAGTTTCATCTCTTATTACCTTCTTCGCCACAGATATTTTCCCGTAGTGAATTAGCACTGTTGTAAAGGTATTCTTCTACACTCAAAATTATGCTTGCAGATTTGTACAAATGGTTCCAGGCTCGGTGTAAAGAGTACGAGGGTGGAATATTTCGTATATGGGTTGGCATAAAAGCCGATATTCACCTCAGTACAGCTGAAAATGTTAGCGTAAGTAAGATTTCATTGTCTGGAATTGAATCGATGAAATTTACGGTTTCTTCCACCTTTCCTTTCGCATCTCTTTTTAGACGATTCTCCCAAGTAAGAGTCTTATTACCAAATCCGAGACGTACGATTTCTTGCACCCGTGGCTGGGTACAGGCCTGATAACTTCTACAGGTAGGCTATACGCAACCCGATAATAAATAAATGTCAGCTGTGCGTTGCTGGCAGTGAAAATATTCTTTAATCGAATTCTGATAAGATCTCGTTATGTCAACTGTCGATATTGAATAAAACTATTATTTAAGCCATTTTAAAGCCACGATCGAGTGTTTTAGTATGTATGTATACATCGGGAACTTAATGTTGCGAAGAATAATAATATTCTTCAGCTATTTGTTATTCGTAGGTGATAAATGGAATCGGCAAAGAAAACTTCTCACTCCAGCTTTCCATTTCAACATACTGGAAGAATATTCAGCCGCAATGTTTGAAAAGGCAGAAATATTGAAGCAATGCATCGAGTCAACACTTAAAAATTGCCCAAACGAACCGATCGATATGTTCACTCTCATCACAAGATGTGCACTGGACATCATCTGCGGTAATCCATATCGTATATTTTGAAAATAATTACAGATTGTTAGCCTCTTCTTTCTCTGTTTTTAGAGAAAAGAGGAAGTTATTGTAATCACCTCGAGAATGAAAAGTTGAGGCTTCACTAAATCTTCAGCTTTTGAAGTCTAGAGAATCACCTCCAATCATTTTCAGATGTGCGTGCGTGTTTGTGTGTGTGAACAATTATTTGTCCGACGATATCTCGAGAACGAGTTACGGAATTTTAATGATTTTGATCTCAATCTCGCGGCTTTTCCAAACATAGAACTGAAAAGATTTTGGCTTCGAAAGGTTTGGTGCTTTTCTAATTATTTAAATATGACGAACGGTTTCAAAGAAAATTCGTACCACTAGCTTTTTTGAACCGCTGCAGCGCTGATCACAAATTGTGGCTGTGGGTTCCGAGAGTTCGTATGAAATTGTTATTATTGTTATTCATATTACTATTGTTTTAGCTCGAAACAAGTTCCAAGACAGGAAGTTCACTTGTTTCGTCTTTACGTCCTGCCCGCTTGTTTGTTTCTTCGTCTCGACTGATGTTTTATTACTAATTATCTCACATGTTGCACAGTCTTTTGTCACCTTGAAATGAAGACTTTAACCTCATAATCGGTAAAAAATGGTAGTGTTGCTACAGCGCATAACCACTTGTTTTTATGTCTCGTATAATTATAAAATAACCAATGCCACTCTGAGGCGTAGAAGAATACTTCACTTACCGAGTGTGAAATTCCGTTTCAATAGATAGACCTATCTAACACAAATGTAACTCATCTACTGATAGGTTGCGTTGATTCAGAACGAACGTTACGCAAAATACATTTGGCTCATCTCACTAATTATCCACAATCGTTCCGGGTCATGATTGAACTACGCACTACAGGCTCTTTCCAATTCACCTATATCGCTTTCAGAATCTGCAATGGGGATCAACATCAATGCTCAGATAGACCACAGTGCGGAGTATTCCATGGCTTTACATAAGTACAAATTCTACGAAACATTATCCTAGTTCATCAAGCTCACGGTATTCTTTAGCAAATGAAACTTTGTTATTCCAACTTCGCTTACTATAGTATACCGATTAGAAAAAAGTAAAACAACGGAGAAAATTACCATATTTGCCAAAACTGTAAGCTTAGGAAGCATTCGTTATAAGACAGTTTACGTGATGCTAATGAATATCAGATTTTATTGAACGATGTTAAATTTACAGAATCAGCTATGAAACTATCGAACGAATTTTCCGTCCTTGGATACACAACGACTGGTTTTATTACCAACTCCGTCGTGGAAAGGAATACAAAAATAGTGTTGAAACTGCACATAGATTTACAGCGAAGGTGAGACTCGAATAATATTTGCTGTAGCGCGTACATAATTATGAATTATTCGGGAAAAAATAAAAAGATCTAATTGGACATTTATTTTGCCTCCGTGTAACATGAATAGATCAAATTATATCGATATATCTGACAATCTGTTCTCTCTGATTGGATCTATTCATTTTTTCCTTGGCAAAGAATATTTAATTGTACGATTGTGTTACTTGATTGCACGAGATTTATTCTGAATTCTTAGGTGATATCTAAAAAAAAAATGACCTGGAAATCCCAACAAGAAAATAATTCGAACAAGTACACAGAGTTCGGTAAGTCGAGGCGATGTTTTCAAATGCATGCAACCACGAGGACATCTGTATTATTTACTTCTTTACATATTATGAAAATTATATGCGATTATAATAAGGAATGATTGTATTACTTTAGAAAAACAAAAACGGCGGGCATTTTTGGATCACTTATTGGATGCTTGTGCCCGCGAGAAGACTCCCCTTACTGACAACGAGTTGAGAGAAGAAGTGGACACTTTTCTATTCGCGGTAAATGCGATGAACAATTTGTTAGACTTTAATCTGTATGGCAGTTAAAACTGCATTCCAAGTACTTGAACTTTGAAACCGAATTCCGATGAAATGCAGAGTTACGAAACATGAGGCTGAAGTCCGTAGCGTTAGCGCAACGATTTGTGTTCAGGAATTATATTTTTCGTCACTTCAAAATAGTCCGAAATTGAATAAGCCGTAACGCAACGGAAACTGCTCATGTTTTGAAAATCCAACTCTTCCAAAATCATTCTAACATTGCAAAGTAGGAAATATGTAAAACCACGGTAAGACTTTTCTAAGACGATATCTGACCTTTCGCGAGACGATTGCTACGTACCGATAATTATATTGTAAAACCCGAACCGGTATCTTAGTTTAGGAATGAAGTGAAAGAAAAATTATAAGTATACTATTAAAACACGCAAAAAACTTGGGCACGACGAGAAACGCGCTACGCAGGTATAAATACGTTAGGTGAGCGGATAGTGGGAAAAAATATCGCAGCGCAGAACTTAAAAATAATTGTTAATCTTGTTCAGTGAAGTCGAGTATATTTATTATAAAAAATTGTGGACCCTGGAGGAAAAACTGAATAAAAAGATTTGGTAAGGAAACGGTAAACCGACGCCCAATAAAAGTTACGCAATTGGCACTTTAAAATCACAATAAAAGCATCGAACAAGTATCGTTTATGAAAGCCCAGATGAATGAAAAATACAAATATTCGTAACAGTTTTCTATTTAACACAATAATAATGGATTGAATTATTTCTAACTGCAGAAATACATTTACTGTCGTAATTTGTGCATGAGTCTGCAAAAAAATTTTTATGCTTACAATTAATAATACCTGAGAAGCATGGTTTGGTTCCCAAAACGGTTAACATGATATGCGCTCATAATAAAATGTATTCGTCTACAATCAGGCATATGTAACGATTAATTAGACGCTGTTTTACAACAATTCTTGAACGATCAAGCAATTCAATGATACTCTATGTTTTTTTTTTTTTTTTTTATATACAAGGGGCATGATACAACAGCCGCAGCTATAAGTTGGGGTCTTTTCTGTATCGGCAATAATCCGGACGTCGAAAAGAAAATTCATCAGGAACAGTTGCGCGTCTTTGGGGATTCGGTAGAGCCGGCAACGCTAAACCAAATTAACGAACTTAAATACCTTGAAAGAGTGGTGAAGGAAACTATGAGGCTATTTCCTCCTGTACCGACGGTGGGACGAATTATGTCGGAAGAGATAAACATAGGTGGGTCTATGAAATATTTGCTGAAAAGTACTTTCCAAAAATTGGACATGTTGACAAAAAATACTCACTGCATACTACATGTAACGATTCATTTTTTCCTTTTCATCGAATCCTCGTGATCAGCTGGATATAAAATCCCCAGAGGTACCAACATCACTGTTCACATACACCACATTCATCGGGATCCGAAACATTGGACGAATCCCGAAAAATTCGACCCAGATAGATTTTTACCGGAGAATTCTCAAGAACGACATCCGTACGCATATGTGCCTTTCAGTGCTGGGCCAAGGAATTGTATCGGACAAAGGTTTTCTTTGTTGGAACAAAAGATCGTATTGACTACGGTATTGCGAAAATGGAGAATTAAGAGCGCTCTAAAATATGAAGAAGCCGAATGCTACATTGAATTAATTCTGAGGCCGCAAAATGGAATCAAGATTTACTTCACACCTAAATAAGACAGAAGAATACGAAAGAGAAGAAACAATAGCGTTACAGCCACTGACTCGAGGTTGATTTTTTTCAACAAACGAGCCCTTGTGTTATTCTAATAATGATTTACTGAGAGATTATATAACATAATCGAGGTAATGTTCAAAATCAAAAACAAAAATAAATAAAAAATACAGTAGTGTTACACATATAAACGATATGTTTGCTTACATCCACAGCTGTAAAAATCGTGACAGTATATTATAATCAATTTTAGTTTTATTGAATCGTTTAATGGATTAGGCAATTAAATACCACTAATTGTTAGTTGCGCGTGAAAAATGAGAGTTGGGTTCTATATGTTTCTTTATTCGATTGAGAAAGCACAAGATTTTCTATTACGTACACCACATGACGATATTAAAACTCAAAGAGTAAGTTCAATCGATCTTCGTTACAACACGAGAGCAGCAAGTAGCGAAGAAATAAGTAGAGAAAAACGAAAAACAGCAAAGGGAGCACAGCAAGCAGGTTATACAGAGAAGTTAATTCGTTTATAACAAATCCCAAAAGTACTAAAGGGTAGTAGCATGCAGACTTTTAAAAATGACACGAAGAAATGGTTTCGTGACCAGGATAGGAATTTCTATCATGAATTAGAACACTGAAAACACAATGAAACATTCTTCATCCTAACGCCCTTACCGACAAACTTGACCAACTTGAGTGTAAATTCGCACCCCTATCTCATAGATAATGCTATAATCTCCGATAAAAAAAAAAAAATAAGTTGCGGGTGCGAATTTACACCCAAATCGAGGGTTTTTTCCGTGAGGGCGTACTTGGTACAAGCACATCATCGACACCACGATATACGGTAACGGACTTCAGCCAGCATTTACAACACACATTAGTCAACTTACGACCCCCCTTACCTTGACACGCGCGTGAGCTTAAAAAGGGAAAACCGAACAAAATGGAATGCTTCCAAGAATGGACATGGAATCGAACGAAAGCACAATTAATTCATAAATTTTAACGTTAATGTCAAGAAGGATTCGTTCAAATTTGAATTCCATACTTGATTCGGATCATAGCGCGATACAATCAATCAAATAAGCAAATATGTAATTATTCGCTAACATAACTGTATTCAACTATAAAATATTCATTCGTCGTGTAAATTTTCTATTCGAAAATTGAAATCATGATATTCTGTAGACTTTCGCGGTAGATCGCATCTAATCTATATAACAATTGGGTACGTAGTAGGTGAGCTATAATAATGTCAATTTTGTCTATCTACGTTTTTAATCGTTACGGACTTGTAGAAAAGTCTCGATATCATTGAGTGTACATTTAAAAACTGAACTTATGCATAAAAAAACTAATTTACCTTTGACCGTTGTTAAGTGAGGAAAAATTCACAAACAATTTTCTATGAAAAATCTTAATAGTATCTCAGTAAGCTCGTAATTTGCTGCGAATTAATCGCAGCACATTCAAGGTGATATGTTGGAGATCAACTGTGACGAATCAGTAAAATGGCTTTCAATCAATTATTTATATTCAACGTTGAATTATAGGAATTTACTTCAGTTACAAAGAGGTGACCGAAAATGATGTATTTAGCTCGTCAATACTCAGTGCAGGTCAAATATAACTAGAATATTATTATTCGTCCATACAAGTCTTTTCTATTTTTCCCAATTCCGAAAACCTCCTCAACCTATATGATACGGAGAGGAAGATTGTCATTTTTTTTTACTCGCTTCAAAATGTTCGATGTTTTTTCTTCTTTTTCTTACCGTTGTGCACTAGGATTAATTCAGTAACGTGCTCGATATGCATCAATCAACAAAAAGTATCTAATGATAATTTAGAAGAAAAAAAATAAATAAATAAATAATACATCATTTTTTTATAATTCTGCTGTACCGTACGTTTTGATGAAAAAACCTCTCTTAAAAAGTCATTTGAGAAAAACTGAGATGGATTTATAAACGAAAGAGACGAATCTAAAACAATGATACTGATTATCTGGCAGATGGGTCATGTGTATTTATGTACATAAAGGCTTTCACAAAGCTGAGTTTTGTTTCCTAATCAAAACCTTCGCTCAAATAATTAAAAACTAAGTCGTTAAATAATTAATACGCGTTAAAAATTAAAAGCAATCACAGCTTACGTATATATAATATAAATCTAAGAGTATGAAGAAAGATTGTTGAATACCAGGGTAAAAATGGTCTATAACTGTACCACGAACAATTTTATAATATACCCTCGTTTACCAGAGAGCGACATTACATGAATTATTTCGGCTGGCTAATGTGCAGTATAATTTTATTAGTAAATTATACTTTGTCGAGTATCTGGCTAAAAAATTTGAATGAAAATTATACTTAATATAGATTGTAAAGGTGTTGTAAAAATTTTCATGATAATTTGTTCTAGATTTATTTTGGTAATCATCACTCATTCCTTATTATACTCTTAGTTGTAATCATAATAATTCATGGTAATGTTACTAAAACAATTTAATTATTATATACATAAATTTCAATAATTATATAATAGGTTCAAGATGAATGAATATGCCAGTTGCGACCATTCTTCTCATAGTTAAATCATGCCCCGTTACTTCAAGGGCATTGAAACACAATAATCGTACACGGATTATATTTAATATAACAACCAATCCAACTTGGAAGTTTGTTTACCTTCTTTGTTATCATCATTATCTCTATCTTGTTTTTCTTTTTGCTTCGTGGATGAATCATTGATTTGTTGTGAATAATAAATCGATTCTCAACTGTATAAAAAACTATCCTGATCGCCAGATAATCTGGTTGATTTATTAGGTAGTATTGATAATTGGAAATAGTAAGTTATATGTATAAATATTTACGACTTTTTAATACCTACGTCGCTCTTAATACGAAAACAGAAACTTGTAACAAATGAAGAATATTCAAAAATAGCAAAAATAGAATGCAAGAAGGTAAATTCGCAAAAATTTACAAAATTGAATTGATGGTTGCATTAAATTCAAACATGACATTAGTATGCTCTGGAAAAACATCTTAAGATGCAAATATAGATACTTTGCATCTAACCAAATCCCTATTCATATAAATAACTTCATATTCCTTATTCTTCACTGAATAGCTTATCTAGCTTAGTAAAGAGTGTACACTTTTCATGAGTTACGTAGTATCATGTAATGTTCAATTGTTCATTGCGACAATAGTTAATAATAAAAATAATAATAATAACTAACAGCTCGTTAATAATCGATAACTATAACTTGAAGTTAATACACTTTGTTTTCAATTTTTCTCATGTTTTCCACCATTTTAAATATTTACAATTAACACACGTGCGCTCTTCATTGTCGGCACATTTTATTACAATTATTACAGTGTTGAACTTTCGTCAAAAAATGTACACATTCTCACAACTTGGTTTTCGTTTATTCTCTGGTTTTGTTATTATCGTAACAAAAGTTACAGTAGCAAAATGATCTAGAGGCCTTTGATTTTTACCGGTAAATTTTTTTGTTTTTTTTTTGCTGAATGCCTTAGAAGGGTGTAATAAAATTCAAGCAGAATTAATCAACAGGTAGGATGCTCCGTAACATGAATAGCTAGCGAAATCAACCAATCTTATCAGTGAAAATCAAACGCCTCCAGGTATTGCTAGCACTTCTATGTTTTCGACGATGATTTGTGAACATCTTTTTTTCTAACTTTAGTGATTTATATTTTCCGTACGTGATGATTTGACCTGAGCTGCCATTTTCTTAATAGTGATTCTGCTTGCTCTGTCTTATGCATTGAGATATGCGCGGGAATATCGAGACTAATAAATTGAATTAATTAGCGTAATTCACGTAGACAAGATCAAGTAATAGAATATATCATAAATAATTATATTATATAATGAAATATTCATAACTAATAGAACGGTAGTATTTCCCGTGTCTGAGGAAAATTCAGTTTCATTCAAGTATGCCTCAATTCAAGTTTCAAAATAAAGTTTATCATTGTTACATTCGTATACAAGCTAATTTCATTCGATGTAGATGTTGAATCTCAATTGCATGAGACGCAACAAACAACCATTTCCAGTACAAACAAAAGCCATTAGCTACACCTGTATGTTAACCTGGACCTTATTCTGAAACTTTTTTGCAAATGGGTATACTTTCGTAGAAGCGAGCCACAAGGAAAGCGATCTCAGTGCAAGTTCTTTTGTCAGCGCATCTCAATCCCAGCATTGACTATTTAATTTAAGTAATAATGACTGAACGTTATTTTACAACTTTATTGAAATTTATACGTAGAACTGAATTCTTTTAATACTGCTGATCAAGTGAAAGTTTCTCAAAAGAAAGAGTATTTATAATAAATGCTTGCAATTTTTTTTCCCTATACACGTGTTGAAATGATGAATGATTTTCATGTTTCCGTTTTCATTATTATTATTATTTTCGATAAGTTGCTAAACTATAAAACAATTATTTCAATGAAATTTTAACAATAATCAAGATAATACGGAAAGAAATTCTACATTGAAATCACAACCATTCCCGACCTGCAGTGACTTGGCATAGTACTATAAGTTTGCGTTAAACACCAAAATATATCGCTACCTACACGCAAAGCTAGCATAATTAAAATTACTGGACCATTTACCTACAGCATCAAGTTTAATAAAAAGAACCGTTCAAATTTCTTACTGCCTATTTTAAACCGTGGCTTCCTAAACATAAAAAAAAAGATCCTGCAGTGATCATCTTATGTTACACTACTGCCGATATAAGAATCGGTCAGTCACATCACTTATCGGCACATTCCTTATACGAAACTTACTTAAGGCTTCATTTGTTTAGTTTTTTTTTTTTTTTTTTTTTTCTTCAGGTAATGTAGAAAATACCGTCTCATATCAATTATTCGGGCGATAAAGTAATATTCACTGCATCTTTGTCAAAACCAAAAACGTATTTTGTTGAGTGAGAATATTATTTGAATACACTGAGATAAGATTGCCTTCTTTATCTAATATTAAGACGGTAGACTACAATTTGGTAGTAATAGAGATAACTGTTGTCATCAAAACTGCCACACTTACTACGTAGACTTGTTAGATTTCAATTTTTTTACAGACAATGTGTGTCTCTGTTATCTAAGAGGAATTTAAATAGATAATTTAACGAGAATGATAACTGTACCGAATTACCAATCATGATATTTCCGAATAACTTCTATCAACAGATACAAAACTGAACTATAAGATGTTTGCTTCATTTTCTTATTTATTTCTCTAACGATTGAGAAATTTGTGAGATATTGGTGTAGGTAACAGATTTCTGATTCCTGACTTGATCACCGGGAAATAACTTTTTCAGATCCACTCTAATGGACCTTCTGCCACTTGCTAACACAGGATAAAAGAACGGCAGGGTGTTGCAAGTTCTTTATTAATAATCAAGACACGGGTAAGTAAGTGGTTATTTTTGGTGAATAACACCGATAAATGATTACTAAGTGATTGATTTAATTAATTACTCTTTTTTTTCTACTTTTTTGCTTTTCATTTTTTTGTTGTTTTGTAAGAAAACGTTTTCCCGTATTATATTTCTACACTGGAAATATTGTATTAGTTAAAGTGCTGGATATGAATTATTATTTTGTCGTGAATTAATGTGATCAGGCACTTAACTCACTGATGGCAAATATATTAGTCATCTTATTGGTATAATGGAATGAGTAATTTGCTTGTTGTGGCACAACTTATGATGAATTATTTTAGTGACAAAAATTGAGCACAGATATTCATCAGCAATGTTATTAGTATTTTTCTTTTTTTTTCTTTTTCTTTTTTCTTGGACAAATCAACGTTGGGCATCGACAAAGCACTTTGATATTAATCTTTTGTTCTAAGTTACATATATCTGTATACATGTATGTATATGTATATGTAGACAAGTTATTTATACATGTAAAATTTGGTCACTCGGTCAATTTACTCCTATCGCTAAGGATCTAGATGTTCTTTTATCCATATAAATTGATTGGTATTAACTAAATGATGCTATATAAATGTCAATACCAATAATTTCAGGTTTAGCATTTCAAACAGTGATTTTACTTTTTACACCGCTGGAACATTAAAATTGACGTCTTTCAGGTATCTAACTAAAACCTGAATCATTACCTAAATCATTTTCAGGTTATATGTACATATAAGTCAGTTTCTTCCGCCAATGCAATTTGTTACAGCAACTTGTTAAAAAAAATGACATGACAATAGAGCACGGATGTTACCTATTTCAATGATAATTACTTTTCAATGCGTATCAAACTTAATCGAGACCTTGCTGGTTTTTGAATTCAATACCTCATTTTTGTAAACATAAAAATTTAAGATAATGATAAAACAACAAACGAAAGACTAGAGTATACTCCGAATTTAGCAATGGTAACGGATTTACTTCACGAGGACAATTTTATTACGTCAAATAGTTGTAGATTACATTCTGAAACGGTTCTGCTACATAAATTGAAATTAGTTATAATTAGAAAAACAAAAACGAAAAAAACTCAGCGTAAGGCAAGTCATATCAGAAGTTATTGGCAGTTTTAGAACTCTTCAAATGATCGGTGTTAGCTAGACGTTGCCAAACTTGATCTGCAAAAGCGACGGAGAAGTTCCTATATGCATACATTGCTAGCTTTAAAACCAAAGCTACGTATTTCTTACATTTGTTAATCAGCCACATTTCAAATGTCAATAGAGTTAAGTATCTGAGCACGTTAAAACCAGATTTCATGGTGGTCAGTCCTTCAATGATGTTTTTTGTAATGACACATTTGTCAGCTGAATAGATTAGTTGGACCTTGAGACAATTAAATGTACAGTGAAGCTCATTGTTTCCTAATATAATTTGATGATTATTATTCAGATGAAAAATACTTTCTTGATATTCATATTCTACATTTCGATCAAACGTGACAATTTTTGGAAACTTTCTTAATCTTTATTTTTCTTGTTCCTAAGAGTATAGAGGAAAAGTGCTGGATATTTATATTATAAAGAGTTCAATTTTGAAAGCGCACCATTAACCATCAGTTGTGTAAATCAATTCTTCTTCCCAATTATCAAAACACTCTCAACACAGATTTCATTTAGCTTTAAAAAATGGGAAAAAAAAAACAAAACAAATTCAACTCACTTCATTTCGTTTCTCTTCATTTAGCTCATTCTTTGGCATAGCTGAAGCATTCAAGCTCGTAATGGCGATGGTGATCAACTTTATTCATCACTCAATCGAAATTTATCAGCTTGTGTATCAGATAATACAAATTTTCTATCCGATGTGAAAAAGTGGGCTACGTCACGATTTATTTTTAAATATGATCCGGTCAGGGATCCATAGGATTGACTACAATAATTTCATAATGATTATTTTGTATTAGATTAACCCAGCACTTTTAAATCTATTGGACTCTTAATAATTAGTTACTTGAGTTTTTTTCACTACGATAATGAAATTTCAATTACTCGAATTCGTATTTTGCCAATGCAAATATTTGATAATAAAAACTAAGGCCGGCTTAGCATGAAATGCTTCAAATCCAGTTTCAACAACCTTACAGATTGTTCGGGAATCGATATACTAACATAAAACCTACGGCAAAAACTGGACAGCCAGTTGTTTGGTGATAACATAGCGGCGAGAGAAAGAGTTATTTAAGCATTTCATTTCAAACAGAATTCATATGTATATGCTACAAATAGATCGATAGACAACCTACATTGACATAGCAAGAAGTTTTTTTAGCGCTTTTCAAGCTTCGGCGTTAGAAGTAGCTGTTGCCTTACAGTATGTTCAAATATTCTGTCCAATACCTGCAGTACTTGAACCTCATATAAAAAAGAGAAAGGTGTGTAGTAAAAAATAACAATCGTGTCCCTGTATTTTATCGTAATGAATTACTAAAGCACGACAAAAACAGGACGTATTACTAGGATGATGTATAATATAGGTATATGTATGTATGTATGTATGTATGTGTGTACGTACGTACGTACGTATGTGTATATATATATATATATATATATATATACACACACGTATAATGATTATCTAATTCTAATGATAACAGTAATAAAATAAAAAGTCACAGACACAGGTAGCTTGAATAGTTTCATTTTTACCCTATGTTCAAACATTAGTCGCTACCATGCCAGCTGTTGATTCAAAATTAAACGATAATTTAGGAAAGATTTCAAAACGTATTAGTATAACGTCTCCCGATCCAATATTCCAGATTCAGTATGATACATCAACTCTGAAAAATAATGACGAATGATGCTTGACTACATCAGTCAACGGTAATGTTAATAATTGTAATGGTGATGATGATAATAATAATGATGATGATGATAATGATAATAATGATGATGACGACAATAATAATAATAATAATAATAATAATAATAATAATAATAATGGTAATAATCGCTTAGTTTTACGAAGGAGGTGGCGTAGGTGTAGGCGTAGTGGTTGTAGTTGTGTGAAGTATGGAGTCCCGAGATGCGGAGCAGCGCCAATCTGGTCGTAGTAGTGTAACAATTTCGCGCTGACCCCCACTCGTTCCGTTTCCCCCAACACTAACCCCTGCGCACTGAACAGTCCCCCCAAGCCCAACAGCCATAGACAGTCATTTCTGTCGAGCACTCTTCTTCTTCTTTCGTTTGAAGAAGCAACAGCATCTGGAAATGAAGCAAACACTAATAGGACTTAGAATCGCATCTCTCTGTTTAATTTCGTCGACACCGACATGCAACACCCTAAGAGTGTAAGTGTAACGGATCCAAAACCTATGAAAACTTGTTTTGTACAATCTGTCGTGTATGAGATAGTAATTGTTAATTTTACCAAGAGGAAATAATAGAGAACAACAACACTACGTCGATGCGATTAATTATGTATTTTTCGACAAGTCTAATGTGAGAATGAATATTACGTGGAGATATCCAATTTCAAGACTCTGCACAAAGAGCGCTATTTTAAAAATTTCACGACATTATATAGTAATAATTTTAGGAACATATGATACAATATACAGTTAAAAAGTACAAAGATCAAGTGTTATGCTGCAAAACCGTAAAGTTTTCAATTTCTCACGACAATCATTGTCACTTAAAATAGGGGAGAGAAATGAAGTTTATAAGTACTTTTAATCTTTTCACTTCGAACCATATGAAATTTTTAGATCAAGCTTCTTTGTTATTGCCTTAGATTGGATACTTCTTCAAAAGTAGATAGCAATCAATCAATAAATATGTAATTGGTGTTTTTTATACTGATTGTTAAGGAACAGGTATAAATCAACACCCATAAAAATCAATATTGATAAAATTTGCAAGGTCATATATTTTAAATGGAGAAATAAATAAATCGAGACACATTAATAACATTGTCAATTTACTATGAGAAATTAGTTTTGTGATAAAAATAAAAGTATTAATTTTTTTTCTCACAGTCAGACTGAGAAATGCCAAGTACATGAAATGTTTGAAAATTGATCAACCTTGTTGACACATGAAACTAAACGAAAAAAAGATTTTCTCAGAAATTATTTGAAGTAAGTTACATATACATTATAGAAATTAACAAATAAATGATATTTAATCAATATTATTAGAGATAGTAATCACCACTCATCCGTCATTACAGAGGGAACTGGGTTTTTGGGTTATTTTTGCTTTTTTGTTGGGTGGCAAGAGGTGAGGTACTTTGAAGGGAAGTGGGAATCCACACTGGGGACAAAGTGTTCGTTTCAATTTCCAACAGGGATTCGTCCTGGAAAAGTAACATATAAAAACCATAAACCACCCGAAACACCATTATGTACACACTATAGAGAGGTAACACATAGTTAATCTGTTTTGATTTTCATACCAAACGTTGTACACAAAAGCTTTCGTCGTAAAGAGAGTAAAAGGATGAAATTTCACACAAAAAATTATGTTGGTACAGAGGAAGAATTTTTGACTGTGAATTAAGTAGGTTGTTCAGTTGAAAATCAGTACTTTCTTTGATAATTCATTACAAGATGATCGCGCATCGAGTGTTTATCAAATTATTACATTAGTAAACTACGATATTTTCCCTAGTAATGTGAAATACACAAGTAAAAATAAAGGTCTTGTTCGTAATCTTAGCCTATTTTTTTGTTATATGCATTATTAAGGGAAATACCGTAGTTTACAAATGTAATAATTTGATAAAAACTTGACATGCTACTATCTCATAATAAAATGATCAAACTAGTATTGAGTTTTAATTGTACAAGCTCTTTAATTGGTGTAAAGCTACATTTTCATGTTTCGTCGCCATATAAATCATGCTTGTGTTTTCATTGAAGTTGCTATCAAAGCTCATGCAATTTGAGTATCAACATCTAGTCACAAGTCTGCGAAATGCATATCTTAGAAGATCATCTCAATTTTCTTCAATAAAGATTGATTTTGTGTTAATACCTGGTTCAGAAAGAGATACCAGATGCAAACAACTATTAAATACTTTGTATGATTATGACACATGCGCGGACCTGTGACTAATCAAAGTTTCAAAAATTTTTAGTAAAAAATCATACTAACTTGGTCTCATCCACCATTTCGACTTCCTGAGGTGCTGTAATTGGGGTGTTTGAATGTCCAGCAGTTGGGTCATCATTTGCTAGTTCTCCGTTCGTTGAAGATACAACCTGATAGATTGAAAACACAGTCCATTAACGAATCGTCAATATTATTTAACAGATACAATTTCTTGCTCTCAAAATCGTTCATGATATACTACGATTTCAAACTGAATGGTGCTGAAGCTCGCAGCTAATACCCAACAATAGAGACACAGAAAATTATGGCATAAGACGATATACTGAACAGCAATAAACAGCGACATTGTGTATCGAGATGTGTTTAACATTTTCTCTGTGAGAACTTTTGCTTACAGTTACCGGCTGCTAGCTTCAGCACCATCCAAACCGTAGCGAAAAAGTTTAAACTTCTATAACCACTCGTCCTTGAAAGTCGAAAAACTTTACTAATTAAAAACAAATGTCAGTGAAATTCTTAAATTTAGAATCTATTTCGAATGCTACTAACGTCGATGCTTTCTAAAAAATATTCCCAACATTTTTTATCACACCTTTATATATTGAATCTAGACAGCGTTGCAAATAAATATTGTGAACGAATTTCATTAGAGAGCAAATTGGAGGTAGAATTAAAGTTATTCTTTTAGGCAATAAGGCAATTGATAAATTTTCAATATATATAGACATTGTACACATTACATAATGCAATGATTCGAAGGCTGAAAACTTACATTGTTTCTAGTATTCTAACTAGCTCAAATTTATCTAGCAGAAGTATCAAGATTCAATGTTTTGAACTTTTTTTACGCTACATTTGCACAATGAAAAAAAAATACATGGATTCACAAAGATATACTCTTAAATATGCATATAATGTAATATCATATCTATAATATAACAAAGTGATGGCGTACTAAAATACAAATGGCTGATTAGTATTTAGTATGTAACAAAACGATGAAAACAAAAAAGAACTTGAATGATATATAGATATAATATATATATATATATATATAGCATGCTACAGCAAGCTGAAACCAAGGTTCCAAATATAATATAATATAATAAAAACTGACCAGAATTCGTTGATTTCTCTTGCGAAAACGTAAGGAAATGCGAATTAAAAAATTTGCTAATTAACGTTGGCATATTTACAGAACAGAATTAATGCGGCGGTGATTTGAAAATGAAAAAAAAAAAAATTGAACTATAGTAACATAGGAATAGTAGGACAATTGTACAGAAAAATTCAAGTTTCTGTTCACGGAAAGATTGTTTTTTTTTTAGAATAAAATATAGTATAATATAAAAGTGAAGAATAATTAGCAGAAACAAATTTTGCTCTCTGAGACTCTGTCCCGATTAATATGTAAAATGAATTGTATATCTGGATAACTTTAGTCATCAACGATATTGTTGAACATTTTTTAACAGGGATATGAAGTTGATGGGATTAAAACCAAGTAATATTGGGGAATCCGGACGGGTTTGAATGTTGGTGTTTCAACGATAAAAGCTGACCAACTCACCTGGACGGAGCCGTGTCTGTCAGCAGGCGTTAAAGTACCACCGGCTCCCGACTGCTTCACTGTATCAGGCCACACAGCTCCCACCCCTTTACCGCCCCCTCCACCCACCCCTACACCCGTCACACCCTGTACGAAACAAGCACGACAAACGAATGCAAAGTGTTAGTAAAATCAATTCTGATGTGATTATTGATCGCGAAAGGCTATATGTTTTTGTAGTATCGTTACTCTTGACCGTATATAGTATCGCTGTTGAGGTAGGCAAGCTACCGAACAGTTTTCACAAATTATCAATATTAGTATATTAAACTTCTTCATCCACCTAACTCATATTGTACAAATGTTTGTCAGAGGTGCTGTAGAGTAATTGAGTAATTTACAGCTCTACTCAATTCAATGAGAGTTTTATGAACATCCGCTTTTCTTTCACTCGGAAGAATTTTTTTAAGAGTAAATACTGGTTATGCTATTCAACTTTTGGTGAGTCAGCGTAAAAGATTTTGGCCAAGTAAAATATTTCGATGAAAAAATTTTTTTTTAAAAACTAAAACAACGGAAATTTTGAAATTCATGTTTCGTCGGCGTGTCTAAATGTGATTTGTGACCGGGGATAACTGAATGCAATTATTAAATTGTTGAATAATTCATGAAATAACTAGATGATAGTCAGTTTGTGTATAATAATATAATCAATTCTACAAATTAATATATAATATTTTAGTAATGTGCTGACAGCGAGTAATCTTTCAAAAATATATTACTAATGTACCATCCTACATGCAGACCAAATATAGTTGTAACGAAACTAACGATAAATTCCTATATATATAAAATTTCCTAATACACAAAGCCACAACAATGGTTTCTTTTTAATCATTCTATCTACATATCAAACACAATGTACAACGAAATACGATAATTTGCGACTACAACAAGTGCTCGCAGTCAGAATGTATGATAGGTATAAAATTTACCCTCAATCGTTCTAGGGATTTTGACTGTCTAATACATCAACATTTTAGAATTTTAAGTAACTGTATCTCAATTTCGTTAAGCGAGAGATTATTTTGTTTAGCAGAAATGTAACCCACTCTGCATCGAGGTAAAAACAAATCTAATACTTAAATATTCATGTTCAACAATACCAATCAAAGCATTGCTGTTTGCATAATTTGGCTCTCAATATAAATTTTGAAGTTTATAAACTGATTTTATCTCTTGCTCACCAACGAAATTTCAGCTTGAATTTTAGCTGATCTGCCGATCTGCTAATAATCATTGAAAATAATGAATACAAGCAGAGCAAAATATCTCTAACAAAACTGAAATTACAGTATTCGAACGAATTTTCTAACTTTGCGTGAATGATGAAACTAAGCTTTCGAGGTTCTAATTTTCAATATACACAACAAATCCGGTATTGTACCACTTGCGGCTTACATAATTGCCCTGCATTTCGACGTTCACCTCGTCCACCATAAGAATCACGTCTTCCTCAAAATCATCGCATTCCTGAACAAGATCCACGTTGTGCAATGAACAGAAATTGATTTTCCTAAATAATTCGTTTATTATCCTATTTCACCAGTTTCACAAGTTTGTCGTACGAAGTATTATTCCTTCTGTAGCTAAAGGTGCTGTTGTAGAACACAGAAGGAATACTTTTCAACTTGGGCGATTGATGTGTGAAAATTTTTTAAATCTATCATTTCTAAAGCCAACGCACGGATTATTGTTTCATCTGTTCATATGAAGTAAAAAATCTGCCTATATTTGGAACGATCGTATAAATATGAAGCTTTATTATGCCTGTGACGCACAGCTCAAGTCACCGCATCAACATTCATATGATAAAAGAAACATACACAGCCTTTATGAAGATCAGAATGTTTTATATTAGTTTCATACTAATGTCAAAAAACATATCATTAAGGTGAATGTCCATGCAATTACTCGACGAACGTAAAGAAATTATAAGCTATGCATAACCAGGCTTGAAAGAAAATTGAGAATTTTCATATTATAAAAATACTCGATTACCTTATTTGTGGTGGGATGCCGGTCTCGGTTTGGCGACACAACAATTTCGTGTCCAGTCTGCAATGATCCGACCGGCGTGGACTGCAAATCAAACAGACTCGTGAAAATAGTACATAAGCATTATTCAATAATAATAAAACATTCTACAGTAAATATGTATAAATGTAAAGTAAGTACCAAAATTTTCCTAGCATAGGTAAACGTACTTGGTCAATCGGGAGAGGAGCAGAATGTTGGATTTCAGGACTACATTCATGGTAACTCTTCTTAGTTCAATCACACCAATTCATTATTTTATTTTTTGTACAACTTCAAGTTATAAACTTTGAGATGTAAGGTCAAAATATCATATACGATTTTAGAAAATTATTTAAGGTAACTTGGGCAATTTTCCAGAGACATGCAATACTTTTAAGATAAACAGAAAAAAAAATTATTATCACACTACATTTTCTCTACCTGTCATTCAAACTTTGGTTATCTTGACTAAGTGTCAGGAACACGTAATAAAAAAATTGAAAATCCCACGTAGTGAGATGAACAAGAATATCAGAGCAAATTCCGAATAATCGTTTTTATACTTGAATGAATCATAATTTCCACATCAAGTTCTCTATTTGAAACGGAATCCTGCCGGCGAATTTCATCTACGTCAGTAATGAATGTGGTGTAATATTAGAATGAAATTTGTAAAGAAACTCATCAATTCTTGGATGTTTTATAAATGTTTAAACTTTGTAATGTCGGTTTTTTTTTTTAACAGGGACAAACATTTGAAACAAGCGGAGATTTTTCTAAAAAAATTTGCGGCCAATATATGAGGCAAATATTATATTTCCTCAGTGACTACTAACAATAAGTTTTGAAATTGCTACGCAACAACAATAGTAGAAGTGGGTAAAGCAACAAGGTGGAATAAAATTGGAATATTATTATCAAATTAGGCATTGCAAGTGTATCTATATATGTATTGTATATATGTGTGTGTACATATAAGATTTGGAATAAAATACGTGCAACCCAATTTCACTTGGCAAACTCAAGCAACACTGCAACTACGTAGACTTTTCTTTTATATCAAGTAAAACACGCACCATAATTATAATTTCAACAATTTCAGACTGAAAATAATTATGATAATAATATATTAAACGTCGTTACAACATATCTTTCGGGAAAGGGGGGGAAAAAAAAAATCAGACTGGATTATTTATGGATTGTAAAATATTGGATAGTGGAATCGATAACTGTATGATTCGACACATTAACAATATTGTTTTGTACCGACATTCAGAAATGTATGGCTTTGCATAATCTGCAAAGCTTGATTATTCTGAAATAATTGTCGTCGACAATTTGTCAATATGACAATAAATTGCATAGTTATTCACTTGATGTCACTGTTTAAAAAAAAAATCTATTACTTTTTTCCATTTTGCATAAAATAATGCAACAAAACAATAGCACTGATGGCTCTGATTAGAAAAGATTGGGGTCTATATTGCGGTACAAAAAATTTTCGTACCAAATTTTAAACTGATCACAAGAACTGTTGTAAGATTATAAAAATATACTCTTTCTCTATCTGTTGACGCCTTGAAGATAAACGCATTAGAGCTCAGGAAAATTTTCTGCTTCAAATTAAAATGAAATAAAGTAGCATAGGAAAATTGAAAACAATAAAGTAAATGAAAATATAGTGCAAAAATATCTTCAATTACATCTCTCTCTCTCTCTCTCTGCAGCGACTCGGAATATACATACAATATTGGAGTACATGAGGCACTCCTGACCATATGGACTTAGCGAATACTTTCATCGTTTGTAATTTTGCATTCTTGTTAGTAAGTTGTAGCAAAACATAAGAAAAAAAAATTTTATGAAAAAGAACTATTGGCTTTGTCGGTAATTGCTCAAATTTTGCAATGACAATTAATCATCATTGATATTGATGAAATTTACGGAGTAAGTTATTTGTGTAAACAGAAGAATTCAAAAAGACTACAGCGAAGATGTCTGGTTACTTACGAAAAAAACGTATTTAAGAAAGAACGAAACTTGAATTTATATCAATCTTTAAGCAAAAAATTTTTATCTCTTTGCAAAAAATGTGTTGCATAAATTTATTTAGAATCGACGATGACTGTTATTTCGATATTCAAACAATTAATGGCGTTCCAAATGTTTGTTAAATCTTGTAAGAATCGTGTTGTTTGCGAAGAGAAAATTTTCTTTTCATAATGATCTCAACCAGTTTTAAATAGCCTGAAATATATCATGTATTCACATATATTATATGTATATAGAACTGCGGGGGAACTCTGTTTGTGAGAAAAAATTAGCAGCAATGACATTGTGTGTAATTATAACAAATATAGAGATCAAACGCAGCGCCTATGATTGAAAACCACTCTGTGTGCGAATAAGGACTCTCTCTACTTTACCAACCTTATCAGATTTGGTTTTTCCAATATGAGAAGGAGCAGCGTTCCGTATCGCTCTGAGTTGCGTAAAGTTGGGTGGCTAGATAATATATTGAGCAGCATGCAAAGTTTAGAAATCAGTTGTTGTCAGCTAGGATTGATTGTTATCAATTCAATCATTAAATTCGTCTTTGCTCAATCTGTATTTGGGAGGAGGATTTACTTACCGGTATTCGAGTACTTAATGGAAAACTAGCTTTACTACATTCAACAACGTAGTACTCGCTACCATTTCGCATCAGGCACTTGTTCGGATCTCGTCCAGTTATACAAAACAAAATATTCGATCCAGTTTAACATTATTTCGTTTTCTGATAATCTACTGAACGATACCTGACACATGAACCTCTTTCGTTTAGTTGTGAATACGAATGAAATTTTTGTGGTGAATAAATGCAAAAAGAAATTCCCAAGATTTTAATACAGGCCAATTAATGTTTTCACGTCTTCAAGATTATACTTCAATATTCACCTTCCAAAATGCGTAAGCTTCTAAGCTTGAATAAATTCATACATAGATTTTTCCAATAAAATTAAAAGATAAAACTGACTTTACCAATATTTGATTAACACCCATTCCATACTGTAATTAGTGATAAAAACAACAATATGAATCTAACGTATTTTCTTTCTCATTAAATACTTTTACTCATGCCAGACATCATGATGCTTATTTTTCATGCTTAAGAGATTGTTGAAAATTGCTAAAGGCAAATAATCAAACCAAAATTCACTAGCTTGATGCTAATAATTTTATATCAACTTTGTATCGGCTAATAGAATGTAAATTCACGTCCACTTTTGTTTTTTTCTCATCGAGCATGGTTAAAATTAGCTGGAACAAAAGACAGACCCCAAAAAATCAAAGTTTCATTTGACGCTAAGCATGCTCAAGCAATCTCCTAACAACGTCTATGTAATTAGAAGAGCGGTGTACGACATCATAATTGGACAAAGTGACCATGCATACTCCGTAAATTTTTGATCAAACTGTATCCCAAACTAAACATTTACAACATTTTGTTTCTAGTTAATCTATGAGATATAAGTGTTATATTAGTCAAAGAGGAAGAAACAAAAAAAAAAAAAAGATTGAGAAATAAAGTACTCGTTATTCAAATTAGAATAAACAATATACAAAATTATCTACTACTCTGAAATATAACTCGGCATCTATTCGCATCTTAAGAACTATAATAAATTATTGAAAAGACTTTGTTAATCGTTTCATGCAATTCTCAACGTTATTATTCAACCTTGAGTTACGTACGTATCATCACTTTTCCGCAGTATTGGGTTATTTTATGAACAATCACGATAAAAGTGAAAATCTAAAATTATTTAGCACCCACCATGGTCTTCCCCGTCCAGTCGAATTCACCATCGTTAACAAATCCTCTCCTGTCAAATAGATCCTGGAATAATTTCCTCAGGTGTTCGTAGTCTGGAGTTTCGAAAAAGTCTAATCTCCTCACGTAACGCAAGTACGTAGCCATCTCCTCGGGATGACCGTCGCACAAAGTTTCTATTGGCGTAGCACGTTTCGTGTCCCCTATTTTTTGGTAACGCTCTTTTAACGTATCCGCTTTAAGTCCCTGCCACGGCAAACTACCTCGTAGAAAATACATAAACATATGGCCCAGCGCTTCCAGATCATCTCTCCTGCTCTGTTCTGATAACAACAAATAAATTATGTTAACGACTAAGAGCAAAAAACCGAAAAACGAGTAAAAGATGTTGCAGTATTAATCTTATCTGCGATGAAGTAAATAAAAGTAAGTTTTTAAAATGATTAAACCAAATTCTTCGTTGTACTATTAATTCTCTATTCAAAATAAGCGCATGTTGTATATTTCTCCAAATTACCTTTTCCAAGGTGGGTATTGATGCTCATGTAGCGTGCCGTACCCGTCAGGCTTTTATGTTCCCGATAAGGTATGTGTTTGTTCGTCTCCAAGTCTATGTATTCTTTGGCTAATCCAAAATCTATTATATGAATCGTCTTTTCTCTTTTGGTCGTACTCCTGCCGATGAGGAAGTTCTCTGGTTTTACATCGCGGTAAATTAAGTGCCTGCTATGGACATATTCTATCCTATGAAGCTGCGAACAGAAAATTACCCAAACATATTATCAACGGTTGATAATTATTCAATCAGCGTATATTTGTTCGGTTACATAAAATTGATTCAATGAATATTCGATTCCAAGAAAATAATCAATAGTGCGATTTTCTAAAAACGACAAATTTAGTCAACAATCTAAAATCGTCAAGTCGTATATCACATCGAACCCTTTTTAAAAAAATTTCAGAAATTTATCATTTGTCACAACCACAGTGAACTTGACTAAAACAACATCTTTACTACGTAATAGAGATGAATCTAATCAAATTCGAATTCTATCAAGCTGAAGTATCAACATTTTGAAAAAAGGTTTTAAAATTGGAACGTTTGGAAAATGATTAGTCTTTAAGATACCATTATTTGATCATTTTCAATGTACCAAGTATAAAAGCCTTTTCTCAAATCGTTGGATATCTCATAGCTTGTGTCACGTCAATTTACTCAGAATCGTTTCATTAAGTAATACAAATGTTGTTTCCTTCACGTTCATCATAATTGGGACAGATAACAACGCCACGGATTGTTTAATAGTCATTTTATTTCACATTCAGACGATAAGGTCTAATTCATCGTTGATTCTTTACAGAATTTCGCCTCGAGTAAAAATCACAAGGGTTTCAACTCGCTGTCATCAATTATGAATAAAATAATGATTTGTTGATAAATAAATAATTTAAAAATACTCACGAGCTGCATGGCAATGATAAGGACGGTCTTTAGTGAAAATCTTCTGCCACAGAGGTCAAACAAGTCTTCCAGGCTCGGTCCGAGTAGTTCCATCACCAGGGCGTTGTACTTTCCACAAGGCCCAAAGTAAAATACTTCCGGGACACCCTCTATATGAGTGTTATGAACTATACCAAAAGGAAGGTAGTTTCACCCCAGAACACATATTGTGGTTTGGTGTGCGGTGAGGAATTTGTGACGAAAACACATGAAACAAAACAGCGTCGCAATGTAGGTGTATCCCAAACGGACACGTAGAAAAATAATAAAAAAGGTCAAGAGGAAAAAAAAAAAAAAGCAGGAAGAAAAAAAATTATGTCATTATCCGCGTGTATAAGTAACGAAAGTTGATCTGGTATTGATACAGAGAATGAAATACTTCGTGCCATAAACTTTATAACCAACCAACGGTCTTCTAAATGAGTAATAACATTGTCAAACAACGAGAAGAAAATAAATAGATAAACGTATCTATCTATGAACATTTGACTCTTCATATATATGTATGGAATATATTATTTGATAAGAATAAATCATATATATATATATATTATATATATGTGACGTGTATATCTTTTCTGTGATAATAATATATGTATATATAATATAAACTGTCCCTCAAACTCACCATGTGTCCCTAATAATTTGTAAAACCTATATTCTAAGTGAAGCTGCGGTGCCTTTGACTTCATTGGTTCCTGGAACGAAATTAAATTACTTCGTGTTAACGATGCTGTCTCGTTATCAGCCATTTTAAATATCGTTAAGTATTCCTGTCAGAATCTAGTTCATAAATTGTCAAAAATACGAAATTAAAAATGTAATCATATTTTGATACGACAAATGCAAGTTGGGAGAAGTTCAATGACATCACTGCAGCACATGCTCAAAGATAATAACTACGAACTTTTAGCCAACTTGTACGAAGAGTAAAAGAGTCATTTGTGACAATTAGACGCGATTTGACTCTGCATGAAGAAGAAATGAAAACCATCAATCTAGAGTCAAAATACAAGCAAACCGCGTAAATAAATCACTCTCCGGGTAAGAAGAAACTTTTTTATAATAGCGAATTAACAGTGTACTATAGTGTTATAGTATATAACATGTAAATATGTATAATTATTTGTTTACTAACCATTTTTATAGCCACATGCTCGTTGTTGTATAGGTTTTTACCTGCAACAAAGAATGAAAATTGTTTCATTAGTCATGACTTTACATAATAACGTGACATAATTTAGGTAGATTTTAATCACTTATGAATGTAACGGTAAATTGAAACAACTGACTCGCCAAGTATAATCGTACATAAAGATGTTTGTTATATAATCTTAAGAATTTGAAGAAGTTTAATTATGATCGATAAAATTTGTCGGTATAAGTTGATCGGATAGAAGTTTTCAAAAGACTTGGGATAAGAATTTAAAAAAAAAAAAAAGAATAGGTATAATAGGTACAAGCAATTTCATTCATTCATTCATTTATTCGTCGTTCGATATCATTTTTAAATACCGTTCTTGCACATATATAATGAAATGTACCTCGTCGAAAGTTTGAATTTTTGCGAAACAGCAATATTTAGAAGTTATATATACACCGGCTAATTTATACAAATTGACTTGTTATATAAATTTTCGCAACGTATAATTATGGAATAAAAAGCAAAAAAAAAAAAAAGAAGGAAATTACTGCGCAGGGAAACACGTGGTTGTAGAAATTTGTTACACATCATTATTTTGAGTTCAAATACTTTTGTACAAAAGTGTAAAGCAAGCATCGCTCGCTTTACATCACGCTGTGTGCTATCGGTCTTTTGTAATTTTTTCTTTTCTTTTCTTGCTCTTTTGGTACACACAATAACGACGATATTCAACTTTCGATATATATCCTGATTCTTATTATTGTAATGTACATATAAATGTACGTAAATTATTATACATATATATTCTTTGTAAATCATATTTTCCATGCCTAATATGAAAGAATGAATATATCTATACATATCCATGAATCGTTGGATGCTCTATCCAATAATTTTTTTACGGTACATTTACTGTATTCGTTCAAGCAAGTACGTATATGCTGCGTATAAAACAGCCGTCAGCTGTGTATTTATGCAGAAAAATTAATTAAATCACAACAAACGCTCGCAATTTTTCCGGTATTTGTGATACATAGGCGTGTATGTGTTACATTAATATGCGAACGCCGGCAAAGAAAAAAGAAGATTTGAAAAAAAAAAAAGAATTGATCATGTCAAAACAGTGATGAGGAAAAGCGTATGAAAACAAGCAGGTTTGAAGCGAAGTGTTTTCAATTTTTTTTCCGGCATACCGTATGAGCCAAATTTAAATTTTGAGAATCTGACTTTCGATTCGTGATCTGCGACCCAAACAAACCTTCGGGTACGAATTTTCATTCAAATTCATTCATCGATACTGAAGGTGTCATCGTTTTAATTTTTTTATGCTTTTATTATTTAATTAATTAGAAAATCACCTAACCGATCAAAGCCAAAATAGAATCGGTTTTAAGTTGGTAAAAAGCCGCGTCGATCGAGACCAAAATCATAAAAATCCGTTGACTCGTTTTCGAGATATAGTCGGACGATAAAATTGATCACATTATACGCACGTACGCAACATACGTCTATCTGAAAATGATTCGAGATGATTCTCTAGATCTGAAAACTCGGAGATCTAGTGAATAATGAACTTTTTACTTTCGGGTTGATTACAATAACTTCCTTTTTCCTCTGAAAACAGAGAAAACGGGAGTTAATACTGATATTCAAAAACATAAGTTTTCAGTTATTTATACAATTTCAGCAAGCATTATACATGTAAATTGTACACTCAGAGATATATATATTTATACGTAATAAACCCTCTAACTATAATCTATAATTATCAAAATTTTCGCCATGTTCAATCAATCATGGCTACGTAATGGCTTTCGGAGAATTAATCGTTCAGTCTTGTGGTTCCCCTATTGCATCGAGTGATTCATATACATAATATATATAAATCGTACATATATATACATATATAGGTATAACGTGAGTGTAATATGCATATGTAAAAGTCGTGAAAAGCATAACGTGCAGCAAAGACATTGCTTGCGTATAATTAGATTACAATATTACGCATATACAGTAAGGAAAATAATAATGAACTTATGACGCTCTTTACAGGATATATTTTTCTTTTCCCCTCCATAGTGTTACAGGTATATACGTACGTATGTGTACACAAGACCCTAATTTGTCCTCCTGTGATCCGTTTTCGGGACATTATACACAACTATATATGTAACTATGTATATATATCTAACCGTATAATACAATATTCGTTAGTCAATAACGCGACTTACACACGTATCGTACAACGGTATGCCCACATAGATGATATGTGGGAGTTCGACAAAGAATACATGGCTGCTGTAAACGGATTTCGTGTATGACAAAGTATACGTATGACACACACGCGAACGCGTGCACGTCAATAATAACGACAAGTATTATTCCTAGTGTACGAGTAGTAGACATTCCTCAACCTTGCCCCGTCCGCATAACATGTATGATAAGTATGTGTAATAATTAAAGACCGAGCGAAGTTACGGTTTCGGTTTCGGTCAATTTTGCCAAAAATACTGGTTTCTGTTAAAAATTGAGCGAAACTAGCGTTCGTGTCTGGTCGGGCACTGTCGGATATGTTGCTAAATTAATTCCATACCTAAGTTGCATACCGAAAATAAATTCACTTCCTAATAAATTCAAGTCTTTTATTTCATCTTGTCGAATAATCTGTCACAAAGCAAAGAAAAACACTAAGATTACAGAGTATATGATGAAAATTCAACAAAATTTCAACTCGACTATACAAGTGTCGGTTACGGTTACGGTCTCGGCTGAAAATCGTCTTACGCTCGGACACTAATAACACCGTAATAGGTATGGACACACATTAAACAAAGAGGATTAATATTCGCGTAGCTATGCAGCAAAGCACCGATGACAGCAGCCGAACATTTTCCACTATACGACGTTAGGTATAATTGTACATACATACGCGCTTTCCCTCCTTACCTTTGACCTTGAGGGAGGGTACATGACAGGTATGCACGCACATATCGCACGGGTGTAATAATTAGCTCGTTCGTATAATAATACGTAAGTTTAAACGCGAGGAAAAACCCACACGCACACACATGCGCGCACACAGAAGCCATTAAAAACGTTAAATCTCTACGCGAGGTTTCGTGGTTACATGATGTTCAAATCTAATAAATCGATGTCAATACACCGAACCATATACGTCATGAATATTGTAAGCATGCATCTACACTGCTATGTATTAAACGGCGGTAGATTGGTTGTATATTTTGCACACACCCCGTTTCGCATCAAACGATAAACAATTAAGATTTAAAAAAAATACAACCCGAGGAATAGATTTGATTTAAAATTTTTCAGGCTACGTATACGATTCGACCAACGAATGCATGCATGTACGTACACCCGTACATATTAGGTGGGTATATTCGTCGTCTGGTGAGGCTGCGATTTACGGTCTCGCGACAAATCACCGTCATTCGCTACATACGTACAATATATATATATATATATATATACACAAGTATGCGTGTAATATTTCAACCGTTCTTTACTTTCATTTCACTTTATCACTTATATTCATATGTACAGTATTTATATATGCACATATATGTATTATATGTTTCTCTTTCCCGTCGTCGCGACAGCTGCAACATCGTTAACGACGTTACATTATACGTACACTTGGGGACAATGAATGTGAGACGGTTAATTTTTTTCCACTAGACAGTTATGTTGGCAACACAGAGAAACCTACAGCGCCATAATCGGCCAAGCGCGAAACAAACTCAATCTCAATAAACGTAACGTAGCCCATGACCGTCGAATCTAACTTTCGAATACCTGTCGATCTAACAAGTCATTATCCCCGCGGCATTTTCAGGTTAGATTCGACGGTCATGGACTACGTTACGTTTATTGAGATTGAGTTTGTTCGGCGTTCGGCCGACTACGGCGCTGTAAGTTTCCCTGTGTTGCCAACATAACTGTCTAGTGTTAAAAATTAGCCGTCTCAGATTCATTGTCCCCAAGTGTACATACAGTATAGCTATATCTAACAGTATATGCATACGCAAAACTATGGGTATATTTATATTACGGCGGCTCTCCTCCTGTATACGATTGCAATGTTGAACGATTTGCGAAAACCTATTTTTTTTTTTGCCTGTAATTAATAGAATATTGAATATATCATATCGCGTTTGAAGACCTGAATAATATTTATTCGCTGCTGAGATACACGCTCTTAAAAATCGGATTTTGAAAAAGTCGCCGGGAGACTGAAAAAAAATTATTATTAAAAACTGTTAAACTTACTTTCGATATTAAATTATCATTCGAGGTCTAATTTATTTTGGTTCAATTGATTACACAACAATTTACGACACTGTGTTTTTCATTTATTTCGTTGATTTTTCATATTTCAAAGGTTTTCTTAATAATTGATATGATGAACGCGAAAAAGCAATTGAGGAGCGGAATTCAGTTACACTGTTCAATGTATCCACCATTCACGGTTACTACTGCCAGAAACGAGGTTCAGGTTAATAACCTTATCGTAACGAAACATTGGTGAATAAACCAGTATTTTTAAGAAACGAAAATTTCGTAATATGAGTGCGTTTTGTTTTATTACGGTTTACAGAATTTCAAACAATTCCAAAATGGCGAAATAACTGTTTTTTCCTCGGCATGAATCGTTACGATAACGTTACTAACTTCATTACAATTCCCAGAACTCTCGTTCGGCAGGATGCGATATCATCTCGTGCACCGAAGACTAAGAGAACAGACCGTGTGACATCAACTTTCACGGATGAGTGAAACATTCTCTCCCACGTAATAATCCAATTCGCCAATATCAAAAAAAATTCAACCGTAACGCCATCTCGAAGAATCTAAAATGTTCGTTATAACTGCCTGGTGGTTGATCGATGGCTTAGTCAATTTTGGCAAAGTTCTCGAGATCGTTTACTTTGGTGACTTTGTTGATAGTGGAATTTTTTGACAATATCTCCCAGAAATAGAATTTCAACTTTGAAGCGTTTATTTTTAATCTAATTTTACAAGAAACGTTTCATCGAATGTAAGTAAAATATCGTCGAATTTTTAAAATATCAGAATTTAATCATCGAATAACAATTTCAGGAGGAAATAGAGTTGAACATTCTTTAATATCATCTTTTTTTTTTTTTCTCAGTCTCCCAGAAACATTTTCAACGGCGTGTATCTCAAAAACGAATAAAGATTTTCCAGATTTCCAAATGCGAAATGAAAGACTCGTTGCTCTACTTACGAGGAAAAAAAAAGTTTTCGAAAATCGGTAAACACGATTAGATTTTATTCGCGTTTAAAATCGCCCCCCCCCCCCCCCCCGGGCTCCTTTTTTCTTTTCTTTTTACCCACCCTGTATATATATATATATACTTTATCGTATGTCGGTCGGTTAGTTGTCAATTTTTCCAATAATCCCGGAAACTCCGAGCAGGATAAAATATACATATATCAACGAGAAAGAATAGTACAGTCTGTGCAAACGTGCACGTATATTGTATAATATATACATATACATAGAATACGTATGCGTGTACTATAGATATACAAACGTTTCCATACGATCGATATAAGCCCTTGTTCAAACCGTGAGTAAGAGGGTAGCGAGAAGAGGGCGGCGAAGGCTAGCGAATAGTGAAGGATCGAGCCTTTTTCCTTCATTTATCAGTGAAAAGGGAAAAAAAGAAATTTAAGAAACGAAAATTGACATAAAATAACCAAACTCTTCGATCGATTCGCCCGATGATCGTTGCGGGTGTATCAAAAACCGTAACGTTCTAATTTCAATTTGTTCGACATAAATACAGTATAAACGAGATACGCTACAGCACATATCGTACATATTTAAGGTGAACCGATTGTATTGTTTTTTTTTTTTTGTTTGTTTTTATTTTCTACCCACTAAATAGACGAGGATGTATAAATAATTAACAAATGTCTGTCTGTCGCGGTGCATCATTCTTGGCATGCCTCTCATTATCTGCATCCTACATAACGCGCAATTATGTACTTGTTTGTATGTATGATATACGTAGTAAACACACGCAAACAGTATTCTTCACCATCCAAATTCCGCAAGATTAATATACGTTTATTGTAATGTATATAATAATGTGCATAAATCAAACGTGGTTCTTTTACAAGCGTGGTACATAAAAATTCGTCGTTGTCGTATGATAATAATAAACACTGTATGGAAATCAATGATATGATTATGTATAAAATTGAAATCGATAAATCAGAAAATCTTAACACTTTTCCATGTTCAGTAAAATTTTGCGCGAAATTCGTTTGAGTCTACTCTCAATCATCAACAGCATAATAAATCATTGATCGATTGACGAATGGTAAAAAAAAAAAACACTCAATGTCTGCATACACGTATCTTGTCTCATACCTTCCGCACATGTTTTAAACAGGAAGGAACGGAACAAATATGTTGTGTATAATTGCAAAAAATTTTGAATTTAATATGTATATACATAGCAGGTTAAGAAGAAAGATATTCAAGATATTACACGTCGTAGTCGTATCCCGGGTCAAAATGAGAGAGAGAGAGAAAGAGAGAAATAGGGACCTGGACTTGAGCCAGGAATTGCTAGAAATAGACCAAAATACAATTTTCTCATCGAGGAGGACGATGATGGGGTGGTGGATGCCAGATATCTACAGGTATATATTACCTACGTATCGAACATTGTTTTTCTGCAATATACTTTTTGTCCGTCCATTTATCACTCTCTGCAACGTATACAAACGCATTAATTAACAAGGCCTTTCAATTTTCCATTGATGAAGAAAGGTGACATTATTTTATTTTTTTGTTTTTTGAAAATTTTCATTTTATTTCCACGTTTTTTATTTCATTATATATTTTTCTTTTTTTCAAACAAGCGTAGAAAAATGTTGGTACGTATGTTGAAAATTCCTCAACGCACGCGCGACGAACAATTTTGGCAACAAGATCCGCCGCCTTTTTATCCTTGATTGTTACATATGTATCAGTTGTGCGTGAATAAATATATATGCATACAAAACAGCTGGCTGCTACTACCTCACGTCCTAATATTAATCTTTCTCTCGCCTTGCTAAAATCGCGTTGTCCCTCAATGTCAGCAGCTCTAAATGTAGGGGATGGACATTTATGTTAGACGTATATTAAGTTCTGCGTGGATGCAATACTTTTGAAAAAAAATTGACATAACAGCAGCAAACATTGTATAATACTTATTGCGGATGTAACAATAACAGTAATAATAATAATAATAATAATAATAATAATAATAATATACAACGTTGAGTAACCGACGAAATGAATGTTCCGTGTTATATCTTAATATCTTGCAAAACTGGAGTTAATAACGTTATCGTATCGAAACACTGTAGAGGAAAAAATCACTATTTTCTTATTTTTACCGTAATTTTGAAGAAACTTAGATTGCTAAATATGAGTATCTTTTGTTTTATTACGGTTTACTGAATTTTGGACAGTCTCAAAATCCCGAAATAACGGTTTTTCCACAGCATGAATCGTTACGATAAAGCGACTAACTTCAATATCATTATGCCTTTGCATTCTTATACGTTATGGAAAATTTCGTAATGTCATATGGAATACAGTTTTCTTCTCTAACGATAAAAATATCTTTCCAGCCTAAATTCTAAAACGTGTTACTCGATTTTTAAAGAGAAATAAGAAGAAAAACGATCAATTTCAAGATCGACATTTATTTGATTAATGAATTTTTCATGTCTTAAACATTTTTATCAAGTTAAATTTTTTTCCTTTCTCTATTCATAAACTGCTCGATGTTAAAACTTACGTGATCAATGAACGACCATATTTATGAAAAGTTTCTCCAAAATCAACATTAACATTTCGTTCAATTCGTCCCATTCATTGATGTAGTCAAATTTTATTCAAATAACTGTAGCAATAAGTTTGTGTCGATTCTTTTATGCGGAAGTGATAAAAGAGATAGAGAAAATCATTTAAAATTACTAATAAGAATCGGAGGTGATACCATTACACTGTCATAATGAGAAAGAATATTAGTTCGATATTTCGAAAACAACTTAGGAATATTATCGTTAACTCGTAAAAACGAAACTTTTGTAATATGTTTCAGAAAAATTACGCCTCGGTAATTTTAGAGCATTAACATTATTCAAATTTCTGATTGGCCGTACGCTTAAGCATTGGTCAAAGTTGGCACGGAACGCCCCATATGTACGATATGCACACCTATATAAATATATATCCATGTGTCAAAAGTTGTCGCATGCCTACCTAGCAGCCAAGTAAGTATAATAAAATGGTCAATGTGTAATAACTTGTGTAACGGTAAACGTCAAGCTGGCAAACAAATCGCAAGACAACAGGTGGTACCTTGTAACAAACGACGACCGCATTATACGTTGCGTAATAATGGAACGGAAGAATTTTCGCCAAATGACTCTACCATTAATCCTTAAACGTCGATTGGCTATTTAACAAATACCGAATAATTTCGTCGAAATGTCTACACGGACAATAATTCATCGTTGGACATAAATCCGCCTGTATTTATGCAATTTAATTCATACAACGTATCTTCTCAGTTGGCAAAATTCAGTCGGATTTCGGTTTAAGGAACAGACGAATCGAATAAATGTAGGCAAATTTGACCCTTTGATAACCCGATCACATCTCACGCTGCAGAAATTGACGATGATTTGTAAATACTTGTTCGGAATGATGGGAAAGGGGGAAAACGTGAAAGAAAAATAAAGAAAAAAATATCCGAAAATAGTGGAATTGAACTGTAGGGATAACAGCAACAGCTGTGGGAATCGGATGAACGGAGATAACCGAATTAATGAAGAAAAGGCCGAAGCCGCAGTGAAAGAAGAAAAACCCGAAGGTGGAAAAATCTCTCGTCCACGTGCAAGCGGCAGCAGCAGCATCAAAACGAACACTGGTGCCCGAATCTTGTAACCCCTTAACCCGACGTTATCGATCCCCAACCGAAACTTACCGCGTTCTACCAACATCCGACGACCAAGTTCACCGCGTCTAAAGGGCATTACGTGTGCTACATTCAGCTCCCGGCAATATTGCCGAAACGATATCGCTATACGACTTTGTTAAATCGAAGCAAATAAAGATATGAAGAAAGAAAGAAAGAAAGAAAGAAAGAAAGGAAAACAATACGAAGCACCGAGGAACCCATTTCTTTTTTTTTATTCAAAACTGTACCAGATATCGTGCGTGTATGTAAAAGATAAATTCTCGATGTTTGCAAGATCGTAAACGATGGTATAATTTTTTATTTAAACTCGCATATCATAATAATAATAATCGAGCGAGTATGTACCAATAAATATTAAGGAAAGTGTTAAAAATCGACCGTTTTTATCAAAGTCGCACGTTTACTAGTTGTGGGAAGAGGAAATGAGACACCTGTGAAAATTTGAGTCCTTAATGTTAATATTTAGTGGTTCCTGAACGCCATTTTTCATTTTCGATTTTATCAGTGCTAATATTTTTTGCTAAAAAAAAAAGGTGCTTTTAAAGTAGTATTACATATATTACATATCATTACTTGTAATAAATACAAAATAAATTTGCTCAAGTTGAAAATTAATCGAATAACACGATTTTATAACAGTTGAAATGCTTTGCAAAAGAAACCCACGATATTTTTTGACAAGTTTAGTATTTTCGTTGTTAATCTGGAGAAAAAAGTGAATTTTTACACGATTTCAATTTTAACCTTGAACAACTTTTGAAATAGTTGAGTTGTAAAAAAATTATAATATACCTTTTTTGTAGAGCGTTGAATTCCCTACAAAAATATATATCGGACATTTGTGTATATTGCTTCGTTAATGAGCTACAAAATTCAGAATTAAACTAAAACTATTTTCACGTGTTAATGAAATGGAAAACGAAAAATGGCGTTCAGGAACCAATAAAGGTCACCATTAAGGGTTCAAATTTTCACAGGCATCTAATTTCCTCTTCCTACAACTATTAAACGTGAAACTTTGGAAAAAAAGAAATATTCGATTTTTTAGACCGATATATACATATATATATGATTAAATCTAGTCTTAACAACAAAAATCGTTTTCCAGACGTCCGTTATTATTTATTTATTTTTTTTTTTTCGAATTTTTGATCCGAGCGCTATGTATATACCGAGATTCTTCTTGAAAGGACCTTCTCGACAACTGAAACTCGTCTAGTTTATAAGCTTAGCCAACTTCGTAAAAATCTTACTAGCATGCTAGACAGAATGACTGATGGATAGTGGACCTGGGGATTTTTTGATAGGCGAAAGGTTACGGTCGACTGTTACTTGTTTCCGATTCTAGGGAATATTTTTTCTTGTCGGCGAAAGGTCTGCTTCCCTGCTGCTAGCACGAACGTCAGCCAATCGAAATTAATCAAGTTTAATCGCGCGCGCCAGTAGTAACAAATCCTTCCAATAAGAACTCTCGGTATAATCGTTCTTAAACGAAACAGAAAAATAACAATCATCTTTTGATCACTTTTTTTTTATCAGTTATACAAAATACCGTCCCACCAACGGTTTCGTTACACGCGTACTTTACGCGTAATGTTTTTTAATTGATTGCAACCCGCATGGTGAAGCACATATAAATGTATCCTACACGAACCGCGTTACTTGAACACGAAGGGCGAGCAATGTATTGGCTTAGGCAGACCCGTAAAGGGGAAATAAAACGAGACACGATGCCGGTGAAAGAAGAAGCACCACCAGTAACAACTTACGACCAATGTGTCTTTTTTTTTTTTTTATTACAATATTTATGCATAGGGTGTTTTGTGAACGGGGCAGGTGTCCAAGTTAATAAAGCATCGGTCGGCACCAAGTTTCTTGCCCCCCTTTTTGTCCCTTCTTCTCGCAACGGTTCGCAAACAAGCCTTTCTCAATTTTACCCTTGAACTTCCTCACATGATTACAGTTGAGATTTCTTGCATTCGTTTCTTTTTTTTTTTTTGTTCATAAAAAGCTTCAACGATATTTCGATTATTTCTCACCTTACAGCCACCGTAACAACTTCGTCATAAAAACCTTATCCTTAAACTCCGTGTCAAGAGTTGGAAGTGGAGAGATTCAAAATAATAACAGTCAAACAAACGATCGATAAAGTGGAATCTTAAGGTCAAATTATTTTACCACAAAACAATGCGGCAGTAGATCACTTGTTTGTTTTTACGTATAACCAACGTTGGAACATCGTCAATTACTCGCCGATATAACCAAAAAAAACCGAAAGACAACCAAGTTTCACAACATCTAAAAGAAAATCGAGTAAATCTTCGTCGAACCGTCTATTTATAAATATTTCATATCGATGTGTTTTTCGCTAGTCTGGAAAACTGCGCTAAAAGTTTTTCTCCTCTAACAAAATAAAGAGATCGCGACGTATATTTTCCCCTAAATCATTGCGTACCTACCGATTCACCTCAAAAGTAACTGTCGTTAATGGCTGATTGAGTAACCATGAGTACTTTAGTGCATGCGGACAGACAAAGGTGTGACAAAAAAAAAAAAAAAAAGTTACCAATTCAGGCTGTGTAGGAATCGCAAATGTCACTAGCCACATATCGATAGTATGACAGACACGCGATGATCATCGTCATTCATGCCACATGTATGACTAGAGTTTTTCAGCTTCCGCCTCGAGGTCAGAAAAATTTCGGTACCACTCGCTGCTCAACACTCTCTATTAGCGGATTATGACAGGGTACAAATAGACGATCAGCGAATCATGACGCAAACGGTTAACCACAAAAGTTGCGAATACATTTGTTGCAAGATGAAAGAGCGAAGGAAAAGAGACAACGTTAGCAAGGTTTTTCAAGTATAACTAAAACTCGGTTATGAAGTGTAAAAACATTTCTTAAAATCTCGGGAAACTGATCGAAACAAATTGGAATAACGCAAGTTGAGATGTCAACAATTTTTAAATAAAAACTTTCAAGATTAGCACGTTAAAATCGTATCAAAAACGTAAAAGAGCAATCATTTTTAACGTTTTCATTACAAACCCGTGTCTGAAGTTATTCATAGATCAGCATGTGTCATTCGAATTTCCACAGACTCAGTTTTATCTCCACGTAACAACATCATTAGTGTTGTTTAATTCACGTTCAACATCATTGACGCAAATAAAACACTGCTGGAGATTTTCTAAACGGTTCTTTCTCTCCTCCTTACTCTATTTTATCTATTGATCGAGCGATGCTGAGTTCATTCATTGACTTTTTTCTATTTTTCCTTCGCTATAATTTATACTTATTTCTACTATCTTGTATTATTTTCTCATCTGGCTATAATTTACTCCAACATTCCTATACGGACATCGTAAACGTTATCCATCCATCCATCCATCCATCTACCCATCTACCTATCACTTTTGCTTCAGAGATATCCGGCCTATTCATCCGTCCCAAAGTTTGCCAAACCAACGAAGAATGGTATACACACACACATATATTATACCTCTATATATATATATATAAAATAATAACACTTGTGCGCCTGCACGCACAGACAGTGAAAAGCCTCGAAACGATCTGCCAAGTTTTCGAGAGCGAGACATTGGCCTCGATAGCTTTGAACAACGTGGAAGATAATTATATTCATCAGGCTCTGCCTTGTACACACTCTGTTTTCCCAACCTGTGGTGCCTGGGTTTAAACCACGTTCGTTGTTCGCCATGCGTTTACTTCGGTGCTTCTGGACCGATAGATATGTACAGGTAGGCACCTTATACCTACTACACACTTCCTCTCTCTACATTGTTGCGTGTAGTACCTTACGTTTGTTGTCTCAACTAGAAAAATTCAGTAAAACAGGTGTCGTTAAAAAAAACAAAAAAAAAAACTCTTTGAATATTTTTGGAATTGCGAAAAACGAGGTATGCCTAAACATTTTGCGCCATTGTCGATACTTTTTTGACAATCGCAACGCAAAATCAGTTTCTGAGGTTTGCTCTACTTTTTTAGTCAAACAAGGCTTTAACGTCAATTTATCGTCGCACGAGCGTTAAATTTTCGCAACAGTTGCAAGAAAATATAGCAACAGTGATCGTAATGATAAAAAATAGTAACGGATAATAGACTTTCCGCTAACAGCTCGAAAACTAATTTTCATTTTCTATCTAGAACTGTATTTTTCCATTGTGGTAAAAAATGAAAATAGTCAAGGACCGAGCGGTAACCGGAACTAAAAATTTCACTCAGTGTAGCCAAAGGGAAAGAGATGCGAAACGAACGACCTCCTCCTTTTCCTCTTCCTTCTCCTTCTCCTTCTCCTTCTCCTTCTCCTTCTCCTTCTCCTTCTCCTCGACGGCGCGCATGGCAACTGTCATATGATCCTTTCGATCGGCCATGGATTGCGACACACCGTCGTTCGAAAGAGGGAAGGAAAAACCCGAGTGCAGAACCGCGTCCAAGGACCGGCTCGATATGGCGGCTAAGGATCGATCTCATCCTGAGAGCCGAGAAACATCACCCACCCACCCTTACCTGCTGTGAATAATTACCGCTACGGAGATTTACGAAAGTTGTAGGTTCTCTCTCCAACCGAACGAAATTATGAGAATGAATTTCGTCAGGAGAAACCTCACGAAATAAATCGCTGTAAAATCTTAGAACGACTTTCGAGAAGTTGGTCAACCTTTCAAATTACGAACATATATTCGCTGTTACGATTGACCAGCTGAATTTCAGACAATCCTGAGTTACGAGTAATAACGATTTTCCTAAACATGCGTCGTTAAAGTAACGTTGCTAACTTCGGCTTCATGGTATTCGGTTCTCTCCAGCCAAACGAAATTCCGCCGTCATGTGACGAAATCGTTGACATTGTTCGGTTAAACCTGTACCGGAATCGATTGATACGTTTCACAATCGGTTGAGTACAATTTACCATTCGCAATGAATAATTCATACAGACCGCAAAGACAAAGACTTTTGAATCCCAAAATCAAGAGTAGTTTAATCCTCAACGAAGGATGAAAATATTCTCAAAAAAAAAAAAAGTAAAACTCTCCGAAGAGAATACCGAGTCAATAAGATATAGGTTGCGTTATATAGATTTTTTTTTCGATCTTCCTCATCGTCGGCGGTATGATTCATTGATTTTACTACAGGTACCATAAAAATACGACTCAGCTTCCGCCGTCGAATGTATAACCAATGTATAAAAGATAGAATAGAAACCGAAACGTGAAAGAATTAAGCATTCGAGGAATCATTTTTACTCGAGTAAACATGACGGACCAATTGAATCTCGATAAGAGTAATTCAATTCTCATTTTAACCTAATCACGAGTTAAATTTTTTTCTGGGATAATTTTGTCCGTCTACCAAATACCGGATAAGAAACTAAAAGTATAAATGTAATGTAAATTGTCCTCATCGTTTCCTAAATTTAATTCTTTTTCAAGTGAAGTTTACATATATATTATTAACCATAACCACATATTTCGGCACCATTCAACACGTCAAATGGATCTTTATAGTTCGAAGAACAGACTTTCTTGCACATTCTGAAAACCTTGTGCACAAAAAGTGGCAAAAATAATTGGCTTCGTTTTTTTTCAATGGACTGATATTGAATTGGCTGCCAAATTTTTCACGCCTTATTATCATTTCTTTCCAATTGACAAAACATTATTGCAACTATCATCAAGGACGCGAAAAATTGATGTAACCTAGTCTCTTGTGCATACACAGCGACGTTGTTCATCGGCATTGCCTCGATAAATAATAATATTCATCAATAATTTATACCTGTCCAAATGTAAAAATAACATTTTTTAATCAAAATTGTTAGATATGCGTATATTTTGTAACTCCACTAAAATTTGAAGGTTACATATAATATTTTGTTCAAATAGTCATTGTATCTGTTCAGCAATTAAATTTATATGTACGTCAAACCTGTAACAAAACGTCACTTTTTTTCACGTACGTATGGCATAATATCAAATGGATCGATCGGTTATATACAATTATCAAATATTCAGAGACGCGGTATGGGTACATACGTTTACAATCGTCGTTCTCGATACGAGATAAATTTCAAGCGAGAATTATTTAACAAAATAAATAAATACATAAATGAATGGAAGAAAAACCAACGGAAAACTTGAAGAAAAAAAAGGGAGGTGGGGGGAAGCACCAAATCCCCGAAAACGAAAAACGTTGGTGAATTTTTTTGCTACAAAGATATATGTACACACATACATACATACATATATACATATATATACACACACAGTCGCGTATTATATACTTGGTCTATGAATCGATACCATCGACGGACGGCAGTCTCTGAAGAGAAGAAGAAGACGAAGAAAAAGGAGGAGGTTTCGCCCTATACCGTCTTTTGACATCGTCAAACGGAAAGGAAAAGGAGAATCGGATTGAGACGGGAAAGAAATAAGATGAATTATAAAGAGAATAAGAAGAAGTAGAAGAAGAAGAAGAAGAAGAAGGCGAAAAAAGGAAAAAAGACAACCGTTATATATATAAAGATATTCGGCAAGTTATCGCGCGAGCCGGCACAAATTATATAGACTCTCGGGTTTTCCATCTTTATTCTACGTATTTGATCCGATTAGAAATCGATTGCTCATGATAAAATACAATCATACATATACATATAACATATACATACACGGTGTATATATGTATACTTGATAAGAATTAAGGTTTGCCAAAAGTTCTACATGCTATAAATAATACTCAAAAAAAAAAAAAAAAAAATTTTTCATTAAAAATGCTGTAACTAATAAAACGTTTCCATTAAAAAAATTGTCCAAGCATATTCTTGCAGGGCATTAAATTCTCTACAAAAAGACCCTCGAGTTGATTTTTTAGACTCCAATTTCGTATACTTACGGGCTGTGAAAGTCGAAGAGAAACGGAAATATGCAGTATCGCGTTAATACAAAATTATAATCGAACTGTAACGAAAAATGAAGAACAAAAACAATTTATTTTGCAAGTAGTGCAATTCAATCGCCAGCAATATCATAATTGTAAAAAACAAAGTTTTATCAACAATTAAAAAGAATATTAATGTTTAAAAGTGGTATTTCCAATCGTAGAACCTTAAAACTGCATATTTCTGCTTTTCTTCAACATTCACGGCCCGTAAGTATGCGAATTTTTCAGTCTAGAAAATCAACTCGAGGGGTATTTTTTTAGAGAATTTAACGCACTACGAGAATATGTCTCGAAAATTTTTTTTATCTCAAACGGTTCAAAAGTTACAGCATGTTTGATGAAAAAAAAAATTTTCGCGTGTTATTTAAATGGGAAATTTCAAATGGCCAACGACACCTTTTAAAATTGAGCTAAAAATTTTTACAAACGGAAAAATTTTCTTCTCAATAAACAGGTCCTTTTAAGACCGTAGATTCGATAGGTTAATTTTTTTGGCTCACTCTTATATAAATACAAAAAAATTATGACTTTCGTATATAATACTTGGCGCATAAATAAAACCCTTGAGAAAAATCCGTACACAGTTTTAACATTATACGCACACATGCACCATATATTACGCGAATAAATTTTCCCACTCGTGTGTTTTGTTTGGAGTTGACCCGATGCCTCGTGAAAGATAAGGACAAGCGGAGGTTTTATCAGCTATAAGCTAAACTCGCCGTTATTATCTCGTCGACAATGCCGTACGCGGCGGAATAAGCCCTGAAACTACACGGAGGAGAATTATCTAACGTAACAAGGTTGAAAAATGAAAAATCAAAGGAATATAAAGAAAAAAAATAAAGCCCGTTGTGAGCGGAACAGTTCCGGGTCAACATTGATAGACGGACAGACTCGTTCTTACACTATCAGACTTCTCTCGTAAATTGTGCGGCAGCTAGTCGATAAGAAAAAATATTTGACCAACTTGCGGTTTGTGTTTGTATTGTATTATACATATATAGGTCAACAAACATGATATAATAAATCAATAATGAATAGCATTAATTTTCGTACATTTTTCCCCCCTACTCTTTAGACTCGTTAAATTCTCCGCATCGTCAATTAGTTTTCAGATATTATTCTTAAATCAATAACATATCAATTTCGTCGTTCTATGTACGACAATTTTTCAATTATGGGTTTAGGGTAATAGCGTACAGTTTTTTACATCACGTTCAAGATTCAACCGTGAAACTTGACTTATAGCTGTCATAACAAGTATTCGAATTTGAAATATGTAAAATAAATAAGTGAGAGATGAAAAATAAGAATCTCGTCTGAAATTGATCGAAAATTAGTGATTTGCGACTGTTTGTAACTTCGTAAATGTATTAAAAAAAAAAAACAAGCAAAATACAGACAAATGTAAAAAAAAAAAAATTATGTCGCACAAACATATAGTATAAATACAACTGCCAATAACTGCACGTTTATGTAGGTAGAGTAGTACAGTCAACGTGTGTTGTATTATACACTACAGAATAATAATATATACAGATTGATCCCTCTATTATTTCAAATACGACCTATTTTTATAGCGTATGTATCGTGCCGCCTTCTTCTTCTTCGTCTTCTTCTTATTTCGCGCTTGCATAATACAAGGTAAATATTTACACTAGAATGTAATCAATTCCGTGGATATCCGCGAGCAAAATCGTCAAACGCATTTGCACGCACGCGCGAGAAAATTTATACACATAACGTATAAAACACAACAACGCATGTAAGCGGAAGGTTCTTTTATAAACAATATCGATGGATACACATTCTTTCTCTATCCGCGACTTGGTTCACTTAGTTTCACGTTTTAAGACGCGTTTTTCAACGTCTGTATTCTGTTATCTGGTTTCTTTTTTTTTTTTTCGTCTTTTTTGTGTGTGTATTCCTTCCTCGTAACTTCGAAATCAAAAAGATTCAATTCTCAATATGTTTTCCAAACAGCGCAAAATAATAATAATAATGATAATAACGCATAAATAAATTATACACTGTACGGCACGTTTGTTGTACTAAACTTACGATATAACCGTCTTCTCGCCACATTGTATATTAATGAAATAATTGATGTATATTATATTCAGGTGGATAAGCAAGATGTTCTTGAAAGCGCGACGAAACAGCACGCGAAGAAAAACAAAGAAAAAAGAAAAAAGTAATGGAATAAGAAATTGAAGTGAAAAAAAAAAGATGACAAAAAAGGTAAAAAAAAAAAAAAAAAAAAGGAAAAATTCCTCGTACCACCTAATTGCCGTTGAGGCAAGCAAACTCAAGGTGTGCATTTTCGTCACGTATACATGTATGTATGTACAGCCTCCCTCCGCTATCAACCTTGATTAGAAATAGAATTTTTATTTAAATCTTCTATACCACGGCGCACACGCCGAAGACTTGAAACGTTCGAAAATCATTTTCGAAAGCAACATTTTCACGGTCAAAATGTACGAGAGTTGGTTTCTTTTTTTTTTTTTTTATTATTATTTAAAAAAAAAATGGTAAAAAAAAATCAAGAACAAACTAGAAACAAAAAGGAAATAAATCTGCTAATAATCCGAACTCGGTATATAACTGAATTCACACGAATACGTATTAGACTTACGTGTGTAATACTGCGTGTATACAGAGGTATATATAGATATGATTTTTGCAAATATTTGTTCGACATAATATAGTTATAAGTAATAAGTGGAAATTAGATGCGTTTAAAGTGAATTTCAAACAGAAATATTCGATAATACGTTGCAACAGAAACGTCGAATTGAACAAACTTTTAACCATCGATCGGAAGGCGAGAATTGACTCCACGATACTTGAGTGCCGGTTTCTTTGAACTTTTGCAGATATTGATGTTAATCCGAATTGCCATCGAGACAAGTTATTGCAGTTGATTAGCTCGAATTAATTTCAATCAGTCCGTATGTACGACGTCGATACATTCACGCGCATGCATTATCCATTATATGAACACGTAACGCGAACCGATAGCCAAGCAAATTTTTTCGTAAAATAACTTCATTGAATATACAAATTGAATGCAATTAACTTTGATGATATTGTTACAACGAAAGTTGTAAACGAACCTGATTTCAATTACGCTGTATAACTGATTTGGCACGATTGCCTACACACGATAAGTTTATATTGATAAATCTCAAGTGCGCAAATGTTGATATTTCCGGCTTTAAGTCAATTTCGACACGTTACAATAATAAAGAAGGGCAACGACTGGCGGGACGAATTGATTATATTAATTACAAGGCGATTGGCGATAAATCAGAGCGAGAGAAATAGAGAGAACGGAGGAAGGAATTGACAAAATAAAAAATAAAAATAAAGAAATAAAGCAATATGACGTTAAAGAGGAGACGGGAAAAAAGAGAAAAGAAAAAAGAAAACGGCAGGCTGACGTCTTCGGAGATTTAATTTACCCGGCAGCTGATTGCTTTCAAACGTTATTGCGTAATATTCAGCATTCGCAGATCTAGGAACAAATTCTCATCCGCGTCGTCGGACCGGCAGACACAAATTCAATTATGCAATAGGAGCAAATAAATAAGAGTAAACGTAGACGAAAAAAGTTTAAAAATAAAAAAAAAAAAAAAATAATAATAAAAAAGGAAAAGAAAGAAAGAAGAAACAGAAAAAAAAAACCGAGGAGAGAAACAACAACAGTTTTTAAATCAATATCAGCCCGAACTAAAAAGAAAAACTGTAAATCATGTGTATATGTAAAATGTATATATTGTACGATAACGAGTAATTATACATGTACGATGCACCTGTATACATAAATTATTGAATGTAAAAAAGAAACGTATCTTTGATGCGAGTAAACGTGTTTTGCTTCACCTGCCGCGCGTCTGAAAAATATCAAATAGGGACCCGAAGATTTTCAATTACACTTGTGAGAGAAATGTTTAGTTCCGGTTACCGCTCGGTCCTTAACTATTTTCATTTTTTAGCACAATCGAAAAATATAGTTCTACGCACAAAATGAAAACTAGTTTTCTAGCTGTTACCAGAAGTCTAGTATCCGTTGCTATTCTTTCTCATTGCGATCACTGTTGCTAGATTTTCTTTCAACTGTTGCGAAAATTTAATGCCTGCGCGACGATAAATTGACGTTAAAGCCTTGTTTGACTAAAAAAGTAGAGTAAGCCTCGCAAACTGATTTTGCGCTGCAATTACCAAAAAAGGATCGACGATAGCGCAAAATGGTTAGGCGTCCCTCGTTTTTCGTAATTCCAACAATATTCGAACAGTTTCTTCAACGATACCTGTTTTACTGAATTTTTCTAGTTACTGTATGAAATGAAATTTTTCTCAGTGTATAGATTTATAAAGTTGACGCGAAAATGTCTACAGTTTCATAATATTTGAGAAATTATTTTTATAAAATAAACAACGACAATTAATGTATACGGTATGAGAGAGAGAGAGAGAGAGAGAGAGAGAGAAAATACTGAGAAGAAGAAAAAGAAAAAGAAGAAAATAATGTACGCGCGTAAGCAGCATGCACCGGAAGTGGGTATTGTTATACTACATGTACAGATATAAAAAGCGTTGACAGTTTGTAACGAGATTTTTCAAAGAATAATAAAATAGAATTTTATCATCCTACACATCACATGCAATAATGAGAAGAAAAATTTCCGTTTGACGTCATCGTATTTTTCAAATCCCTGCAAGCCTGTCGAAACAACAATTTCCCCGTAGGTACCGCACTTGCATATGGGAAATTCCATCCGAACCCGATCAACGTCCGACTCTCACCAATTTCTAATTTTGTTTAAAAATTTTTTCAATTTTTACGGTCAAGAAAACATTGATTGAAGGGTCTGATAACGGCCCAAAGAAATATGAAAACTTATATTTTTTACTTGCAACATTTCTAGACCGAACTTCAACTTTCTTTCTTTTTTTTTTTATACCAACTTCATCACGACACCGGTCTAGAAATCTTCCAGGTGAAAGACAGAAGTTTTGAGAATTTTTCGGCAATTATCAGACAGGGAATTATATCTGCAAATTTGAATAACGCCAACTAAGTTGGTAAAAACTTTTAAAACCGGTTTTATAATCCAGAGGTTCGAAATGATTAAACTCTGTCGTTTTTTATTCAAATTTGAATGTTTTTCTGAATAATTTTTCTCATTCATTATATCTCGAAATTTCTTTTAGAAAACACTGATCAAATTTTCCATCATAGATGTTATTAACGAACATCTATCGCGACTTGTTGCATCAAAAAAGTCCACATTTAAAATGAATATCAAAAATTCAGAGAAAATTTACAACGTTTCATTAGCCAAACCATTTTTCAACAGCTGGCGTGATTAGAATTTGTTCATAATAATTTCCACAGTAAAATATACTGACGTTGTTCCACGCGTGAGATTTGGAGAAAAAAAAAAAAAAAAAAACCATTTAGTTACGGAACACTCGATTCAAACGGTTCAACAACCCGCAGCAGCCGATTCATCGTTATTAAACATGACCAAGTATAATCATAATATACAAATATTGAATTTAAAGTAGAAATGTTGAAAAAAAAAAAGAAGATGACGACGAGGATGATGATCCGCCCGTGTTTTTTCCCTATAATCGTCATCGTCGTCATCGTCAAAGCGATGCGATGCGACGTCGAGTAGATAGTTGTTGTTGGTGGTGAGGAGGATGATGCGTGAGGCGTTCCCCGTCAGTGGTTAAATAGTTGTTGGATAAATTAACTACTCTCGTTGTCTCTCGAGTTCATTTCACTCGGCTTTGCGGTCGCGTCTCGTCGGCACACGGCAAGATATTCCTTCTCTGACAATGAGTCACACTTCTCTGCACGACCAGACAGGTTTGCTACCTAACTAACCAACTATCCATCCATCGACCCGACAACCCGCTGCCTTAAACCTACCTGCTTTATTTATATTATACCGGCCAGAAGACGTCGAGACAACGGCATTCCTATACTTTCCCACCCAACACCGAAAATCTCCTTAATCTCATCGCCGAATCTTTGATACTTGATACAAACACACACCGTCGATGTTATTAACTTGTCTAGCAAATGTTGATCCCACAAGTTATTGCGCTGCGATATTACGACACGACGGTTATACATTCGTCGTGTAATATATTTCAAACTGCTGTCTTTTTTTTCTTTATTTCTCTCTCTTCTTTTTCTCATTTTGATTTATCATTTTTCCTTTTTCCGCAGATCCTTGAAATCAAAGATTACGTGAAATTTTTTTATCAGATTATTCATTTGACACAGAAATAAAGATTTTGTAGAAAGCGTGCAATTTCTTTATTTCAGCGTCAACTGAAAATGTGTTGAAGTGTTTTTGGCTAGAATTGTGTATATGATTGGGCTGTTAAGCTCCCTTACTCGCGTTTGAAATACGTAGACTTAGATGTTTGGATATATATAGGTCAATGTCGAAATCGAACATGGCCACCTCCTTAAAAAAAATGAGTATTTGAATTTCACAATTCTTTATTTCCCGTGAGATAATTGTAAATATTTTCCTTCGTGGAACAAACCCTGCCTTGTTACAATAACAAATCGCTTATATCACATGATTATTATTATACAAGTATAACACTAATAATAATTGTTAATAAAAATCAGTACTGAAACTTATCTTTCTGTAACAAAAACTTGTCATCCAAATATCTCCGAAACGATTAATATTTCGGATAAAAAACGGGAACAGCCAACCGTGAAATTGTTATTCTCAGTTTGCCGTTGATTGGGTGAATGATAAATTACACCACGATACGAAAAAAACTAAAATGAAAATAAATAAAAAGTATTTCAATAATTGGTAGCGACATCTATATATTTTACAATCTCTTCCAGATTTTACGACAATTGTTTTTATTCCAATATATGTGACAAATTTTTCGAGCAGCACCTTTAAAAACAAATAAAATAAATAAAGTTGAAAAAAAAAATGTGCCACCCTGGTATATCTGTAGTACACATCGACGGAACCGTTCGCGAGAGATCGATTGAAATAAAATCGTGTCACGGGCAAAGCAACAGTACATAACATTAACGGCAATAACAGCGGCGGAATTATTTTATCATTAGATTGTTTAAAGGTGGACGATCGTTATATTATACATGTACACAACTGCTGTGATACGATAAATTGTGTGTAAGTACGATATAAGAACGTTTCAAAAATCGAATCACCCACCCAACGTACATACGTCGGTATCCACGTACGTAAATACAAGCAAGTTTACATCGCAGATCTATTTTACATAATATATACACGTTACTTTTTTCTTCAACGTAAAACTATGTCTTAAAATCGCCGATTTTCTTGTTTTTGTTTTTCACTTCACTTGTTGGATTTTCAGCTATCGACTGTCAAAAATTTCGAATAATTACCAACCGACTGCTCTCTCTGCAATAATGAATAAATGAAAAAAAATTTTAAACTGCCGGAACGTAGAATGTTCATTTTCATTCGTAGTTTGCTAGGAAAAAAAAAATTATTCCAACTTCTATCGTACCTTTAAACAATGACGGGTTATTTTAGAGTTTTAACGCCAAATTGCAGATTCTCAAAATACGCCATTTCTTGTTGTTTATTTTCTTTAAAAAGAAAAGAAAGAAAGAAAAACTTTATGCACCCTCTGATTCAACACAGTATGAATTATGAAAGTGTTTCTGTTTCTTTCGTCAATTCTTGTTTTTCCGTAATTTTTCTTTTAATTCAACTCCGAACGCTTTCCACTTGAACGAAACCTATATACGTTTGTGCGACACAAATCATATAAGCCAAACCGCTAAATGTTACGAGAAACGACGTTTTGTTATTTTTTTTTTTCTTTCTTTCTCGAGTAGCGTGGTGATTATGTAAGTCATTAGATCAAAGTATACGTATAACGAACTCTACACGGCTAACCTTTTCTTTATTCTTATTTTTCTCTTCGCGCAAAGAACGATAAGAAAAAAAGGAAGAAAAAAAAAACCACACAGATACGCAGAGACACAAAATCGCTCAAAACGCTTGCGTATCGTGATATTAAAATTCATTCTCATGGTGCCAAGAATATGCGCTGCGAAATACGATGGGCAAATATTTTTCCCCGTCGAGAATAATATAAAAGAAAAAAAAGAAAAAAAAAAAAAGAAAAAAGAAACAAAAGGGTAAACGCCATTGCACTGGAAATGAGAGGGGAAAAAAGAAGGAAAAGAGATTTCAACTCTGGAGAATGACTTCGGACACTTTTATCTGCTGCGCCACTCTGTGACAACGGGGATGATCGATTTTCTTGACACAGTTCTTGAAATACCGTGATAAAAATTCTACTCTCTATATATATGGGGCATTCCATGCCAACTCAACGCTGGCGATTTTTTATACGATTGTTTTGACTCTCGAAGCCGCACATTTTTTTTACTTTTTTTTTTTTTTTATACATCCAAATTGTTCAAATCGATTTGTATTGCCAACAATTAAAAAAAAAAAAAACATATCGATCGATACGATTTGAAAAATCTGATTTAATTCTGATAAATCACGCATGTCAGATATAAAAGATTTTTACCTTTCGGCTGAAATTAGAAAGCGTTCCCTTCTTATTTATATTATAGAACTTTTCTAGGAGGGAACATTTTTAAAATATTAGAAGGAAGAGTCAGCCCGAAAACATTTTTGAGAATGTTTTTCAGATTTTTCCAAAGCTAATTAATTATTTGCTATTTCGTTCGTCTCGGGAAAAAAAAGAGAAAAATCACTTCGGAAAAATCGGAATTCTTTTTTGAAAATCCGGTGTTACATATAGGTGTAAAAATGTTCTGGCAAAAGTTCACAGTGATCCGACTTTTAATTCTGGCTGGAAAAAAATAATTATCATATCCGATACAGGAATTTTAAGATGTCTATCAGGTTTTATAATTTGTTGGGCTAACGCTATACGTTTTCATTTTTTCTTTTTTAAATTTATAAATATGTGAAATTTTATGTAAAAATCGTTGAGAAAACGAAAAAAAAAAGAAAAAAAACCACACAAATCTGAATAACTTGTAAAGTTAAAATAACAATGTAAAAAATCACGAACGTGAAATATGAATTATAATCATTTATAAACTTCATACAACTTGTAAGATGGTTTTATCATACAAATGATCTACAAGGGGAAGAGTGGGCGGGACTTGAGTCTATGCCCCTCGCGTGCTATGGCCCCCCACTCTACACTCCGTTGGGACCAGGCCGCTTGCACTTGAACGTTCTGAAGTTCTGACGTACGAGGAATATAACTAAATAAAAAAATAGTACAAGAGAAATTTACCGAAACAGCAGTTAGCTAATTCATGACTAAATACTAGGGATGGGCGATATCGAGCAAAAGATCGATTCTCAGTATCGATTCAAATTGATTTTGGAAAAATCGATTCATCCAAAAAATCAGATACAAAAGATTGATCGTTATTTTTACTTTTTAGTTTAACTGGAAACCGGTAGCTGTATTGAAGATTAAAAATCGTGTCACAAAAATGTAGTACTTATTCAACAGTTTTGATACTTAACAATAGTTTGCTTCGGGTCATATTTGTTTATCACAGCAATAGTTCTCATACACATATTACACAAATCCAGCCGACTAGGTGGGAAGCTTTTTTTATTAGTTGTGATATTAGATTTATTCAGCGCTAGAAATTGGTCGATTCTTTTGTATTCTCAAACCTATATTATTCGTAAAATACAGAACGCCAAAATAGACTTTCAAAACTTTTTTTAATTGAAGAACCTAATCCGATCCTTGCAGACTTGAAATCGATTAGTAAAGTATCGATCCAAAAGATCTATTTTCTCGACCCAAAAGTTCGATTCTTGAGTGAATCGATCTAGAATTGCGCATCCATACTAAATACATTGCCATCAATGACCCAGGTCTCACCACGTGGAGGTCGCTGCGACGAAGAGACCCACCCTATGCCGTTCCAACCTCTCAACCATGCCAGGAAAAATTAAAAGTGTTACATACATCGATAGATATTCAAAAGAAAATAAGTAAATCAAAAAAATTGAGTTAGACATGGAGGAGTATATTAGAAATTGATAGATAAGGCGTATTGAAAAATCAGCAAAATCTATGGTACAAAACATTATCAAAAGTAATGGCGCGTGAATAAATAAAATATATAAATTCGATCGCGTGGAATACCATACTTTTCGCTTTCCGTCATGACGTTTCTTTGGTATAACAAGTAATTATCATGGAAATAAAACGAATCTTCAAAATAAACTGTTTCAATGAATATTATGGAATGAAAGATGCAAACATTCAGCAAACGAATATGAAAGGTCATTATTCAGAAATTCATTAATTTCTGAACTTGAAAACATAATGTGAAAACACGTTGTATCCGTGCAAAATTTCGAATGGGCTGTAACTGAAAAATGAAAATTTAACAAGCAGGATATACATGCGAGGGTTGATTTGTAATACAAAAAATAAAAAAATGGGCTACACGCAAAGAAAACAATCCTTGAATCAAGAATTAAAATCTTCTTGAATCACGTGCTGAGTATTCTTCATTCCAGAACATGTGATATTTTTATTAAAAAAATAGCATACTCTTGATCCAAGAAATAGAATATTCTTGAATCAAGAATAGTTTTCCGTGTGTGACATTATTGTGAAATAGTTATAAATGAAAGGAAAAATATAGAAATACGTAAAAACGTCTGTATAGTTACTCGTTAGTACCGTCGGTTGTCGTTTTCTTTCTCTCACGGGTGGAAACATCAGTCGTTGAGTGTTTTGATTTGACCGCAGAATTTCTAGCTTCAATTATTTGAAGAGGGTCGCGAATCGGAAGTTGTCGAGCACGTCTGGAGTCTACTATTGCTGGCAAAAGGCAGAACTTTACGCTGCAACAGTGTCTTCGATAGCACGTCATGTTTTCAATTCATTAGTGTATTGTGCATTGACATTGGCAGGTAGATGTCAAATATCACAATCAAATAGTCAGTTAGGTAGATCAGTGTGCGGTAAAAGTCATCGGTAAGTTTGTAATCGTGAGTGGACGAAAGATGGAAAATGATTTTCGGAAGAATAGGTTGACTATGTGTGAAAGGGACGGTCAATAATAATTCGAAGAGATTGTTAGGAAAATACGGTGTTCTGAATTAATAAAACGTGCATGGTAGTTAGTCCGTCTGAAAATGAAAACAATCAAGTCTACGTAAGCAAACTTGATGCCATTCTATTTACCTCAACCTCTCCCGCTGATAAGCCGCCAAATTTTTCCAACCCTGGCCCTTTTTATTACTTTTCCGTAAGACTTTCCTTATCTCAGTCACAGCGAATGACCGATGAACACTTATCAAGGAGTTTTAGATACTTTACTAATATTTATTCACGAAGAACACACCGAATAACGCTCACGGCTCGCGGTTTGAATTACGGATTTGCACGCGTTAAATGCAAACTGCTGCCTACGGCCGTTAGTTCGTACGACGGGCGGCTTAAGCCAGAGATGGCGCTAGCAGGCAATCGCTTTTCGCGAAAAGGCGAAAATCCGCCGTTTCATGCTTCAGCTCGTACAAGTTTTCTCGCAACTCTTGAGTTCGATTTTATTGCTCTTAGTCCTAAATCAAAGGTGAAGGATCTATCTGTGTCGTGTATTTCGTAGAATTGTGAGAAAAAAAATCGTTCTTGTTTTATTACAACGGGAAATTTGCTCACTTTCAGTGCTGTTTTTTACGACTCTGAAAAAAACAAATTGAAATTCGGAAAAATACACGACACAGATTGCTCCTTTGCCTTCAAGATGCTTCTAACAGAAGTTCGATATCTTTATAAATGACGGAGAAAACTTGCATCGCGTGAACGTCTGCGAGCAGCAGTTCCGCCGGGAATACGCAACGTCCTTAAATCAGTCATTTTATATTTAAAAAAAAGAATAATAATGTATACATCCACCAAAAAGATATGAACCATTAGCTTAATTATCTCATCTTTTTATCGATAAATAAATTTTTATAAACTAAAATAGATGATAAAACACCGTTAAAAATGTTATCCCCCCCCCTATATATGTCACGACATGAAAATTTACAGGATTTGGGGGGGGGGGGGGGAGACCCTTTGTGCGTTTCACATTATGATAATAAGAAACGTAGAAAAATTGCGAAACTTGGCGAGACGATAAGATTGAAGGGAGGAGGAGGCGAGAAGGCGAGATCGATCGATAACACTTGACCTTTTGAAAAAGGCAAGGAAGGAAGGAAGGAAGGAAGGATGCATGATACGCAAGGGGGTGACAGGAAAGCTTCGGAAACACTGTACGGTCTGCGGTTTGGAATTTCGAACTTCCGGTCTGGCAGCCGCTGGCTATAGCGGACCTACCGATGCCACTGCTTCTTTCTTTTTTACTTATTCTTCGTCTACTGCACGCCCAGACTTGTTTTTGCATAAATAAATCCATCGTATAATCCGTGTAGAAAATTGCCCGCGTTTAATTATTCATTATTCACATATATATATATATATATATATATATATATATATAATCGATAAACAGAGATGAATACCAAAATGACGAAATTAAAGAAAAGGAAAAAAAAAAGAATTAATGACTTGTTGCACTTTTTTCTTTTTCTTTTTTTTTTATCGTAACGTGATTTAGCAGATTTGTACTCGTGTCCTTGAGTGACTTTGTACTGTCGATTAATACGCAGAACAGGATCAAGAAATTACACATCAAGTCGTGAATCTAAATATGTTTGCAGAATCTAATTTTACGTTTACGTATTTTTTGTTTAAATTTTTTTTTACCGTTTGTTTCACTAACTCAATTCATTTTTCGACAATCAGTATTATATATTATTACAATGATATGACACAGGTTTCTTATGTCGTCTACTTATTTATCATTACATAATATATGTAAATACATACACACACACACACTCGCAGGCAATGATTGGTTTAGTTTCAATTTTTTTCATTCGCATTGTCGGAATTTTGGCCGTCGGTTTTTAATAAGCATTATTATTTTTTATTTCTTCATTTATTTTTTACCAAATTGTTTTGTTCTTGTTTCAGAAACTGCGGTAACCCGAAATAGCGGGAAAAATAAACGAGGCCGATCTTTGTTGACTTATACGCATATGTGTAACGGATTCTTCTTTCTTTCCCCATTTCGTTCATCTTTGTACCCTTACACCGTTCTTTCGTCGATCTTTTCTCCTTTTCTCCTTTTCTCCTCGTCTCCCCCTTTCCCTCTCTACCTCTCTCTTTCTTTCGCCCCGTCATTGATTTGCGGTAGCGTGCCGAGGTTATGAATCATTTCAAACTAACCACCATCAGCACCAGGACGAATTTTGCCACTAACAAGAATTACCCGAGTCAATATTACATACCAGTGTAAAATTAACGGTAAATATAAACAAGAAATCGTCGAGACTATGTCGCAAAGTTTTACGAATGCGAAAAAAAAGTAATTAAATAAATAAATAATATCGCTACAGCGAGCTTTTTCTTTTTTTCTTACGTCGGTTCGTAAAAAAAATATTCATTGCCGTGAATTTATCGAATTTTATATATATATATATATATATATATATATATATATATATATATATATATATATAATTTTGCGTGACATGCATACTTTTTATACATATGTATTCGTTTCTTATCTTTTCTTCTACATACTTATAATATTCAATGCCACCAATTCAATTTACCGTCGTCACACGGCGATAAGTCATTATGATTTACATCATCGTCGTCATATTATTATTATTCTATACTGTTACATATATTACAATCGTGTAATTTTCTTCTATCTACAATTCGAGAGTTGATTATTTTATTTAAGGTGATCCGTGGTGGTTAAAATTCGATAATACGTTCTTTTAAAATATGTTATACAGTTGTTATACAAACCAAAACTTATGTAACGGTTACTAATCGATAAGCAAGGTTATCAACGCGGTGAGGTGGAAAAAAAACAAAAAAACAGTTTTATTATTCTCCTGTAAATTTTTTGAATTATCTTTCATTGGTTGTTTTTTTTCCTCCCCCAACGATTCTACTTTCTTCTCTGAAATTATACTCGACAACCAAAGAAGGGATTAAGCAATGCAAAATAACGACAACAAACGGAGTTGAGATTATATCGAGAATTTGCGATATTCAAATATGGACAAACCGGCGATCTAAAACAAATAAAAAAAAAAATTATAAATGACTAAATGTGTGTACATTATTTTTAATAGAAATAAAACGAACGTTCGATTGAATCCTTCGTTTCAGTTGTGAAATTTGTGAGAAATAAAAGAAAAAAAAACATCTCAATAACGCTCTCACGGGTGAAAAACAAATACCTAAATGATTAATTATTATATTTTCATTCGTGTGATTCATTCATTCGAACCGGAAATGAAGTAGTAATGTAATTTAATGAAAATGGATGATACGACACGAAGTTGGTACGTACAATATACCTCAAGTATTTTATAGATTATGATAGAAGCGATATTGATTAAAGGCGATACGAAAATAAATGAATAACGAGAAAAAAAAATTCTCAAGATAAAATAAATATATATTATACGTAGGTATATATAACAGATAGATTGAACGCGATTTAATTTTCGTTCACCTTTATAACAACGTGCGTTAATACCAACCTAATCGTAGTCTTGTCTCTTATCGTCGATAAAATAAATTATTATTATCATTATCATTCAAGGCGAACAAATGAAAATAGTGTCCAAAGCAATTGATCCGCACAGCTGTAGGTTGTAACCCAAGCAAAGGTATTTATTCACGCGAGCTTTGCATATTTTACACATAAAACGAGCGTGGCAAATGATTAAAAAAAAAAAGAAAAAAAAACTAATATTTCTGTTGATTGCAGTGAAACTTTAAGCAGCTTTCGATTCTTTCGATGCAGAGTATGCAACAATTGCTATCGTATACACAGATTTACGTTGTGTATAACCGTAAATTTAAATAAAATTTAAAGAAAATATAAAAAAAAACTCTAAAACTGGTAGTAATAATAATAACGATAATAATGATGGTAATTGATAATAATACTGTTGAATGAATAGAGGAAAAAATTTCTAAATAAATATACCGATTCAGGTTTTAATTACATATTCGAAGCGCGCATGTATAATAAAAATAAATCGAGTTTTTGCAAGACTTAAAATGCACCCCGCACGTTGTATGGATGGTTATGGCTGTTACACGTAATGATTCTCGCTTATTGTTAGGCAAATCACACATGCATACGTAGTATAAGCGTACAGTGTACAACGCCATAATCGTAGGCAGCACGGGGGGATGTTTTGGGTCATTAACTCACAAGCGAAAAGCCGTTAGACTAGAAGGGCTGCTTTCTGCCTTCTCCACACGCCGGTGGATTACGTCAGCATAATTTTAACAAGGAATGACTCACGCGAATGTATCCAAAGAATATGGGGGGAAAATGGGAATAATTTTCATAGAAATTGTATGGTGAAAGATTTGAAAAAAAATTAAGAATAATAAAAACCCGACGCCAAATTTCCATTTTCATCGTTACTTTTTTTCTCCATCTTAATACGTACGACTAAAGTTTTCGCGATATCGAATCGTTTTTCAGATCTTTTAATCAACTGTTATCATCACCAACGGTGAAAAATCAAACTGTAATTAAAAAATATAACCTAGTCAATATCGCGCTCTGCACGATACGCAAAATTAAAAAATCCCATACTGTAAATTTTTATAACACTCAAGTTTCCATTCACGCGTGTTAATAAAAAAAAATTTAACCGTTACACGTGCAATTGTTATTGTACGATGTGAAAATATTATTTATAAAAAATCTGGTCAAATGGGGTAATGCTAGTGAATAGGTAAATAATTATTCTTCTGTTGTTTAATTTTAAAATAAATCGAAGAAACAACGATCTGCTTGATTTGAGAAAAGTTACGATCCAATATAATAATACATAATTACACTGTGGGAAATTATTGAAAGAAAAGAAACGCACAGAGTAGATGCTGCATGAGAGAAACAAAAAAAACGAAGGAAAAAACAGGCAGCCAGCAAAACGCAATGAGAAAATGTGGTGCGCTCTTTAATGATGCCATGCAGGCCGATGTTGCGTAATTACTTCTGTTCACCTTCCGCGTGTTCAAAGTGATGGTAATATTTTTAGTTATTGTGCACAGAAGTGATGTGAGTGCGGTTTACGTATGACAGAAGTAGTTTCAGGTTACCGCCACATTAAGATCGTGGGGTGAGAATAAGAAAAATAAGAAGAATGCGAAACACAAAATGCGCATACGTTGCAGTGTTATTCAAAAGCTTCAATAGAAATTAGAATTCCCATGTGTATATATATATATATATATCGTGATGTCATGGAATATCCTATATGTATATATATATATATATATATATATATATATATATATATATATATATATATATATATATAGGATATTCCATGACATCACGATATATATATATATATATATATATATACATATAGGATATTCCATGACATCACGATCAAGATTCTACGTCTCAGCGTATCTGAAGTATGATTTAAATACTTGAAACAAAACCCACTTTCTAGAATCTCAAAAAATTCAGAAAAATCTTATCAAATATAACAAAATTTTTGACACGTATTAGAAGATGGAGATTTCATAACTTCAAAAGATGAATAAGAAAAATAATAAAAACACAAAGAAAAGATTATTATTATATTCATTCTTATGCAAAAAATGCAATCAAATAATAATTGTTTTCTTTTTAAAATATTTTTCTTATTCATCTTATGAATTTATGAAATTTCTATCTTCTAATACGTGTCAAAAATTTTGTTATATTTGATAAGATTTTTCTGAATTTTTTGAGATCTTCGAAAATGGTTTTTGGTTTTTTTTTTTTGAATTTTTTAAGTCGTACTTTTGATACGCCGGGTCAAAGGATTCTGAAAAAAATTTCGAACACGTTTTTCGTCGTGTACTTTCGTAAAAAAAATAAATCATAAAGCCAATCCGAGACATGATCGACGTGGTAACTTGATCGTGCTGTCATGGAATGCCCCATATGTTTATACACACACACACACACACACACACGTATATACAGTATATACCTATACCTTCCGTACGAGATGCATAAATTCGTTTTGACGAACGTTGATTAAATAATATTTACGAACCGCAAGCGTTTTCATTCAAGTTTATTGTGCCAGCTGGCGAATTTTCTTACGCGAATACCTTGATTATAAAAGCAAAGAGCTCCGCGCGTGTACGAAATTACAAAAAAGTGTCCTCTACGTCTTCCGCCGCGAATTGTGCAATTTTATTATTTGCAAAAACACGCACCCACGCAGTGGTATAAAGAAACATGTCGAGTGATCTGCAGTTAGTTCAACAAACAGACTCACACTACGATATTAAGACATGCACTAGGAATAAAATAGTCTAGGAAATTTCTCTGGAAGGAACGGAATGTTTAAGAAGTTCGGTACGTGGTTGTAAAATTAAAATTTTTAACGATGACGGTATCAAAAAAAAAAAAAAAAAAAATATTTCAGCCAATCGTTAGAAAACAGTATTTTGAGTGAAATAAGAAATTGTAGAATCAATAGAACGAATCTACTAGTAGATTTTGGACAATTTTGAAATTAAGCATAGATTTTGAAGCTTTTGTTATCAATTCGGTCATTTATCTTTTTTTCTTTCATAGATACCTTCGTAACTTGGAAATACAATAATTCGATAAACATACTCAACGTACAAACAGTATCGATTTTCGGCCAACAAATCCTTTTAAGTAGACTTCATAGCCGTGGGACCAAAAATTATCAATAAAATAGAAATACGAGAAGAGCAGCTGGAGACCCTGAGAAATCGATTATTATGATAGTAGTAATAATAATAATATGCAATAAGAAAATTGCGATATGATTAATAAACCCACAATAAAAATAACAAACCCGTGGATAAAATTCTAATTCGAATGCGGTTAAATAACATAACAATAAATCACGAACTCGGTCTAGGTTTTTTTATATATACCTCTTCTTGGAATATGCATTAAATGAATTAAAAAAATTAAAAAAACCACACACAAAGTTGAAATTTGTTTGTAACGGGCATGTAGAGATGCGTTAAAAAAAAAAGAATTACTTCAGAACCTCAAGAAAATGTCGGAAATTCAGTGGTAAACTGCTGGATAAATAAACAAAGCACATAATATATCTTGCATATTTGGTAAACATAATATCTTAAAAGTCATTTTTGAAAGTTGTAAAATCGTGATTTTTTTTAAATGTTTTATCGATTTAACGTACATACATACTCACAAAGTTGATGTTCGCAATGTGTTAACATAAGACACAACACGTTTTTGATAACTATCATCGCTCCTCGGCAACCTGACAATGATCGGCAAAAAAGCATGAAATGCTCATTCCTATGCACCCCAATTTTCAAGGATCAAAATACCGCTCAATTTCAAAATTTTTGTCAGTTTCATCAGAATTATGAATTATTCACACAAGGGCGGGGTTCAAGTTCCGAATTTGAAAGGTTCGGAAAGCGCCTAATTTCGCATTATTTTGTGGTGAAACTCGAAGCAAAAAAATCAAACTTTGACGAAACAACAAAGTTTCGAACGATCGAAAACCCGACGGTTTAAGGTTCCGAAAATTCAAGTTACGATCCAGCAAAATGTCGAAAAATAAAGTTTCGGTTCAATAGAATTTCAAAAATTAAAATATACTTACACACCGCAGATTATTCAACGAGTGGGTTTAAAATATCGGAAGAACCGAAAATTAGAATGACCAGGATTCCGAACAGAAGAATATCCAAAATCCAAAACAAAGAAAAAGATCAGAATGGTGAAATTTCACCAAGCCAGAAATTCACAGAACTGAAAATCTTCGATCATTCGGCGTTTCGATGTTTCGGATTTATAAATTTTCGCCCTTTCGGAACTTTGCACTTGCGGAACTTTGAGCGCCGGCGGGTTTCGGAAACTTTTGATGTTTCGTCAAAGTTTGATTTCTTTACTCTAAGTTTCGTGAGCAACAAATTCGTAACTCGGCGCTTTCAGGACTTTTCAAATTCGTAATTTCAACCCCTACTATTCAACCCCAATATTGTAAATAAAAAATTATAAAAAAAAAAAAAAAAACATTACTCTTACACATTTTCACCAGAACGAGATACGATAATCCCGACTAAAATGCGTCAACGCCTGCAAGGTGGCAGAAAAATTTGCTACCAACAATAAGTGTACGGCAACAAAGAAAACAACAACAACTTGTTTTTCTCGCAGCTTTTCCGCCAACCCGTCAATACATGTACTGTGTTAATTCCTTCTGTATTTTTTTCCTCTTCTCATTTCCCTACAAACTTCTTATTCCTTGGTCCGAAAAATGAGGCGTGGCACGTTGTTGGTACAACAGCGGAGGCTGATATTACGACTCGTCGGTTTTCACACATTTTCAGTCTAATCCCGCTGTGGAAAATTATTATCGATCTCAAAGCATTTACAACGGCGGCGTGAAGACTGATAGTGACTGTACTGATATTATAACAACAGTTTTTATCGAACCAATAATCGTGTTACGTCGTAAATGATGAAATAATTTTACGATGCTGAAGTTGGTAACGTTAATATGTCGAATCGTTGAAACAAAAATTATTAATTTGCTCTTTTAGAATATCTGAAAAAGTTGAATTTACAAAATCTCAGTTTCTTGATATGCTGTATTTAACAGTTTACCAAATTTCAAGTAATCCTAAAGTTTCCAAATAACGTCTTTTTCCAAAGATGCATCATTACAAGAACGTTACAAGCGTTGGGCTGATGTAATTTTATAGCTCATCGAACAGTCCGCACGTGTGAGTTGCAACAATTCTTCAGGAATATTAAACCGACGCGTGCATATTATGATAACGACAAATCATTGATCGATTTCGATTTGTAAGCGTGAGCATGATTCCGTAATTACAGATTTCACATGTAACAGAATGTTTTTTTTGATTTCTTTCTTTTTGAAGAGGGAGAAGAAGAAAGAAAAACCCTTGCGGATATTCATCGTTATAAGTTACCTCATTGTAAAATACTTATAAACCTACATCAATTTTCCGTAATCGATGATACACAGACAGCACGAATCGTACGAAAGTAGATAAATAATTGCGGTTTACATTCGACGTATAATTATATTGCGTCACTTTTTCCTTCTCGCATGGTTTTTCATTATTATGTACACGTTGTACATTAGATATCTCGCTCCATCATCGCCGATTTTGTATTTGTTACTGCAAATTACGCAACGAACAATCGCGAGTTTCCTGTAAGAAAAAACTTTCACCGAATCCTTGATAAATTCAATGAAAAACTTTACAGCAGGTGTAATATTTTTCCTACCCAAAAATCCATCGTAGGATATGTGAGGAACATTTACAAGTCGTCGCTATTACATAAAACTTTAACGTTTCCCTCTACAAATTGTCCAGTGTTTTTTCGTGAATTTTTATTTTTTTAACATCATTGTCATGCACAGAGCAACCAACTACTGATAACGTTTAATTACTAGAGTGTAAATAAACAAGAGGAAAGACTCGACTGAGCGTAGCAGCAGGGAAAATTATCAAAGCAGCAAAACGTTCGAGTTGATTCGAATATCAATTATAACCAACGGTACTAATTCCTTCGAATAATGTTCAAATCAATGCTCGAAGGAAAAATCAACGATGATAAATGGTGAGGAAAAAAGAAACTTATTATGATTAACGAATGAATGAATGAGTGAATCGTTTTCACGTCGATGTTTTTCGCATTCTCCTAACCGACGACGATTATAATTGACAAGTAATTATTCGGGCTAATTAATTCCGTTCGTTCATCGAGACGGAAAACACGTGCAGGTATTTTACACGCGTCAAACACAAACGGCGAGAATACTTTCGAGGAAAATGAGAAATAAAACACGTTGGAAAATATAACATGTTGTTACTTTTCTGCGGATCTAAACCAAGGCGGAATTATCCGGCGTAATATTAGCTGCATTTACATAGCGACGGTAAAACACAGAGAGTACATATTTCGCAAGGAGAATTTGAAATAATAAAATTAGATCGATTCGCCGATTCTTTTGTCGGTAAAAACGTAAGTTTGTTTTCAGGAAAACACGCCTGTGAAAAAAGTAAGTCGTTTTTCTCGCGATCCGTAACCGCATTACCGATAAACGATTGCAAAAATTCCCCGTCGACGAAGATACGGTAGATAGGCGAAAAACGTGTGAATAATTCTCTCATATCAGAGTGCAACTGATTGCTGGCTAGCAACAACTTTGAGAAGGCGGCACAATGCAGCAACAGCAGCAGAAATGAAGAAATGGGGCTGAAGTTAGTAACGTTATTGAAATGACTTAATCTTCGGAATAATCGTTATTTCACAATTGCAGGTATGTCTGAAATGCGGTAAATTATAATAAGGCAAAACTTGTTCACATTTTAAAGATTCAACTTACTGCAGTCGGTATAAACTTGCAAAATATTAATCACCCCCCGCCCAAATATTTTGCTACGTTAACGTTACTAACTTCAGCCTCCTCGTACGAAGATGACGCTGAAGTTAGTAGCGTTATCGTAATGATATACTTTTCGTAAAAACCGTAATTTCACAATTTCACAAATTCCTGAAATGCGGTAAATCGTAACAAAGCAAGACTTGTTCACATTTTCAAGATTCAACTTACTCGTTTCCAAAGTCACTATAACCTTGTAAAATAGTAATTTTTCCAGCCAATGTTTCGTTACGCGAACGTTACCAACTTCAGCCTCGTACGAGAGAAGGAAAGGAATCGGTTGCGTACATAATACGGTGTAAAATCCCCGCACAGCGATGTGGGTGGGTGCGTAAGAATATTTGAAGGTTAGGTTGGGTTTAACTATAGATTTCTCGGCGATAGATCGCAGATTCGATTGGTTGCTTGTAGTGATATCAGTATCGTACTCACCGAGTCTTAGCTCGCCAAAATTTCCACAACCGATTTTCTTCCCGACTCGAAAATTCGGTCCAACCATCAAAACTCCGGAGGATGATGTCACGCTGTGCCGGGATGCGTGCATGTTGGCCCGGGCGGCAGCGTTTCCGCTACCCCTCGACGTCCTCTTGGCAGCTTCTTGATCCCGGTCACGTTCACCACCCCGGGTTATTTCTTTGTTGGCCCGAGGGTCGCGGCTCTCGCGTTTTTCCATATTTCGATAATCGACGATAAAACGCGTGGTTAAAAATAAAACCGTCTAGCGGATTTCACCTCGTCGATGTCAGTTTTTGTTTTCTTTTTTTTTTTTTTTCTTTTATCTCGAGTGTAATACGTGCATATGTATGCGTATGTGTGTATGTATATACGTATGTATGTACACAGGTGTATATACCTATATCGATAAATCACACCTGTATTCACCACTGATTCGTAAACATCGCACAAAACGAGATCGTTGATGTCGTTCGTCGTCGCACTTTCTCCTTCTCCTTATTTTCTTCTTTCGTTTTTTTTTTTTTCTTCTTCTTCTTCTTCTTCTTCTCCTTTACGAAAACCAGCACAGAATTTCGTTGACGATAGAAGTGTAACGATAGCGGTAGTGTTGGTGGTTCTGCTGGTTGTTGTTGTTGTTGTTGTGGTGGTGGTGGTGGTGGTGATGACGATAAAGATGACGTTGATGATGGTGAGAAAAAAAGAAAACGAAAATAAAGGTAAGAAAAAAAAATGAATAACCTCAGACGTGAAACACATACACGATTCACGCGCGCACACACCGTGGTCAGAATACACCGATGACCGATCGCCGTCACACTCCTCGTCGTCGACGACGAAGCAGCGGCGGCAGCGGCGGGGTGACGGCGGGGTGGGATTGGGCCAGGGGGGTGGGAGGACGGGCGGGGGAGGGGGCAAGGGGATAACTATCCGTCGGGTGTCGTTAACGAATTTAAAAACTCAGCAGAGGCACGGCCACGGGGAAAGTTAATGGCCGCTCGTGTGACACAGGTAGGTTGGTTTCTAACCGTCTACCTACTCCCGGCCCCGACTGCTGCCGACCATAACGCTGGCACACTATTTCTCACTTGTTTGACTTGCCTCGCTTGTCACTGACCGTTTCAATCCCCATGCTGTAAGCACGGTCGTATATTCGCTAACGCTATCCTATCGCTCGCACTGCACCGCGTCGAACTCGACGAATCCTCCCCGGCACACTGCACTTTATTAGTCACATCCACGACGAACATAACGCATGGGCATGTCCTCCTCACCGCACAGAGGACAATGCGCCAACACCTCCATTACAAAACGTTACTCACTGGCTCCTCTCGGGCACCTCTCGCTCGCGGGGAGATCTCTCCGAAATATCCGACTACGTTTCTTTTTCTTGCTTTTATTTTACTTTTTCTTTTTCTCGTTTCTTTTTTATATATATACTCTATCCATATATATGTATAAACTTTATTTATTTATTAATTTATTTATTGATTCGGATGGTTGGTTGTTTTTCTCCGAAACGTAAGGATATTCTCCGTCGTTTTCATCACCGCCAAACTTCGATACCAAAACCCTTTATGTTACATCTAACGGATACGTTTTTGGTAGTTTGCCCCCCCCTCTCTGCTATTCTTTTCAAACACCTCGCGTATATTTATGTACGTACGTATGTACCTACAACGTTTTCTCCGCCGCTTTCGTCACACCGTACGTACATACATGCATACATACGTCGACGATAAACCCGCGTTACGTCACTTATCCTCACTCCCGGTTACTTTTAAAACACCCGACGAACTAGGCACGTATCAAATCTCTTGTTCTGTGTCAATTAAAAAATTAGCCTCGTAGGTAGGTGTACCATGATAATATTTTCGCCAACGGGGTGCGGGTCCGATGGACTGGCCGATGGTTACGTTCGCGACAATTCCCAGCAGTTCGCAGGCCCGCTGTTCTCAGCGCAGCGGCTTCTCTCACGGAGTGCCGATTGGCGGAGGGGGCGAATGGCCTGAAGCCCCTGCTGCTATGCTAGTGTTGTCTGCGCGCGCATCGCGGTTCCGTTTCCGCCGAGTTTAATATCGCTCCCCGCCCCCTTTATGCCTTGTTTTTCCGGTGTATATTTGAGGAATAATGGCGATAACGAGGCGCCGGATACCCGCCCCAAATAAATACACGGTTATTATATCCCTGTATCGAAATCCCTCGTTTTATTTTATACGTAATTTGTTTAATCGAATATTTTCATTTCAAAGAACTACGTAGTCCGCTCAGTATCCATAGCAACCGGAACGCAAAGCTCTGCTATGTTTTCGTTCCTGATCTACAACTTGTATTTGAAGATTTTTATTTACTTTTTTTTATCCATTTATATAGTGGTTTAAAGTTATGGAAGAATTGACTGGTCCCAATGTACAGGTTGTACTTGGTATTAAAGAAGGTATCTATTTTTATTATACGTCAGCTGTTGATACATAACCTCAATTCCGATACCTCGGCATGTACTGTTTACAACCAAACATCTTTTGAATGCGGGTCCACTTTTCACGATGTTAACATCACTGTTTGCTTCCGTTCGAAAAACTTGATTAATCGTTTTCGTTTTCTCTCTCTGGCTGAAAACCATTTCGCTATAATTTAAACCTGTAGTTCGGTTAGTACTTTGATAGGTAGAATGAAATTTAATTTATAAATCAAACGAAATACTTTGTGAACATGAAATTTAAAAATGCTACAAATAAACATCGTTGAAACAAAGAGATGTATGCTTTTCTTCCAGGTTTGATTATTTTACTGAATTTTTATATACTTTACCGTTCACCTGACAGAAGTTTAAAAATAGCCAGAACTTTATTCTAGATTCAAGTTCATTGACAACTTTGTTTAGAACAACTGATAGAAAAAAATGTAGAAGTATTTTGTTAAAGTATGCCAAAAAAGATTCTCTCTGACTAGACCTCTAAATTTGAAAGTTAGATTTACTAAGATGTTTCACCGCAAAACATCATTTTCTGCTATTATAATGAATGATCAATTTTCAAATAAGTGCTGGAAAGAAAATCCAAACCACCAGGTGAATTTTGAAAATGTCTTTGGAGTAAACCCTGCGATTACCATATGTAATTATTTTACACAAATATACCTCCTTTTGAATGACACTATTGTCTAGATCTTTTCATAATTTCAATGAATTTATCGCAAGCAATCCATGGATCAATTATTTCAATTATAAGCCAGAAAACAGTCACCACTCTTATTTTCGGCAAATAATTCAAGGGAATGGATTCAGCCAGCTTGAAAATCCAACAGTTATTGTTGCGACGCTGAACGGACACTCGTTGGAAACTGACCTTGTAGATCCTGACCTACATCCGCAATACGCGACCGATTTAGTATGGGATGCGGACAAGAGCGGAGTGCGAAAGTATAAAGACAAATAAGTTGTGAAGTGTGAACTAACACTTGCATTAGCGATTCCCATATTTTGCCATTTACACTTTTAAGAAAAATAAATTTATTCACAGAATGAGAGTGGACCATGTTCCATTGAAACTAGAATGTTTTGCAGTCGACGACAGCGGATTACGAGAAAAAATTGGATACATTTTACTCCCTCTGAGATCGGCGCAAATAATACCTCGGGACAAAAGCACAAAGGTTAAAGTTAGTTGGCACAAGCTTCTCGGAGTCAAATCAGAGCTGAGAGTATCTGTTCCGGAAATACTTCTTAGTCTAACCATAGAAGATAGGGAAATGGTCTCGGGCCAAAGTTACAGCAACATTCAGGTAATCCTGTGGAATGTAGAAGGTGATATAATTCATAATTTACAATTTTAAATTGTAACAATTACAACAAAGAAAACTTTATAACTGTCTACCATAGAATCGATAGTTACTAACGAGACTTACAAACTTTCTTGTATATCTTACTTCACAAAATTTCTTCTTAAACAGTGAACATTATCGCCTCCGCCATTGCATTACTCTCTTATTGCAAATATACTTTGTTTTGATTGTAAAATTTTCCCAGCAAAAGGCAGAACTAGAAATGGAATCTACCCTGTCAACTGTAAGTGCAACACCTAGGCTACTACATGAAGAACGCTTGATACAACTGGGTCCAGATTCAACATCTCGAGATCTCTTTCTTTTGAGTATCACAGCTGGAAAAGCTGACCATTTAGAATACCTCGTTCAAAGGGGCGTTAACGATCTCAGAGAAAATTTCAGCTTCTGGTATCAAATATTGAACAATGATATACAACTAAAATCGTTCAAAAAACTGCCTGACAAATCTCATACTCTAAATGAAAAAATAGTAATTCGAATACGCAGTTGTCTCAATGTATTGAAGCACTATTTTCAAGAGAATCCCTACCTGCTTGTGAAACTTCAGTATGGCAACACTCTTGTTGGGCAATGCAAAGTGGACCTTCGTTCCCTAGTTCCAAGTGAAAATATCACAGATTATTCTAACAATTCCGGTGATACTAGTATGGCCTTAGACCAGAAGTGTTATCTAGCAATGGACAATGTCACAGAATCTATTCGTGAGTATTGAAAAGTATCTTCTGACAATTTCATTACTCTTTTACTCAATCATTTAATAAATGTATGTACTATTGCGGATAGCGAAAGGAAAACCGCCGTCTGTAGAAATTCAATTACGACTTCAATATGTTGGATACAAGAGCGTGAATTCAAAGAGTCATATCAAGTCTCAAGATCCGAGTTCAAATGTAGGTGCCGAAAATTATGATGTCGCATCTTACTTGGCTGGTAATAGTTGGGTTCAACATGCTGATTTGGATATCAAGGATAGCCATCATTATCGTAATTCAGTGAGATTTCATTTGATTATATCGAATCCAACACTTCGGAGTGTTAATTGTGATTGAATATAATTCTGAATCTCAGAATCCACTTGAATGATTTCAGGTTGATAAAACAAAATCAGAAATTGAAGCACACAGAAATCCTGGAGGTGATTTTGGGAAATGCATTAGTCTTAATCAACCGGTTGGGCATTTCAAAAATCCAAACAAACATTCATCGAGTTGTGAAGTTATCAAAGAACAAGCAGCTGATGTGATCTTTTCTCACTCTGCGGATGCAATATTGCACTCAGCCTCTAATAAAGAATGTTCAAGAAGCATCAAAGCATACCACTGCTACTGCTTGAGCATTTTATTAGAAAGTATAAAATTTTCACAAGAATTGGCGACAGAGAATATTAATTTTTGGTAATAAGAGATATGAATATAATGAAAAATATTTTTCAACCTCACACAGACGTTTCTAAATTGCTTAAATTTGTGACTGACATAGATGTGTCGTAAGAAAAAGACGGGTAAAATTTGTAGAGGTGCAAGGTGGAATTTACATATTGAAAATTGTAATTTTTGAAATAATATTTACCATGTCTATAGTTTTCATCACCCAAAGACACAACTTGTGTCGATTTTGCAACGAAAAATTCCTGGACTGTCAACAAAAAAATTGTCTCTGCAAGATATTCAATGCAAATTACACTTCGTATCATCCGCAGATGAGATAGGAAAGCTTTTAATATCGTTTCCACCTAGAGTCAGTATTTGCAATGCTGAAGATAACGTTGAAGTTTGCTTGGCTCAAGCTGTTCTTGACGTTACACAGTTATTCAACAAAAGTAAGGTGAGGAGTTTCCTTCTGGTTTTTTGCAACAATAATCACCATACGTTAATCTAAAGTATCTATAACGTTGAAAAATGTTCTCCAGCACGATTTCATTAATTGTTTAGCCACAGTGTAAACTCGGAGTGCCACTACTTGGCTCAGACGAAAAAGAAATTGGAATTTTGGATGTAAAAATGAGTTTAGAAGATTGTGGCCCTTACCACCGAACAAAAAGAGGAAAAACTGGTAATTTTTATATTATGCGTCGTAGAAAAACCTCTCCTACGACAAATTATCCTCACTTTTCTCACTTTCAATATCAACACTCCCAAGATTTGTTGTTTAAGCACATAAGCAGATTATAAATCAATGTTATATAGTCAATATATAAAATCTAATTAATTGAATTCCGATGTAACAGACGAAGACCTGGGTCCTCCAATATTAGACGACAGTTTGGCATATAAAATTGTTGAAGAATTGGAAACTTGGAAGGAGAGACAGCAGGAAATATTTCGAGTTGAGGTATAATTACCAGTACACACTGTTTGAGAGTTGTAGTTTTTCATCACGACAAAATTTTCATTTAAAAGTAACATTCAACATAAGATGTTTCGATAAATAAACTAATTATTTCAGTTGAAACGAAAAGAAGAACGACATTTGAATTTGTTGAGTGACGAGTGGCAAAAACGCAGACAGGTGTTGGAAACTAAATTAGCTTGTAGTGTGGAACAATGCAAAATGTTAGCTAATAGTTTGAATAATGCTACCGAAGATTTACGAATTAGAAGACTTAAGAGTTTGGAAAAAGAGGCTAGGCTAATCAAAGCTAATGAAGATTTACAATGGAGATATGATCACAAGCTACAGGAGCTGCGGGAAGCTTCGCAGCGCTTACAGGATGATCTCAATCATAAGGTAGATTAAATCAATGACGATTTTTTCAAAGTTATAAACTCAGCTGAAAGAATTGGTAAAATTTTTTCAAGCATCCCATTTTGAAATTCCTCTTTTACATCGAATACTCGTTTGAAATCTTATTTTCATTTAGTTATCCATCTTAGAAGAACAAAAAAACGTGCTCGAAGCGAAAGTGGAACCATTACAATTAGAAAACGATAAATTGAAAAACATCGTCAGTCAGCTAACAGAGGAACTGGAAGTTTATCAGAAGGGATCACTGACGCAAGATCAAACAGCTTTGTTGCTACAAGAGCTTAAAGGAATGGAAGAAAAATTGAATAACACTCAGAAGAGTAAATCCTTCTTTAAAGAGCAATGGGGCAAAGCTGTGAGAGAGATTCACAGAATGAAAATGGATCATCAGCAAGCGGTAGAAGTTCATATCAAAAATAGCAAGGAAGAGTTGAAAAATATTGAGTAAGATATCCAATGATATTTCGTGTAATTTTTCGTTCAATGACTTAATCAAGCTCTTCATCAACCATCTCAGTTCGAAAAAATATTAATTTTTAATTGACATGTGTTTTGATAATGTCCAATATTTTGGTATTTACATTATTTACTTTACTTCACAGCTTGGAAGACGTTCTATGCACAGACTCGAAAGAATTATTGAATGACCAAATACTACTTGGTGAGATACAACAGGAAATCAATGTAATCAAACCTAAACCTGCCTTCATGCAGATGAATATGGATGACCAAGCGTTTATACGACCTTCAAACTTATATTCTAAGTCTAGCCATAGCATGGCTAGATCAGAAATGTCAGCCAGATCTGAAGAAATCGATGAAAAATTGAAAAATTTAATTGAAGAACGCGACTCTCTCTTGAAAACGGGTAGCTATTCAATAGACGATACGGTTATTATGAAACTCAACAACGAAATTAGATCTCTTTTAATTACGAGCTGAAATTATTTTTTCTAAACTAATTTAAAAAGACTGAATGACAATCAACATTTGATACAAAAATGTACAAAACAATCCAAAATAAGAATAAGTTATGTGAAATAGACGTTGAAAATTAAAAGTGTTGCGATATTAGAAGAAAAAACACTTTTATCAATGTTGTACTTGATGTAATGAATGCGCGAATAGAGGCTAAACTATCACACAGAGTATGTAAACATTTTGATATTACAAATATAAGTTATTCATATGTAAATACGAGATTCAATCTTGAATATAATTTAAAATCCCAATGCAGATGCTTTCTGGTTTAAGTAGCATGGACAAGTTGCATTGCTCCTTTGTTAAGGGATTCGACAGTTCTATAATACCTACTTATCGTTGATACCCTGTGTCACAGTGAAAAGAGTTTAATACAAGTACATCTTTCATTGTTTTGTCTGATGTGCTTGACAATAGATAATAACTAACGCATAGGTAATGTGAAATGTAAAACTGAGCATATGACATGTATTCCCAAAGAAAGAGAAGCTAAGATGCTAGTTCATTTTATACAGATTTTAAGCTAAATAAAACAGTACCAAATAATCACATCTACCTATTTATCATCCTTCATTATCATTGGTAGCTTATTTTACTGTATCAGTCTTCAACGCTGGAAATTCCATTGGAAATTGGATCAGTTACCTAATCCTAAATTTTCACGATGCTAGAATGTACTGAATACTCTCAATCTTGAAATTTTTATATTTTGTAAAAGTAGGGTAAAACATCCAACGGAGCTGGATAGTTCTTCAACCACAATGGTCCAGTATAAATATCATCCGTGACAGCATCTTTCCAGGAACCTTTTGGAAGATATATGTCACGTTGTACCACATCTTCTTCAACCACTGGTGCAACAAGGATTTCCTCACCAAGTAAAAATTCTGAAATACAAAGTCACAGAAGTGCTCCAAACATGTCTGTTATTTAATATGCAAGTGAAGAATAGCAAAAATATAGTAGATGATAGGAAAATAAAAGTGCTGAGATAACTTTTTTAACTTTATCTTACCATCTTTAATTCTGTGAGCTACCCTATTTGTTGGATCTACCCACCAAATTGGTGGATTCAGTGGTGCTCCGGTATCTACTGCTTTCTTCATGAGACGTATAATAGTCGGTGTTATTTCTGCATGCAGATCCGTATATTTTTTACTTACTGTGACTGTCTACAATATATTCAGTTATAAAATGTCTGACAAAAAGTGTTCCTGTATAACAAAATAGCTTGAAGGGATACCTCATCATCAAAGTCCCACGGTGCGAAGGAGTATTGCAGCGACGGCATAAAAACATTGGTCTGTAACCATCTGATAAACATTTCCTTTGAAGGATACTCTGTACCATTGAGGAAACCATTAAGATATCCATTACCTCCAATCATATCAGGAAGAACATGAACGTATCCATTAATATTCATTTGTAAAAGAGTTGTGATTAATGTCGGAAGTCCATTGTTCCAAGTCCATGTTGTATCCTTGTCAATCATTCTTATGAAAATTGGCAAGTCTTGAGTCCTCCAACCAACACGTGCTTCAATCATGTCATTAAAATTTTGGGCAAGTGATCTGACGTAACTGCTGATAAAACTACCAGGTGATAATTCAGCATCGCCTGATATACCGGGTGTCTGAGGCAACCATGAAATCTCACCGGCGTCGAACTTGAAACTATCTACACCGCTGGTGAGTTGAAGATATTTTAGCCGCTGGACCCACCACTCCACAGCTGTGGGATTAGTGAAGTCAATTGCAGCTGCTTGCTGTCCCTGCCACCAAGCCATCCGCACTTCACCATAGACATTTTTCACAAAATATCCATTATTCAAAGCTTCAATATAAGCAGGTTCACACTCTTCGTTTATGAAAGGATGAATCCATAAAGTCAGTCTGAAACCTTTGGTCTTAAGACCATCTGTGAGAGATTTAATGTTGGGAAATTTTGTTGTATCAAAAATAGCAGAGCCATAACAAGTTTCCCAGTTATCGTCAATTTCTAACTGGCTATTGTTGAATCCATACTGAAGAATCTCATCTGCAAATTCATTTACTATTTCTGCACTCACATTTGCTTTATATCGTGCCCAAGTTGACCATATTGGGTGCATAATCATTCTCTCGTCGGGGTGACCAGTTGGTTTTCCTAAATGATCATGGATTGCATTTTCGTGAGCTGATCTCGGATCACCAAAAACACCAATTTCATAATTCAATATTACGGATTCGCGATGTCTATAAGGTGCTTTGTTTTTTGCTACTAAACAGAGATTTTTATCCTTGTAATTATTTTGGTCAATGAATAGCGGAGCTGCATCTTCAACGAATATATAAATCCCTTTGCTCGACAACCAGTATCTTTCGGCCAATGCCATATTAACCGGGTGAGTCGGTAGATAAGGTTCTTCTTCGTAGCGCATATGTTGAACTGGCCAGTACTGGTAACGCAGTTGTGGACCTCCGAACCATTGTGTTCCATCGGTAAGTTCATAACAATCGATGATTGCTGTTTCACTATCGCTTACAGTGCGAGAAATTGTAATAATTTCACTATCAGAGCTCAATTTTATTTCTGTTTTCATGTCATCACCCTGTACTACGCATATAACTTCAGAACCACAATCACCAAAAACTAACAGTGCCCTTGAATATGCCGCTGAATGAGTACGAAGCACATTGTACACATTAGTTCCATCTGAAAAGTAAATGGTTTCATCAAAACTAAACTAACTTCATAAAACAAACTACAAATGAATCAAAGCTGCTGTGAACACTTAACAATTGGCATCAGAGTTTTAATTATTCTCGTCTTTAATAGACCTACCATATTTTCTGATATTCAATCCAATGTGATGATTGTCAATAATTACATCAACTCTCGCATTTTTGGTAGCTCTTGTCATTTGATTATCTGGGACCCTCTGACAGCACAAAAGAGTGGAAACCAACACAAATATGAGTTCAGCTAAACAATTCGTTACAATGAAAATGTTATGAATTGCAAAGTACTAAAGTTACACTTATTTGACATGTCACGTACCTTGTAAAAGAAGCTTCATCTTTCTCATATTCAAAATAACAGTGCATGTGCTCAGCCAGCCAGCAAAGCTTATATAGCTCCGAAGAGATAAGTTTTACTGTTTTTCACTCGGGATTCAGATATACTATCAAGAGTTTTTACTTATTTCTCACATTGTCAATACAATACGTAGAAATAAATCGGCACCCCTGAATGTTGTCATATCTCAAATGTCAGCCTAAATACGATAATTGGTTACAGCAAATGAATTCGTGCATGAGAGTTCAAGCTGGTTCAAAGCCATTGGCAGCAACAGTAATTTTGGAATACATTTGCACAGTAAAATCCTTTCAACTTTTGTGATATACAAATTGAAGAACTGGCTTACAAACCAAAATGTGTCTGATTCTGCAAGCAAGAATTTCTAGCCAAAATGAAACTTAATTCTAAGATATAAATTTTGAATAATAATACAGATTTCGATAAGTCCAATCACTATTTTATTATACAAAATAACATGTTACAGATTTTCATAGCTCAACAGAGGTAATCTTTTTTGGATTGAGTGTCAATACTGCGAACCAAGCCCTTGCCTAATACATAGAAGTCCTCCAACATCGCAGAAACATTCAATACCAACTTGCCATCATCATTAACTTTTCGACAGTTGACATTGGACACCTTGAACTCCTTTGGCTCTAAGGCACTGGGTTTTATGAGAACTCCTATTACGTGACCACCAAACGTGTCGTGAAAAAACAGTGCATATTCTTCATAGTTTTCCTGGTAAACAGATTATGAAGCATCGATAAGAATGACCATTCATTAATGTGGAAAATGTGATGATAACTTGAAACATATCAATGAGACAATAAGATAACACGAAACATGGAGATAAACAGGTAGAAATCAGAATGTTATTTGCTCGGGAAGTGCACAACAATGATAATAGTGAAATACCTGAACTGATTAATTTAATACCAGCAATTTATCCGGTTCAACAATATGCGCCCATCGTCGTATTTGACTGAGCATGATAAGAATCGAAATATAATAATTATGTGAAACAGTATCATGATGCATTACTTTATCCTAGAAACTTGACATATTGAGTAACTCGCAAAGGAACCATTGAATCATTGGAACGTTGAACCATTAACGGCAAATAGTGTTTGTTTACCATGCAATATTAGAAAAATGACAAAGATAAAATGTTAAAGATAAGATGTTTGCTGTTATCGAGCTTGACAACTGACCATATAAGAAAAATAACATGCATGTTACGTGCTTCAACAAAAATGAGTGTATCTATATTTGATAAATGTCCAAGGACATTTATTGATGTTACAAAGAGGTTCGACATGCCTCAACATTCTGTATGTTTGTATATTTGTGGTGCTATAGAAAGAACATGGAAATATTGCTAAGCTAACTCAGTACTAAGTACATATTTTCTGCACAGTTGAAAAGCAGAGAAGAATTAATGGTTTATCAATTGTAAAAACTTACTCTGAGTTCTTGCAGATATATTTGAACAGGATTAAAGTCAACTACAGGAATTTTGGCCATAGAATGTGATTTGTGTGGATGCCATTCTACCATAGGGTGATCATCGTTCAAGTTAATATCCTGTAATCTTCTGGGATTTAAAAAAGGTCTCAGATTGATAAGAAAATCATATTCAGTCATTGGAGCTTTAAATATAAGCCTGTGATTCAAGATGTCACCATCGTAGATTTGTTTCTCTATGATTTTCAAGGATGCACGAGCAAGTGTCGTTATACGTTTGAGAATAACTAAAGATGGCTTCTTTCTTGTCCATAACGAATTTTTTTTATCATATGGAGTTGATATGAAAAGTGATGGAAGCATGCTTCGATTGGTATTAAAATAACTCTCAATTTCTACAATTTCTTGTCCTGAAAATAATAATAACAAACATTATGAGGATACGAACCCAAGCAGAAGTTTCAGAGAAGTTGAATAAAGTGATAAAATTATTCTTACTAGTCATTTCGTTGTTAAAGTTAACGATGATAGGTTCAGTGTTCCAATAACTTTTAACAAGCAGTTCTAAGAATCTTAGAAATGCCACCTGAGGTGTTTGCGTCGGAGAGTAAGGCTCTGGTGCCAAATACATCGCAGCAAAAAGTAGTTCAACAATAACATCTGGTATATGCGAATCATCAAGAAGATGTGCTCGCAGCCAGCGTTTTGCAAGGCAACAAGCAGGACCAAAAGACGGTACTTGGGAATGGAGCCTGTGGAAAATTTGATACATCAGTACATATTTGGAAAATATCATAATCAGCGAATGTTCAATACTGCAAAATAAATATGTTTAACATGCTTAAGTCTTTGTTCATTGTCACTACGGTTTAAGATGATTAACTTCTATTTGAGCTCACTTAAGGTTTACAGTAACTGGAAACATACCCATGAAGAGCACTCGTCAATTTCGGCAAGTGGAATAATTTCTTTTCTAGTTCAATCGACTCTTCGTTATCCCTGTACCTTATTACACCATCATCTCCAATTTGCTGCTTGAGTAGCACAATTTCTTTCTGATGTGCTACGGTAAGTCGAAAAACGAAACCGCCCTAAAAATTTTTACACATTTAAAACTAAACTTTGAAACAAATAAGTTCATCTGCACATGGTAAAGATTTCCATTATTTAATGGAAAAAAAAATACATTGAAGTATCGTACCTTCATCACATCAATATAATTTAATCCACCCTGTGCTTTTAAATTATACTGTTTTCGCAAGCCTGCTGCAATCTGTATGTGAAAGGCAGCTTTAATTTTTCTTATAGCTTCGAGGTCTTCTGGCCACTTTCCACTCAGGGATAAATGTATAACTGCCTCGATAGGTAGAACGTATCTAGGTGCCATACCTAAATTCTTTTCCCTCAGTAACAGGCAATTTTTACCTTCCTTTGTTATTTTCGTACCACTACGGTATATGGTTGCTAATGGGGGAAAAACCTCGGTATACCTAAACACTGCGCTACAACCCTGAACTCCAGTCACAGTCAGTGGAAGATCAGATAATGATGTAAGCTCTTTTTCTAATTCATTAAAAATATTTAGCATTTGGATCGTCGCCTCTTCTCCAGTACCATATGCGAAATTGGTAACTTTTATCTGAATATGAAATTTAATGTAAATAAATTGGTAAAACAAAGAAACAAATTTGAATTTTTCAAATAAACAACTTCATTACATCCGTTAACTATCGATTAAACAATGGTTACAAGTGTTAGAGCAATCAATGGTAATTACCTTTTTCAATTTTAATAATTCTTCCATTTGGTCTGAGATGTATAAAAATTTGTCTTGAGCAATGGAAAACTTGTTCTCCAATAAATAAATAATGATTCTCTTGCATAAAGATCTCTTTTCCGCCAAGGTTTTGCCCTCTCCCCAAACAATTGCTTCACAGATAGAACCGTCTTGAAATCGGCGGAGCTCTGATTTTTTTCCCCAAAATTTTCTGAACTCTTCAGCCTATATTTGCAAATGTTGAGTATTAAGAGTGATCACACTTAAATAACACATTTCTGTTTATTACCTCTGGTAAATTTGCCTGAGGTCCTTTATCGACAATGCTAAAGCAGAATTCTGGATTAAGCTCGAATCCAATGTAAATTTTCCTTAAACCCTTTGGGGCTGGATCAGTAATTTCCCATTCTTCAGATTCTCCGAGAATGACTCCGATTTGGGATACTCTTTTGTTCATGCCACGCTGAAAGGTGGAGACAAGCAGTTTTACCGCTTGAGCCCAGGTGTTGGAATCATAATCCAGCCTTGCTGCTCTAGGTGACAATTTTTCTACCAATTGTAATATGGCGTTTGTATCATGAAAACTGAAAAATTTGTTATTTATTTCAATATAGGTTGTTGTTTGGTAGCAGTAACAATGATTAATAAAGGATTGAAAAAATAATTGAGTGATAAAAATTCATTTCAAATAATGCCAGTAATTCATAGTGTTAAGTTGTCATCAAAACAACGATTAGGATAGCAATTCTCTTCTAGTTAGCAATTACCAATTGTGTTTACCATATAGTGTGATCAAACCCTCTATGAAATGGCACCGCTGTCATAAACAAAGTTTGAAAGCTATTGATTTGCACATTATCCAGACATTTGACGGCAAGTTCTGCCTGTCTTTTTATCCACTCGAAAGTTGTCCTGTTCATATTTGCCACCAAATTATGATATCCCGATGTATCGATAAAAACGCAATCATAGTGATTGCGATACTCGGATACAGATGGTTCGCTGTTATCATTTTGACATAAAGTTATGCCAGATTCACACCAATTACTTAGTGCTGGTGAAAAAAAAGGAGGAAAATTTATATTAGGCACTATATGTTAGTAGTAACAATAATCTGAGCAATACTTTCAGCAACAATTTATTTGAATGATATTTATTATTTTGATAAATACATTACCTAAAGAATTCCAAACATTTCTGATCACTTGATAGCTGCTCATAATGTTGTTGATTTGCCTGATTTTCATCAGATGAATAACGTACATTGTTAATACATGTCCAGTAAACGAACCATAGCCTCTACCTAATTGTCGTTGATGAAGCCATATTTTCAATAATAATATTCCATCCCTCAAAGCTGGGTATTCCGATATAGTTTTAATAATACGAGAATTATTTTGAGACATCGTTAAGTCGTGCAGAACAGAACTATTGTAATGTGGTGTCGGAATCGCAGAATCTAGAAAATGTATGAAGAAGGTCTCGGCATGATACATATTCTAATATTCAATTATTTTCAATCATAGGACATGAAATAAAATTGTTGATGTGCAGTTCAATCATTTGTTAAACAATATCTATTCCATTTAACACGTGCAATCCTGTGCAAAGGAACAATCAATTTTGAAAACTGACTTGTTTATCATCTTTGCTAATAATGTTTCGAGTTGATCCAAACCGGTCTCTTTTCCAAATTTTGAATCACTGTAACTTGATCATTTTATTTCGTGACTGCTGTCAAAATCCCAACACGTATTTGCCATAGAGCTAATAAATGACGTTACATTTAGAGATATTCTGAGATAGTTCTGGTATGCGATGAAGAAGAATCTCAATTAATATAATTAATCCAATAAGATTGACATTGCCTACCATCTTCGGGATGATCTTCACCAAAATACCAGCCAGTTCTGACGCTGTTTTTTTCTGGTAAAAATCTATTAAGTTTGAAAGACCCTTCTTGAGCGACTACATGGAGATGTACAGTGACACGTTTGCTCAATTTTCCAGTAGGAACGATCTTCAAAATTGGCTTGTAAGTGTCACCCAGGTTAGTAAATTTTTTGCTCTCCACAAGGTCCTCACCAATGTTTGCGGCAATATATGATAGATATATGGCACGTTTACGGAAATATCTATGATTCTGGTAATCGTGTTTCTGGAAGAGTTTTGCTGGCATTTCGACAGCCACGTCGACGGTAAAGTTTGGACCAATACAGCAATCTATTGCATAGGATCCAACAACACTAATTTTGGATGGTTTAAGGAATTTGTAAAATCCTTTTGTGCTTTTTGACACGCAGTCAACTGGAACCTCAATGTTTAGACTCCTCAGAGACTTTTTGTCAGACAGCTGTAAATAAACATGTATTATTCATTTACCATTTAATGAAAACTACCAACATAATAATAAATAGTCAACGTTTTATATTAATAAATTTATGTACCTTAAATTCACTTGTTTCTTCGATTTGATTGATGCACTGTTGAAAATCTTCGAACCAAGCACTGAATAACTTTTTGTATTTATCTTTAACTTTAACTTGTTGCAGCATTTCTTCTATTTGTAATCTGAACAGATTTGAATGAAACAAATTTTCTGTTTCTCTTAGTTGGTTTAATTCTTCAACCGTGGGTGGCTTATAAAGCTCCTTATCGATTTTCCCTTTCTTCTTTGGCGCCGTAACATCGTGATCATCAGTTATCTTTCTTTTATTCACTTTCGTTAAATTCTTTGGCTCGCTGATATCAATTTCTGACTCAGATTCATCGGTGCCATTTTCAATCAAAGAGTCATAATCATTATCGTCTGGCTCAGAAAAATCGACTTCATGAGCCTCAAGATTTTCATTTATTTTATTCGATCTAGATGAACTTTTTGCTATACTGATTTCAGTTTCGGAATCAGATTCCTCATCTGTCCCATTTTCTATCATCGAGTCAAACTCGATATCGTCGGGCTTTGAATTCCGATTCATATTTAATATTTCCTAAACAATAATCATTAATACAATTTAAATTTATCATAAGTATTAACTCATGGAGATAAATTGATGCACTCTGACAGCAAGTCGCTGATTAAACTGAGTTTTCTGAATTGGGAGATACAACAGGAACGCGTAACTGCGAAATTCGCAAAAAATAACTAATCCTCTACAACAAACAAAATAGAGTGTACAAATGACACGAAAACAATAATTGTTCACAAGCTGGAGTAAACATTGACATTGAGGTTAGGTTGACATATCCTGTCTGTATTAAAATGTAAAGGCATAAACTGTGGTCACCTGTAACTTTTGGGTTCAAATTTTCTGCACTCGTCTTCAAGGGTTTCCTTGATTGACAATCCGATGGTTAAGTCTTCTTATAAATTAAATTTCGGTGAAACATCGCTCGTAGCCGTAAAAACACGTGGTAACTTCAACTACGGTAGTGAGCACGATGGGTCGATTCACGCGTGAACATCTGATTCGCATGTGTGCGCTCGTACTATGCTAGGAATTGAGCGGGCAACCATAAACTTTATTTATTAATTGTGAGACATTCATTTTCAATCGCATGCACGTAAGATGGAATTGTTTGACTATGCATTTTAATGTATTAAAAAACAGGCCGTGTACCGACATAGGTCGCCGTTTGCTCTCGTTTGTATATTATCGTGGTTTGCTGCTGGCGTTCCTCATTCCCCGCATCAACGCCGGTCACAGGTTGACTTGAGGCATCGAGTATGAGCGGGAATCGAGAAGGAAAAAAAAGGGGGAAGAGAAAAAAAAAGAATTTAAAAAGAGAACGGATATGGCTTTTAAACGCCATGTTTTTTAAAGCACATAAATATTTATCTCCAATCGAATTCAACTTCTCGCTAAAAATCTCAATTCGAAAGAATACCATCCTTAGTTATGTAGCGATTGAAATGGTTATTGGTATCGAATTTGAGGCGGCGGTGAGCGAGGAACCTCGCGACTTCTGCTTTAGACTAAAAAAAAGGTCCATTGAGATGGAACATAATGTCTTGAGAAGAGCCGCGTTCAAATAAAGGTGTTTTTTTTAGAAGGAATCAAGGAATGCGCGTCGCAGCGACATCTACAAATGGCAGCCAAGACCCAACACACCAGAAGTTCACGCACACACATACACAACGCAACAATGGCGACTTGAAGTGCTGGCGTGCATTCTCACGAGAAACCTTTTCACTAAATACCGATTCCGTGTTGATTATCTCGATGAGACGAAGTGAACGTGGAGTATTTTATGGTTCGAACAAATATGTGATTGCATAAATGCCACATTGGACGGTGGTGTTTGAGTATATTTTATAAGGCTGGTGGGATAGCACGATACAATTCACTTTGTGGTTCCTTCCCCAAAAAATAGACAAATGATGTACACTGACGTTACATGCTGATTATAATGTTATAGTAAGTCGTATCACCGAGTTTTATTTTTTAATCCCATTTCATTATCGCCAAAATGAATCCAAATAATTGATAATTTATTCATCAGCGGTATAAAAATGTGTAGGTTAGGTTGGCTGCTCCCAGAGAATAACTCTGGTTGTTGGATCCTATTTCGTTACTTCGTTCACAACCCGACTCCATTTATTCGGAAAATCATTTTTAGAAACATGTTCTCCTTAAATTTCCACATTTTCCTTCACAGAATCAAATCTTTGGTATTGCAGATACGAGTTCAATAATATACTTATCTGTGGAACCCCGGTATCAAGATAATGCTAAATATTTTTGTTCATTTATATGTATATTTCCAAAAAACTCATATGGTGTAATTGTGTCGGTATATGTTCTCATCTTTCAACAATAATTTCTTCAATGTGATTTTCAACACTATATTTACACCTCCAAGCTAATAATAGAAAGCATTCTCAATATCGTAACTTTTTACCAGATCTTGCTGAGACATTTGACATACACGGGAGATTTAATGAAAATTTTATTTCTTTTTTTACATCAGTTATCCTAAGAATTGTATAAGTTACCATACTGCAGCATAACACTGTTGATGGTATGTTTACATTCTATAAAATTATTGATATTCAAGATAGCATCGCTCACTAACACAGAATATGTACCGTTAATTTAATTTAAGTTCATAATACAACTGAAACGCTAATGTAAATGATATGAAATGGTTGATTTATCCGTAAATTATATCCTCAAATACTTGGCAAAACATGCGGATGAGGACAAAATTTTTTTATTTTTACTGACAAGCTGATTTCATTAATCGCATTTTATTTTTAATTTTTTGTTTTGTAAACATTGATATATAAGTTTCTTATGCTTGGTGTAGCTCAAGAAGAGAAGGCCTTGTTAAGAACTTTCCACTAAAGTAAATATTACATTAGCATCGAGTTGTACAACTGACTACATGATTTTAAACCTAATGAATATAGTATTTTGTGATGTTTTTTTCTTCTTTTTTTTTATGCAAATATCAGTAAAGCCAGTGTGAACTGAGCAAAATAAAAGTAAAAAGTATATATTGGAATCCTCAAAGATGCTACATTTTAATAAAATTTAGAGCTATGTCAGTGGACTAAATGAATTTTCTAACATTAGCTACGAACGGTGAATACACATCATTTATTACGATGGCTCAAAGTTTTAATATCTGTATTTTTTCTCTTCTTAGCAAAACTGAAAGCACAGACCAATATAAAAAGGTATAGTGCATAGCATAAGGCATGGTAAAATAAGGGAAGCGAACGAAGGAGATGAGCCATAATATCACAGACATGCCACCCTACGCAAGGATGCCACTGGGGGGGATGGGAATGGGGGTTGGGCTCGGGAACAACGCCCCCCATCCTGAACCCCCTCCCCATCCCCATCCACCACCCCCTCCGCCGTCTGGAGGAAACCCCAAGAAGAAACGGCGGACCAATTCCAACGTTTCGCAACCTCCGCCACAGCCACCGCCCAGCGTACAGGTTCGTTGAAAAACATCTTTCAGTGCCTCTGCTACACTTAGTTTAAAACTGCACCTGAAACTACTCGTCTATGAAGTATTTATGAAAATAATAGATAAACAAGAAATAGGGAATGGTGAATTGAATGAATTCCGTTCAAACTATGCAGTGTCCCCAGACGTTCTGGTAATATTGTTGAATTATATTCATGTAATTCATGTAATTTTCACCATAGTTAGTCTCTGATTTTGTATTCCTACACATCAACATCTTTTTTTTTTTTATTACTGATAGCACGCGATGTTTATGAATTTGTATCACTTCACAATAAAACCTGAACAAGTATTTAAGAAATCAACGCAGAATACAGAGCAATATTCTATGTATTGATAACGCTGGTCTTAGTTAAAATACGTTTAATTCAAGACGAAGTATTATTATGAACCCATTAAAACTTATGTTGGAAGTTCTTTGCAATTTAAACTATTAAAAGTAAGTACTTTATGAAAAATCCCAGAAAATTTCCGAGGATCAAGTTCTGAATGTTAACGTAACAGAGCATTTTCAGCACGAATTACCATTATGCAATTATAAAATTGTTAAAAATGTACTAAACTTTAAACCACGCAAGTTGAGTAAAATATTTTTACAGGCTGCAAAAAAGTGGTTTCGATTTGTTGTTTTCTTACACTGACGTTATCAACCTTGTGAAAATCAAGTCTAGGTTTGAAAGTGAATATAGACAAATTGTGAAATCTTAAGGATAATGTTATACAACCTTATAGTTTGAAACGCTAATGCATTACTTTATTATGTGCTTATTACAGGATCTCTTACCACCACCTTTAACTGGATATGGTGATACAATAGTCGCAAGCAATCCATTTGACGATACACCACCACAGAGCACACCCAATGCAATGATGCATGGGGGTCCACCTCACATGCATCCTCATCATCCGCATCACATGGGTGGGCCACCGATGAGAGGGATGAGTCCTTTAGCTTCAATGGGTGGTATGAGCCCCATGATGCAACACAACATGGGCGGAATGAGCCCGATGGGCAATTCCCCGATGGGTAATCATATGAACCACATGGGTGGAATGTCGCCGATGAACCATGCTCCGATGGGGGGTATGAGTCCCATGAATAACATGGGACCAGGCCCAATGAACAGCATGAACAATCACATGAACATTGCTCACATGGGAAATTCCCAACTTAGCGGTCCGCCAATGGGGAGTCCTATGAACAGTATGAACAGCGGCCCGATGGGAAGTCCAATGAACAATATGGGGCACAGTATGGGTAGCCCTATGGGCGGCCCTCTTGGATCTCCAATGAACAACATGGGAGGGCCCAACCACATGTCAAACGGGCCGATGAATATGAATAATATGAACAGTCACTTGCCGCCTAATAGCCCGTTGAACAGACCTCCTATGAATAATGTTAACAGTCCCCTGGGACATAACGGACCTCAGTCACATCCACAGCACATGGGTGCAAATCCCAATAACTTGGGAAGGCCGATGAACGGACCCATCAATACAATGGGATCAATAGGCCCTAACAACATGAATATGGGTGGTCCTAATCAAATGAATAACATGAACATGGGAGCGCCGCAGATGAACAACATGTCCAATATGAATATGAGTCATCATAACCAAATGGGGCACATGGGTGGACCAATGGGACCTATGGGAGGAAATATGGGCGGTGGGCCACCCATGGGGCATCCCATGAGTATGGCGGGGCCTATGCCTCCTCATGGATTCCAAGGACCTCCAGGAATGGGCACAAAACCTATGCCTGTTTCTGCGGGAAAGGTAAATGTGGAAAAGTTCGTTGTGGAATTTGTTTTTAACAGTTATCTGGGTCTATTATTTAAACAGAGATAAACTGGTTCTTAGATGTTGGTACTTGCAATATCAGATTGTTAAATCACCTTTCTATTGTGCTGAAATAATAATCATCAGAATATTTAGTTATAATTGTTTCTAATAACATCTTTTTCTTGCAGATTTACCCAGCCGACCAACCAATGGTGTTCAATCCGCAAAATCCAAATGCACCTCCTATATACCCGTGCGGAGTTTGCCATAAAGAAGTACACGACAACGATCAAGCTATCCCTTGTGAATCTGGATGTAATTTCTGGTTCCATAGGTAAGTTTCGATGATTACCCTGCATGAAAAAATGTTTTACATTCCAGATGAGTTGTAAGCAGCAATCCTTTTTCTATACTTAAAACATTTGTATATGTTAATTGATAAATGTAGGTATAAAAGTAAGAGCAATAGGATGAATAAAACTTGACTACATGTGTTGTTTAAATTGGAAGTAACTGTCAGGATTTAATTAATGATTAGCAAATAAAAGTAAACTGTTTTAAAATATAACTTTTGACAAAAAAATATTGCAGAGGCTGCACGGGTCTCTCAGAAGCAGCATATCAGTTGCTAACAGCAGAAGTTTACGCAGAGTGGGTTTGCGACAAGTGCTTACACACGAAAAATATACCTCTCGTCAAAATCAAGCCATAACACCTCCTCCCCAATTACATACAGAACACTTTGTTAATGTTTACACCCTGCCACCCTGTTTGTTAATAACTTTCTAGTTTTAACTTGTTGAGAAATTAGATTATCATTGTGAATCGAGTTCGTGATATACATGAAATAGTGGCGTTTAAAAGTTTCGATACCACTGAGTATTGAATCGGCCGAAAAGTGAAAGATAACTTGTTCAGAAATTAGCTAATTAAAATATAAAGATATAATGTATGTCGTCAGTGAACGAGTCTACATTCGACTGCATAAAAACTACCCCCGAAGAGTCAGTTTATCTTTGAAAGTTTAATCAGTGGAAAGTGAAAAGAAGTGTTAAAAATGGAAATAAAAATGAAAAATATAAAAAGTAGTCTATAATTTGTGAAAAGTGAACAATAGCGCGCGTGACACGTGATATTTTTTATTTTACCTTTTTTTCTGCCAGCCTTTACTCCAAAAAGGCGAAGGAAAAAAAAATGTTTTTGTTTTAATACGGCAGATGTACACTAATTTGGGGACGAAATCTTTGACCCTCTAGAAACCCGATGGAACTTATTGCTAGATGCGTAAAAAAAAAAATTAGAGAATAAGAGAATAAAATTAAAAAAAAAAGAAACAAAAGGAAAAAAAATGGATTAATAAAATGGTAAATGTATGAAAATGTGTGAATGGTTGTTTGGAATGTATGTCTGTGAAGCGTGATCTTTGCTTCCTACTTTATTGGATGTGCTATAGACAAATTATTGCCTAAAATCATCATATTAATCACTGAGACTCGCATGAGATATCGTTGGCTTTGCTCGTCAAATTTTGTTGTTGTATACTCTAACTTTGTAAAAAAAAAATTTGCACATACAACAACCATCCGTATATAAATTCAGTCAAAATTGGAATATATCAAATGTACAGCGATTTCTATTTTTTGGTTCGATTGTTTTTCTTTTCTTTTTATTTCTGTAATGAAGCTACTGAAAAGTGAAAATATTGGGCAAATAAATTAAAAAAAGATCTAGTAACTAAAAATATTTGATCATGAAGTTCTTGCCACACGACAAAAATGATTTTATTGAGTCATAACTTTAAACATACATAGGTATATTTATTTTATATCTAAAACGCAATCTAAATAATATTGGTAGATTTATGTCTTTTATGCTAAACTGACTAACGATAAAAACCTGAATTTTAGTTCTTCATAAGAATTGGCAAAAATATGAGTCAAGAAGTTATGCATGGTTGTTGTGTTTGCTCAGTATTTAGGGCTCTTTCATACTGGTGTAATAAATAAATACAAATGACGACTGAGTATTACTTGATTTGCTTAAGAAGAAAATTAATATTCCGTCGGCAGCTAATATGAAATTAATTTGTCCACAGATTGTATAAATTTGTATTATGTGTGTGTGTATATATATATATACATCTATATATATATATATATATATATATATATATATATATATATATATATATATATATATATATATATATATATATATATATGTATATATATATATAAAACATAGCCATTTATCGTTTTAACATTAAGGACCTATTTTACATGCATATTTCAATTAATCTTAATTGCGTACCACAGAATCCTATTTTGCATAATGCTCATACTAGTTTTACAACGAATAGAATATTGTTGCTAAACACACTTTTGTCTGGTGGTTTATTCTCAATTTATCCAACGGAAAATTTAATCCATTTCAATATAATTCTCACGTTAGTCCTTTCAGGCAATATACTTGTATCAACTAAACTATTGAATTTTTTCTATTCGAATGCCATTAGACGGCGCATTCAAATGTCGACGTAACTCGTTTCTAATTCAATTCGTCTTCAATGATTTTCACTACGAGTTGTTATTTGTTCTAGAATACTGACTTGTCATTAACAGAATCAATTTGACAAATTCAAAATTACGAAAGATCGCCAAGTACTTTATTGACAATTACGTTTTTATTGCATAGAATCCGAAGACTCAGTCCTTGTTATAAACTTGTTTGTATATGAATTATATGCGTTAACTTATCACCGATAGACATGTTTCAAGTATTGATTGGAAAGAAATTAGTCATACAGATACTGTCAACTTTTGTATCTCATTTGCTAATTTGATAGGTAATTTCTTCAGGAAGTATACAATCAATTCAGGAATTGAGAAAAAATGTCATTGTGAAATGATAATTGGTTATCTTATTAGGTTCCAATATTTTTACACTCCATGACTTGTCAAATTATAATTTAATTAGAAGACGACGGATATTACTTAGATGGTAAATTTATACTATTGCAAGGTTTTCAAGTTTGACCTACTTTGAATCGAAGTGATAACCAAATCATTGTTTGAGAAGATATAGTTGATTGAAAAAAAAAAAAAAACATTTATATTTATTTTCATCGCAACATTTTGTAATTGCTAAATTTGATCGTGTGACTTTGAATGTCGTCAGCGTGCCATGCACACCTTCCGTACCATGCGGTCATTTCATCTTGTACAGATAAAAACCAAAGCAGCAGTCTAGTGTTTGGATGCTAATACATTTTGAAAGGGCATTCTATCGTTTTTAAGTTTCACATAATGCATACAATTTACGAAAGCTTGAAGATTATCATTCACTACGTATTGTAAATAATCTTACGATTTTGCTATTGAACTTGACAGGATTGGAGTCAGGCAATCCATGGATGACAAAGCAGTATATTAAATACCAGTGCAACAGTTGTGTTTGTATGAGATATGTACATAGATTAATTCAATTTTCGAAATAGCGTGAATGATCAGGTGTATTGTTGAGTAAGTTTTAAACATTGTAAAGCATTATATAATCTTTGAATATTCATTTATGCTCTAAATAAGAATAGCTTCTTTTTTTTTTTTTTATCGAACTGAACATTAAAACTACATGTACGTATTTTTTATGCCACATGTTTCTACACCGATCTAAGATAATATATCTGTTTGCGAGAGACTGAAATATATTATAATCGTCGAATCAAATTTATACGGCTTCAGGATTTTGAAATTCATCTTACATTAGTCTTAATTAGAAGAGAGAAGATCTGATGGTGCGTGTTAAAATAGTTTGGCGATAGGAATTGCGGTGTATGTGAAATGTGAGATGGTGTATGCTTTTTAAACGACTTCTGTTTACCCACAGATTTACTTAATTTATTGTCTCTACTTTAGTTTATCTGATGTTGCTCAAAATCAATAGTTTCCTTCCTACGTATAACGAAAATCACGTTTCACTCCTTTTTAATTGGGAAAATCAATGTGCTCAACGACATTAAGATTTCAGTGTATTGAAAACATCTTACTTACATGGAAGCAGATAAGACTATTTGGTGAAAAAATTTTAATCATGAAACACCATTCTTAATTGGAGCATAAATATATAATAGACACCATCATGGCCAAATACTGAACCGCAATGGAAATTTACAATGGAAATTTTATACCTCAATATTTTTACCAAATAATAGTATAATCGAATATCTTAACTATTAAGAAGATGTCTTTAATAATTGTTGTCTAAACTTAATCATCAATAGGACATAACGCATTTGCAAATCTTGAATTGACGCTGTAAATTCTAATGTTTTGTTTGCCAAAAAGTGCACGACTTCTCAACATTTAGACACTGTACTAAAATTTTTGGAGTGATGAGTTTCTTTCGTTAAATGTGCGAATAGGCATAATTTGTGATTCACTGAGATTCGGTTCAACGAATCGATCACTCATTACTAGGTGAAAATATGGCTGAGTTTCAAGATTGTCAAGTGACTTGTGTATCTATTTTAAAAATTGCCGAACATGAATATGGTAAATCAGTTAATTTCCAAGCCTCAGCTTTCATTTTCAATAACTGTTATTTCTGTGAAAAAGAATATTCTAAGTTGTAAATTTGTCATAGCGTTTCACATTTGGTTGTTTTATAATAGATCCTTAAAAAGAAAAAAGCGATGAAAACAAACAAATTAAAGAAAGGAACGAACGGAATGTTTATACATACCTTGGATCGAACATTCAAACACCGACTATCCATTTTGAATAATGAAAATTCACCAAGTTAAGAAAACCTGATCATAATTCAACAAATTGTGGGATTCTTATCAGAGGACTACCCACCTCACCATCAGCTAAGCTCTATCTTTAATAATAATAATTAAAAAAGAAGAAAACGACAAAAAATTAAGCAAGGAAATAAAAAATAAAGTAAAAACCACCTCGACACGCAACAAATTGTTCATAGTTTATTTTTTATCATGTGAATAAAAATATATATATCAGCAATAAAAATTGTTATACATTATAGATCGCGTGTCTTTAATCAAAATATTTATAGAAGGTTTCCTAAATGCGATGTACTCTACCATATTACGTCCCAAATATTCAACATAGTATTAACAACTACAAATACCAGCATAATTCGATATTTCAGGTAAGGTAAAACGGTAAGATTTTCATCCTTGAAACAATAATTTAAAGAAGAACGGGTTCGTATTCTTACGTTTGAATGCCTGTGTATAATTTTTTATTAATAAGAGACGTTAGAATACATACTGCTGTAAAGCGGCAGGTCCGATACAATATATCACAACATCGCGTAGACATTCCATGTATTCTTCATTGATATATCCGGGAAAATAGTCGCCTCATCGTTTTGGCAAATCGGTTAAAATTATTCTACCCTCTTACGGCAATAATATGCATATAATAAATGTCCGTTTGTAAGTTGGCCAAATCTCGGGCATCTGTCTGTTGGTTCTTGTAAAACAACTAGTTATTATTTACCTGTTTGCCCGGATATTTTCTACATTCATTCACTCAACGAAGCTCTATACTTGTACGTTCGAAGGATTTGATGTCTCTCTTTTCTCCAAAGCATGGAGCCGCACGGCGTTTGACAATGTTCTAGCCATATGAGTTTTTGTGATTCTCGCGTCTCGTTCGTTCGCATTCAACTCTTCGATCCAAAATTTTTCCGGGATATCCGGTCTCACGTAAACCGGTGCCTCGTTGCACATTATTTTTAAACCTGTGCATACAGGGCGGATTATATCTACCGTCAATTTTCCATTCCTAATCATTATGATTATTGGCATTGTTTTATCATATATTTCTGTTAAGTATGGACGCGAAAAATACTCGAGTACGTGTGAACTTGTCGTTTGTAATTACAAAAATTAATTCTAACTCACATTTATCCCCATTTTTGTATCCGTTTGCAGAGCCTGCTAATCGATACTAGATGAATAAATAAAACGACGTCCGGTTAATATTCCTTAAATTCGATGTACGTACCAAGTTTTTGAGTGAGAATCAAGCGAATTGTATTTTTACTGAGATTATAATTATAACGCATGAAACATAGCGAAAATTTTACTTGCAATTTGACTACCCATTATACATGCGTTCAGGCAATGACGTTGAATATTTAAAATAAAAACTATCGAGTAAACTTTGACTATTCCAAACTCGGCACGACTGTGGCTGGTTTAAATAAATATCAACTTCACCTTTACAATTATCCGAGATATTTCCAAGATGTGTATACGGTGTATTTGTAATCCAAGATACACCTTACTGTTTTACACATACATATGTATATAATATCTTCTCTCTCGTACCATTTGAAAATTTTGTCTTATTCACGAACACGGGTATTGTAGTAATAATAAACAATCTTGCCATTTACGTCACTACAGACTTTTTCGAGCCCTTTACTACCTATTGCCAATATACACAATACAGGAATTTGAGTATTAATCGTGGATAATATGTCATACGGTGTAATGCGTGCCAGATTGCAAGCAGAGGTGAAATAATTATAAAACTTATAATTTATAGCCAGGAATAATTCTACTGAATAGAAAATTAACGATACCGTATCTAGTCTTTCGGGCAAACTGTAAATTACGGCACTATCGCGTAAATCTTAACTCACTTTTAACATGTATTCGGCACTTTGGTTTGCCATCGGTTGAAACCTTGCAGGTTTTTTCACCGATATATTCTGGTAAGAATAGTATGATTTTTGACCAAGAGCAGACCCATTCAACGAGATATCATTCATGTATCCAAGTTTTCCGTAGAGTCCGTATTTTTTTTCATCCTCCGGTCGCAAGGTGCCGTTCTTTTTCATAGCCAAATATATTTGCTCTAACATGCCGTAGCTTTTTATCAAAAAATCACGCTGCGCCAAAGCGGTTATACGATCCCTTTCCTCGGACTCGCAAATTATCTCAGGTTCAAAAGAGTACAGATTATTCTCAGTAAATTGAATCGTAGCTGGTTTTTTCATCTGAAATATTATCCTCTATATAAAATGAAATACCCATCAAAAAAAAAAAAAAAAAAATTCCAAGCCTGTATTTTCGATTTCAAAACGACCTTGCGAATGGGTTTTTTTAATAATAATAATAATAATAATAACAATAATAATGATTGTTGGTGACACCTTTTTCGCCAAAACTTTTGGCTTGCTCTTGTCTTGGCCGATTATAACAGCTGCTGATTTTTTATTGCTCACAGGACTTTCGGGCCGCAGTCTGCGATCGCTCCATTTGCCAAGCATCCTTTTACCCTCCTGCTCCTTAATCCGTAACTTTAAAGACGTAAAAATTTTACTTGTAAATTTGATAGAGAGAAAACAAAAAACTTGTTACAAAATTTACAATAACGGATTTAAAAGTTTATCCGTATTTCCGTTCGCCTCTAATTTATAGTAAGTGTAAAAATATCGCGAGACTTTCTTCACCTCTGCTTCTTCTCTGTGCACCTTGGCAGCCTCTTCGCGAGCCCTGGACGCAGCTGTGTCCTGAAACATTGAGCTTCCACCCTGCTTGAAGAAGGGATCATATTTCTCAGTGCCTGGGCCTGGATAGACTCTTCTGAAATTTCCCAAATGCTCGTCCTCCCATTTGTACTGTTTCTCAACTGCGCTTTCCTCTGGTTTCTCACATTTTCCTACACCTGACGATACCGCGTCGTTTAGGCTGCAAGCGATTAGAATTCGTAAGAAGGTCGAGCACTTTTCACGCAAAATTAATTCTATCCAATTTGACAAATACGGCGGAAAAACTCTTTCGTTTATATTGAAACGAACATCCTTTCACCGAGTGGCCAAAAACTTTTCCGTTCAATCCAAAAAACACGCCTTCCGCCACATTTCATTCCCATCTGTTCGATAAAGTTACAAACAAATCGTTTCACCGCAGTGTTCCGTCAGGTCAGGTTTACCTAGAGTCTCTGGAATTTATTCCCTGAAGCAGTCTTTCCCTGACCCTCTTTCTATCCTCTTCGATGATTTTCTTTTTATCACATTGTTGAAAATTCAGTATGTCAAACGTGTCGATCAGCAGAGATTCTTTGATATCTTTATCAATTTGGGCGTCGGTATGAAAGCTCGGTGAATGGTTTACCTGAAATATAATCACATATAATGACAAATCGTGGAGTCGCGTCGTATTATTTTTTTACGTACCTCTAACAGATACGGCTTCAATTTCCAGTCGAGAAGAACGTCGAAGCCGAGAAGTTCGAAACATGCGTAAGTCGTGTCGTGGGTTGGAAAACAAGTGTGATAGCTGTGCTTGAGAACCGGATACGCAGCCAGTACCGTTTTTATAATCACCTCGTCGATTCTCGACCACAACTCGTCGACGTCTACCTCTTTCATTTTCAGCCATTTGTTGAGGGTTGAAATTTTTCTGCACATTCGATCGAAATTATTATCGAAACATTGTCGTGGTCTTCTCTAAAATAGTTATATAGTTCAATTTTGAGAAATATATGTCGCTAATGCGAACCTCTTGCTTCCAGCTTCATCGTCAACGATGTACATACGGCTGTGTTTGTTCACCGCGTAGTTGGTTAGATGCATAAAAACGTTCGAGGTATTGTGACCAGTTGGTTCCTTGTAACGACTCGTAGCAAACCTAAGTAATATCTACGATTGAATAAAGCCGTAAAAAATTATCGAGTCAAGTTAAAATCACTCGTAAATTCACCTTGCGAGACCGTCATTGTAAATATAAATTCTCAGGGGGTCGCACGAAGTTATTAAGGTATAAACGCGCAGATCGAACTTGAATCCATCGACGAGAAATGGCTGTAAAATATAAACTAGATTGAAAATTCAAAATTCTAAACAAAATCATTAAATTCTGATTCTTGTTACCCTCAGAATTCAACTGTACAACTTTCCGCCTGACTCACTCTCGATATGTAAACCTGACAAATCATCCTGTCGTACGGTTTAACGTCCTTCAAATTTTTGGTCAAGTATATACCGCGTCCTTGACATCCAGTATCCGGTTTCACAATGAAGGTTTTGGTTCTTCGCACTTTGGCGTACGAAATCGCTTCTCCGTGACTGTAATAGAAACAGAAAGGTTAGATCGGTTCTTCGTTCGTTATTTTTCACGTCAAGGAATGCGGTAATATTGAAAAATAATATTTCTAACTCGGCAGGAAGACACCACGTTTTCGGAAAGAAGTTGTAATCTTTCGGAAAAAGTCTGAGCATCCGATTAAGGTTTCTGGCGAGTAAATCTTTCCGGCATATCTCCGTCATCCCGGGGAAATGATTAACTTTTTGAAACCGCTTCATGTCTTTGGCTCGTTCTATGCTGACACTCAGATCCGTCCAATACAAATTCCAGCTGCTGTCCTCCGTCACTTCTTTCATTCCAAATCGCGCCGCGACTCTTCTCACAACTTCGTACTTACAGTTGCTCGTACAAATCGTCAGAAATCTATCCAGAAAGAATTTTCCGTCAATGAGCGAAGCTTTTTCCTTCTTCGTTTTTTTTTTTTTTGATTCTGTTTTCCTCTCTCGGGATACGATACCTTCGTTTCTTTTTTTTTGCCATCTTTGGAGGTTTCTCATCCTCCCCTTTTTTCGAATCCACGTCGTCGGTCTCTGCGTGGGGAATATCCGAGTGAAATAAGACAACTGTATTGTTTGAAAAAAATAAAAAAAATAAAAAAATTGCCGTGACGCAGGCTTTGAAATAAATAACCCGAAAAATTAAATCCTTGGCCAAATAATTCGTGAATAATTGATTCCGCAAGATTTTTATTCCCATGTTGCGGATTATTGCCTTAATATTTTTCCATTCAAAATCACAGAATGACAGATTTTTAATTCATTGTATTTACCTGCAATAGCGATTAATATTTACCTTTCGCATCTTCTTTCATCATTTCTCGGGCTGGATGATCGTTCTTGCAAGGGTTGAAAAATGGGTTTGAATCTTTTCCCATACCGGGCCGATTACTCTCAGCCAATTTGTCGGCAGACTTTGACGAATCAGATGAGATGAGCACTCTTTTGTGACGATTATCGAAGGTTGTTTCGTGCGACTGGACCTCAGTGCAATCACCAGAAATGCAACCGTCACCGCAGTCGTCCAGGCGATTTTCTCTCGTCTCCCCATTTTCTCTCACCTCTCGTAAAACTACCAGAGGTCGTTTACTACCTCCATTCACGTTCATGACAGATACTTGGCATTATTTTTCAATCTAACAGGCTTCATCGATCGGTCGAGAAATCAGAAGCCTGTCATTCGTTGGAGAGATAGACGTCACCGAGTCATTCGCACCACGCCGGCAGCTATTATTTTACTCATCTACATACGTATGTGTATAAACGTACCCGCGTCAACATCGCGTATACAACAAGCGGAGAGACGATGCGTATTTTGCGGAAATTAAATAAACGAGACAGTCTTCTATCATTGATAAAATTTAACACTATTACTTTTCCGAAATTTACACCGTATAAAAGACTTTCTTATTTCCTTCGGCCCCGTCAAACAGTAGATGTAATTTTTTAGAAATTTTTTTTTTTTTTTTTTTATCACGGCGCGCCCTTCTTCATCTGTCCGATCACTATTGGCGACCGACAAAAAAGGAGAGAAAAAAAAAGAGAAAATTGCTCGGGTCTCTGTGATTCGAGGTAGGTATCTGCGACTTGCTTCAGAACACGATTATTTTTTAAGTCAGACGATTGGATCTCGATTGCACGACAGAAAACCGTTGAAATTTACGTTTTTTCACTTACTGTTGTTATCAGTATTATTGTAATTATTATTATTATTATTATTATTATTATTATTATTATTATTATTATTATTATTATTATTATTATTATTATTATTATTGTTATTATTATTATTATTATTGCCGTGTACCGATTGCTTAGAATTATTCTAGTTTAGTATGTAGATCAGAATTTTAAGGGAAAAATGATTCAGCCCGAAAAATCGAGGTCATCGGTTACAGAAGATGTTACGGAAAAATCACCTATCCTTGGGCACTAAAAATAGCGAGGGCGTAACGAAGAATGAAAAAATGTATGACATAGTCGAACTTGGGGATAAATTATTTTTTGTACTTCCGAGTGAAATTTATATCGTACGGAACACAGAATTTTCTTTCTATCGATGATTGAAAGGTTGTGACCGAAGAATCGACTTTACCCGTCCTTCGTGTACAATAACGATAAGTTGCCGAAAGCGAATGATTTTGGCAACTAAACGAGGATCGTGGGGAAGATAGCTGACAACGAGAGAGTTGCTGTTATAATACTGAACGAAAAGCATGAGCCGAGGATCGGAAATGCGAGAGGTCTTAAGTAAGTATAATTTTGTATCGACCATGGAAACATGGTAAACACTTGGAACGGCAATGCGAAACGCTGCGGCATCGCCTCTGACTTCTATAATACACCTGCTTTATACCTATACACAGCTGAGTTTAAGGGATGGCTGCACCTCGCCGGATCGCGACACCCTCACCTTCTGCTGCTGCAGGTGAGTGACGATTGTAAAACCCTGTGCCTAGCACAACGCGACACACACCCCACCACCCCTAAGAACCATTCCTCCTCTGCGTGCGTATATTTAGACGTACACCACGTGGATCGTTGGAAATAAATTCCGACGCTTATAACACTCGTTGTCAGCTAAGAAGCCGTATTGTACCTACTCGACCGGTCGCTTACACTTTAAAATGAAAATATTTAATCGACGCGCTGTTATTCGAGTAGAGAAACACAATTTTGACGGTTTTCGGATGTTCCGGACATGTTTGAGAAATTGATTTTTTTTTTTTTTTTTGCTTCAAAATTTGCGGTTTTTCCGCAATGTGAGAATTGTTTTAATTAAAATGAAACATTGACTCCTGTTTCGTACGCTTGATGATTATTTAATACGCGGTATATATTGAGAAAATCGTAAAAAACGAAAATTAAGATTGTACGCTGTTGTATGGAAAAGAGCGAATGGGATAATGCCTGTAAACTCATAGTCCGATCGGAACGTGTGTACGTTTGAAATTGCAATTTTTCCATATCGCCATATTCTTTTTCTAATCCTTTTCTAAATCCAGAATTTCAACCAGATTCTGGTGTAGCTTCCTACGCCATCTTGAATTTATAGAATAATCAGTTTTTGTCAAATTATTCGCTCATTTCCGACTTTTGACTAAAACTGGTCCGAACTACACTTGTAGGAAATTTAATTCTTTACAACTTTGGTCGTAAAATGTGTTTATCTACGATCGATATTTTCCGATCTAAGTCATAAATCTAAGATGGCGGCTGAAGATGCTGCAGAATCTGGTAGAATTTTTGATTTTTACTACCAATGACCGTCCCTTCCAATGATAACAAAAAAAAAAATAGCAGCATCGAGGATTGCAACTTCAGGTGTTTTATTTTTTTGGTTCACAGCGAAACATATTCAATGTTGCAGTGGCCAGACAATTTATAGCATTGACAAGTATAGTCGCACTGATTGTCAATAGTTACTTGTGTCATATTCTCTTGTAATTTTAAGGTACAATATTTAAACCAGTGATTCGATTGTGTTTGTACTTCATAACCATTGTATGCGTGTTATAGGTATGATAATAGTTGTGGCGGGGATCGTGGCGGCAAAAACATTATACGGTAGACTCGAATCACGCGATGTCTACCTGTAACTTGTACATAATACGTATATTCATGGCAGACATGCGACAAATGACCAAACTTTACTTCAAGCTTTGTGCCTCGATGTTACAGAATAGAAAACCGATGGAGATAGTGTAATGTACGCTAGGGTGGTTAAAAAAAATATCTTTTTTTTTTTTTTGCTTTTACCCCCTTTAAATTTTACTGTTCCACAGCAAAAAATATCCTCCGAAAAGATCAGCTCTCTAGTTCAGGTTTAACAGGTCGCTCTTTTAATTTACATTTGCGATTCATTTAATGTAGAAAAATGTTACTTTTCTTTAAAAGCTTAAATACTCATAAATTATTCGATATGTTTTTAAATTCATGCACAGATTACAGTCATCTGAATACATTTCACCTCTGAATTGGATTCCCTTTTCACGAGATTTCAATGCGCTCGTAGAAACAACGATCACGCGGATAAAAAAAATGTTTTTCAAATTATCGAGTGAAATTTACTGTCGAAAGAATCGATAGAGTTGTAGCCGTTGATTGGCTAACGCTGTGAAAAACGTCTATCGATTATAATTGCCGCTCATACTTTTACTTATGGAGAAAGATCTCAGATAAAACTGGGAGTCGAATTATGATAATTAGTAATTAGGATTCATACGCCGATTGTTAAGTTTCAACAGGCGCACGAATTAATGTAATCATGATTTTGTCGCAATAATATTGACCTGGTTTTCGGTCTATTTTTAATATCACCGAAACAAGTTCCGCTGCACAGTATTTTCGTTAAATAATAAAGCTAATGTATAATTCTCCGTAATAATACCCGCAACGATTATTAAACCGGCAGCAAGAAATTAGGCCGAATATTTTTGGCGTGTCAAGTACACAAGTCACGAAAAGGCTATCTATACAATATATTATACGTATATGTATATGTATATGTATAACGCTACGTGTATTACAGACACTGCAGACTGTCACGGAAGCTCGAGACCAGTCGGTATTGTAAAGTGCATCGCATCCGAAAGCTTAAATACGTATACAAATGTGTCCTGAGGCAAAGTCAACTTGTACCTATTCGAAAGCGCATTTATCTATGAAATATGCCTGCGTAACGTCGGCAGGACGAGGGTTGGAGATTGATGTGCAGTTACTTGTACGACTTGTGTACGACTCGATGTTGTTTATAGATACACCCACGAACGTATAATTAAACTGTTAATTTATTACCAGGGGTGGCGATCCGCTGCACCAGCAACTCTGCGTGCTCTGTGCAATAATATATTAACGAACAATCACGTTTATCGCACGAATCTCGTACCTACGCTAAATAATTTCCCCGTTGGAAATTCCGATTCTCCACGTTGGAAGAAAACCTCAGGGATTATGAACGGAACCCATCATCCTACTTCGTCACTTTTCATTCCGACTATTGGTCATCTTTAACAGTTTTAACGCACAGTAATCGTTGAGACTTCGATCGACGCTAGTAGTTTTAAATAAAAAAGTTGAAATAAGAAGTGAGAATAGTATTAGGTAGAGATATTCTTATCAAGCACCACGACCGGTTTGATAAATTTTTTTTTTATAATTTGGAGAGATTCTTCTCAGCCTTCAAACCGTGCACGATTCTCACAACGTCGAGTGCGCAACCCCAGCATAAAGTAACTCCGCTTCCACCATGTCCATAATTATGAATGACCTGGGAAATGTTACAAGATTATCAGCTGTCGCAGAGCTTGGAATTTTGTTTGCTTTACACGGGGTGGGGTTGAAGTTCCGAATTTATAAAGCTCCGAAAGTACCTAATTCCGAATTGTTTGGTGGCGAAACTTGAAGTAAAGAAATCAGACTTTAACGAAAAAACAAAGTTCCGAGTGGTCGGAAAGCCGACGGCTCAAAAATTCGGAATATGCCACTTTCGGGACTTTTCAAATTCGGAATTTCAACCCCCCCCCCCGTTTTCTTTACCGAGAACATCGAAAGATTTTACCGTAAATTTCTTCCCGTTCTCTGCTTCTCGACTTTCTGTTTCTAATCGTACTCGAGGTCTGCCAGGACGAAGACCAACCCATCGCTTTATGATATTACATTCCTGAAATTCGAAGAAAACGAAGAATCGTTTTGGCTGATTGTGAATTTGGTCTAATTATTATCTATCAAGTAGCGTCGCGATTTAGGTAGCACGTTACGAGCGATTATACCCGTAAAGCTGGAAGCAATTTACAGCATCCTTCGTGAATGAACTTTTCGTCTTCCTCTCGAATCCTGCAGTCGTAATCATTTTCCTGATGAGTGCCGCCGAGAACCACGCTTTCAACACTACGGAAGCAGCGAAAATTTCAATCAACTGTTACAAACCATTCGAATAACAGCACTTTGTACATGAGATCATTTTTCGTTACTCAATTTTTACGTTAGACGATGTAAAAATTCACTTGAAACTCTCTCACTTTGGAATTACGTAGTTTCCGGCTTCGTCTTCAACAAGGAATACATGAAATGCCCAGGAAGCCTCAACCTGGATGAAAAATTGTTCAGTTTTGTGTCGATCGTTAAAATAATCCGATAATTATATTACACTACGTCAGTGAATAAATATTTCCAAAAGAAAATCTTTCTCAATTCCATTCTGTGGACGACATTTTTTACCCTGGAGACCTGTCCTCGAACAGGTTGCATTGTCGCGTCTCCAATCAGATCGCGAGCTCCAAGACCGGTGCAGTTGACCAACAGGTCAAAACTTTCGTCAACTAATTCATCAAGCTTCGAAATTTTCCTTTTCACAATATTTCCGCCCAGTGATTTAAATTTCGCCAAAATCCAGGGTATGAGGCGCGTTGGTTCGGCAGTGAAAGTTATGAATTGCCATCCGCTTCTGCAGCCCATAAATTATAATTTTAAACACCAAAAATTAAGGTTGGTTGGCCAAAAGTCAATATCATTTATTGATTTTATTACGAGATTGTCGTACATTGAGTATTCATTATAATTTTTATATTCGTAAGCTACGAAAATCTCTTCGAAAATACGAAAACAAAAAAAATATTTGAATTATCAACGAAGCCTTAGAAATCAACAATTCATTTTAAACCACTTCAAAATTCAGGGTAATAATCTAGCAGACTCATTTGATTTCACTCTACGATGGCTCATTTTGTTCAGAATACTATTTTTTACAAATTCACTGAAACTTTTTTTCAGCAGTCATGCAGAATTCAGTAATGCTATTTATATCTATTGATCATAATCAATATCGCTGCAACGTTGCAGAATTAATATTCAACGTTCAATATTCAGGTAATATGTAAAAAATAGTCTTACGAATAAGATAATCAAACAAAATGAACTGAAGTTGATCGAATCTCCTGGACTTTCAAACATTTCGATGCGGTTTGAAACGAGGCATCGATGGTTCCGGTGTTTTCCACTTTTCGGTTTTAAAGAGACCTTCGTAGTTATTAAAATACTCAATGTACGATTACTCGGTAATAAAATTAGTAAAAATTATCGATTTGTGGGAATTTAACCTCCTTGCGATAAGCTAGTGGATTTTCTCCAGACGCCAAAAACTGTGCTCCGAATTTTCATACTGTTTAATCGTTCCATTCGAATACCGTATTTCCTCCGAATAGTGCCGCCGGCTTCACCTCTGAATAGGGCCGCGAGTCATTCTTGTCGATTGCTTTTTGTTTTTGAGGTGACAGTTTTTTTTTTTTTTCACTTAATTGCTGGTAAGTGTAAAATATGCAATGAAAAGTTTATATCGATCAAGAAATCATCGAGCAGTTGAATGATTATGAGAGGCATGCCGCTGAGAGGAACGAAGTCCATGTTCTGGGCGAATAAAATAATTCTACGGATTTATTTCAAACCCTCCATACATCGTCAGAGCTCTGGTGCGAATAAGACACGATCTATATTGCATTGAACTCACGAAAAGTATTAATTCGATTCGATGTATGACTTGTGTTAAATAAAAAATGTACAAAATTACTTGAATTCCCTGACGTTCTAGTTCCAGTGTCAGGGTTTTCACTATTATTTTTCAATGAAATAATTCAAGTTATTCAATGTGATTCGGAATACATGTACATGAGTCCAAGAATGTTTCGCAGCCTAAAATGTCTCAAAAATGAGATGACGGATCATCGATAAGTGATGTAAAGCGTTTTCCACCAGCGGGCCTACACAGGGATAATTGTCCAAACACTCGTAAACAGAAAGTAGTGGGAGAAGCGCTGAAGCAAGGATAAGGCGAAGCGGCCCTATTCGGAGGGATTACCGTACTCGGGTTAAAATACGAACGTGTATTCAGCAGCCTGCTCCTCGTTCAGTCTCCTCAAATCGCCAAGGGACATTCTGTGAGAGCCAAAAACCGTAGAAGTCCAAGCCTGCTCGGGAACGCCCCGAGCATCGCTGGTCACCCTGGTGATCGGAATAAGAGAAACCCCAGCATCTCCCGCCGACTCGCTTTTCCAAATACTCAGCATCCAGCGATAAGTTTCTCCGGACCAACGCCTTAGGTCACAAATTCAAGTCTTTCAAATAATTACAAATACACGAATACATACCTACCCTGGGTTATTTCCGTTACGCGCCCCATTGGGGCCCCTAGTTGTAGGCAAATCAGGGTACAAGGTGACTCGGAGCAGCTTCGCTGCCTCCGCTGCTCTTTTGTTAACACGCGACTGATTGGCCACGGGGAAACTCGGAGCTGCTCAGAGTGGACTTGTTCTACCTCGATTTGCCTATAATTAGGGGTACCTATGAGGTGCATCACGGAAATAACCAGATATAATAAGCACGAGTGACACCGAATCGTCATCGGGCTGAAGTTTGTAACGTTATTGTACCGATGCATCTTTGGAAAAAGTAGTTATTTTGTAACTTAAGATTGCTTCAAATTTACTAAACTGTTAATACGGTATCAAACAACTTATATTTCGCATATTCAACATTTTCAGGTGTTCTAAAGGTGCAAAATACTAATTTTTGGTTTCAATGTTGCGATACATCAACGTTGCCTAACTTCAGCCTTGTGAATGGTCAGTGCCTTTTTTCAGTCGTTACATTTTTAATCGAATTGGAAAAATGAATGCGAATGAATTGATTATTAATTACAAGACGTCTTCGGCGGGGGTGCTTCCCAAAAGATAGGGAGTCCAGAGTCCCGCACTTCCGTCGCCGGTCGTCTGGGGCGAAAAAGCGTCGGCGAAGACGGTGACTCGTGAGACCGGAAATGCTTCCTTAATGGCGAGAGACGTCGCGGCGCCAACGACACCTGCGCCAATAACCGCGATATTCATTTCTGCACTCGACGGACCGACGGCAAGCAAGCAAGTGAAATACTCCGAGACGGATTCCCGATTGAGACGCTGTTTCGATTAACAAGGTATCTAGACAAATGCTATGCGATTGTTTCGAAACGGCCCTGTGAACGATAATTCGCATTTGTTTACGGCACACGGAAAAATCCAGGCGTGAGATAACATTTTCCCTGTGTATTTATGTACACACATACATGCAATTCGCGATAGGTCGTGGAGACAATGATAACCCCGTGAACTCGTCCAGACAACGGATGCCGCTGGCAATCTTTAAAAGAGGCTGCATGGCGAAAAATCTATACTTTTTCTTTATTATCACACGAGATAGTTGTTGCATTGAGTGTTTATCAGATAAATTATATGTATAAGCTTGTTATGTGAAGAACTCTCAAAAAATGGTGAAATAGACATAGCGGAATGGATGCTTCGTTTCAAATCGCTTCAAAATTGTTTAAACTTCAACAGATTCGTTCGATTTCACTCTACGATTCCTCATTTTCTTCGGAACACTATTTTTTTTTTTTTTACAAATCAGCAAAAAATATTTGTTGTTATCACAGTGCTGGCATGGTTAAATATTTAATTTCACAACATTGCATCCGATATATTGATTATAGTCAACAAATGACGATAATGAATTAAAAATTGAAAAGAAACAAAACAATACTATTGACTAAGTAGAGAACAGCATTCTTAATCGTAAAAAAGTTACTAGAATGTGTACAACAAACCTCCTTATTAATTCCGCTAATAACGTTGAAAATTGACTAATTGCGGAAATGGTAAGTTAAATTGAGGCGAATAAATCTTGCGGAAAGTAAGGCTCAAATTTTCGACAAATTTTCGTCTGCGCAAAATCGGTTTGATTAAATAATTACATGTATGAATATTTAATGATCAATATAATAAACATGCTCTTGACCTCTTGTCAATAATCCAACGCGTATATCATTTCCAGATACGTGCAGTCAGTTTCACCAGTTTATTACTCTTTTGTTTTCGACTAGGAAGATCTTTCAAAATACGCAAGTTGAGGAATCTCTTCGCTATTGTCGAATGCTATTTTGCGATATGTTTCACTCAAAAACAATGATTAGCCACTTTATCACGTTATAGTAGTCGGTATATAGTCAGTTTCTCACGTTCTTCAGGGTTTGAATTTCATCTTGGTGATAGCAACTGACGTGTGTTGCGAATAATGGTGATGGGTAAAAATATTTATAAATATTTAATAAATATGTTTACCTACCTCAACGAAAAAAAAAAAAAACAACCGGAACTGAGTGTTAAGGAAATAAATTCAATGAAGATTAATGATTTCTACCAAACGTCCCAATTTGTGTAACATATGACTCGGAAAAACCATTTTTAACTCCGTTTCTCGAAAAAAAAAAAAGTCAGAACAAACGAAATCTTCACAGAAGGAAATTTTCAGAAAAATTTCTCATCAAGTTTTCAATTCATTACTTCCGCCGTACTGCAGTTTCTAAAAGTTTGTAAGAATTTTTAACGAAATTTCGTTTTAGCATTTTGTCATTCTCCGATATCTTCTGTATCGAATTCTCAAAACTACTCGCTCGCATATGCCCAGAAGATTACTTGGAAAAATTTCACGGATAGTTTCAGATTTATTGAAATAAATTTCACTTCACGTTGTCAGTCGTTGCGCCATGTCGATAAGTTTGAGTCTACAAGACCGCATATTCTCAGCATAATGCCTTCAAGTGACCGGCTGTTATGCTGAAATATGGGAATTGCGTGAATCGAAACAGAATAACGATGTCGATGATCCGTGAAACTCGATGTTAAAGATGAACTTGGCTATGAGGAAAATGTTATTTCGCAAAAGGCTTCGTTGTTGGTCACACCGCATTACCGATAAACGGAGCATAATACTTCTAAATATAATTGACAAAGGTCTTACACTCTGCTTACCGATCACGCAATGTGATGTAGTTCAACATCCTCTTTCTCGACGACGATCAGCGCGAACAATCTACTCTCACAGCACCAGAATTCCATAACTTGTCAGATTGTATTTCGCAGAATTCCCTTGGCTATATGCTATTCGACACGTAACTCGTGCGATAACCGTTGTACATACATACAAAACATACCTATAATATAATCTCATTACGAGGCATATACCCGAAGGACCGTTGAAGACAAAAAAGGAAAACCAAATTTTATAACCAACGAATGAAGTATTATTTTACACGCGCAATTTCGTAGCAATTTGATTCTTGTTTTTTTGAGGGAGACCGAGCGATGCTGGGAAATTTTGATCATTCTTAAACAAAATCTTTTTCACCATCTATACTGTTCGGGTGATTTTGTTTTCACTTTTAAAAACGATCCATGCATTGGCGGCAAAAACAATTTGCCCGAAAAATATGAAGCACGATCCTTAAAGTTTACCGAAAAATGTTAAAAAAGCAAACTAGGCTCTTGATACGATCATCTTTACTTGTATAGACTGCTGATGGAAGAGTTGTTAATTTTCTAAAAAAATTTAATATCTTGACTGAAAAATATTACAGTTCAACCGAGTCGAAATATTTTATCTACTATATATATAATCTCCGTGACCGAGACGAATTAGGAAAATAGCGAATAAACTGCATCGACATATTTTAATCACTGTTATGGATAAAAACGAGAGTTCCAACTTACGATAATATCCTGCAACATCGTGAGATGACGCTATTCGGAGAAGTCTTTCGTCCGATAATACAAGGAAGCAAAACAAACAATGAAGATGTGGGAATTCACATTTGCGCACTGACAAAGTTCCTGTCATTGTTAAACATTCAATTTCATTGTTGCGGATCACGAACTAACACCGCGCGATTGTCAATAAAAATCACGAATGAATAGTTTTACCAAACGCAGAGAGCGAAAAATGGCAACGCGAAAAATTTAACCGCACCGACAAAAATTTCTACTTTTTATTGTTATTATACAGAGCTTAACTATTTTCAGTTTTTACCACAGCCAAAGATAAAAACGAACTTTCCAGCCGTGATAAGAAAACTTAGTTCCTTCGATTAATAACCGTCGTTGTAACTGTGTATACAATGTTCTTCCGATCTCCTAGTAACTATGACTAAAATGAAATTTTCCCAATTCCGCGTGAGAGAAAGTTGAATAATAAAAATTAGAAACTTTGCGGATCTCGCGAGGCGAACGTCCGAAGGGGTTCGGCAAGACTGAATATGGGGCACGTCTCTGGGCCCCTGAAGCTGGGATGGATGCTCGGTTCAAGTTTGCCGGAGTGAAGTGCCCGATGACAGCCCGAGATATGAGGTATTTATTTACACTCGTGCAGCTACGGGTAGACATAATACGCTCCGGAAATGAGATAAAGCAACGAGAGGCGACTTCGGACTCCTGCTTGGTACAAACCGAGACTATTCGGCGTGCAAAAGGACCAAAGGACCGGGGTCTGTTCCACGGAATTAAATCGGCAGTCGCGTCGCCTCGTCGATTGTCGATTTTGCGCAGCAATGTCAGAGTCGCGTGGTTGTTCGCAAAATTTCATTTCGTCAATTCCTGCACAAGTTCACGACGATACGATGAAAATTTGTGCATGGTGTTGGATTTTTTTTTTTTTTTTTTTTTGTTTTTGCGTCAGAACTGATTACGTTCTTCGCGATTTACTGCTGTGTAGTCGGAAATTTTTCGATATCGTTAATTGCGTGTTGGGGAATTTTTGGTATCTTAAATCTGTACTTAACGAACGACAAGTTATTGATTTCACTTGTAACGATTCTACGGCAGTTAGTTTTTTTCACGGAGGCTGGTGCCTGGAGAAGCAATACTTTTCTTTACTATTTTATTACGGGATTGTTGCATTTTGTGAGAAAATTAAATTCACACGTTCGTATAAGCTGTACGAAGATTTTCCTAGAGGTGGACGAAAAAGTTGTCGAATTTTGCTTTGAAATCATGTTTGAAATGGTTCAAAATCTAGGAGTTTCCTTTTATCTCATAACGCGACGACTTACTTTGTTCAGAAGACAATCTGCTCGACATTTATATATAAATTACTTTTTTCTGTCTCGTTAATATCGGGGAACATTCGATGTCGGTAAATATTCGATTTTACAAGCTTGCGCTTGCATCGATTTTTAACTGAAAACACTAATATCAAATTAACTATTGACAAGATAAAAATATACATACGTTTCGGTGAATTTGTAAAAAATAGCTTTCCTGCAAACAAGTGAACTGGAGTGGGCTAAAACCGAACGAATCTACTCGAGTTTTCACAGCTTTGAAGTAATTCGAAATAAAGAATCGATATCCCTTTACTGAAAATGTTCATGTGTTAATTTGTAAAATGTTTTGAAAGAATTTAATGTGTAATTCATGACATGATTTATTTTGTAAATTCCATAAAATATGTAAGAAATTAGTAATAAATTACGAAAGCATAATTCATCATATATACGAGATCAAAATTCGTATAGTTTACTATATAGTTGATTATATAATTATTGATCAAATATATATGGCGATTCGTGCTTCCGTAATTTATTATATGATTTCTTATACATTTGATAGAATTTGCAAAATAAATCGTTCAATAAATTACGCGATGTATTCATTCAAAACATCATATAATTTGACACATAAAAATTTTCAGCAGGGCCAAGCTTTTGTTCATAACTTTAGTATCAATTATTCTTGAACACTAACGATAGATAAATTTGACAAATTCTCAATGTCCGACTAGTTCGACGTAGATTCACTTCGCACGGCAGTTTCAAGCGTTGCGGAAACTGATCACGAGGCGCTTGTGTGAATAGAAAAATACTTATCACTGTGAAAAATTTCGATAATAAGAGGTGAGAAGCCCCTTAAATACCCGGATCGGAAAAACAGGCGCCGCCCCATCGACGTAGCAATTTGCACTCTTCGATAAGCCCTGTATTATCAGTTCAAAATCAAAGGAGCGTATGTAGCAGGCGAAAAGGCGATGAGAAATTCATTTCTATCGCATCGTATCAGCGTAAAGTACAAAAATCGTGACATCAGATTAAAATTTACGAAGTTTTTTCTTCATCTCGTTATTATTATTGTCTGTTTACTTGTCGATTTATTTACTTCACCGGCACCACGCAACGCGTAAGGCAATGATTTTATGCAATTTATAATGAAAAAACGCATACGAATATCCATATTTAATGACTAGGGCCTGTGACTTGAGACCTTCCGTCACTCAGGTACGAAAATACGCCATAATAATACTTGCCAATCGTCACCGCGGCGTGTGCCAAGAGGGGGATTTGCTTACCAATCGCAATTCACGAGGACATCAAAGTGTCGATCTGTTTGACCAATAACCGATGATTTCAGACGCGTGTATCAGGTGTGCGCACAGCTTTATCATGTATTAAACAACGATCAAATTTCTTATAATAATCACCTACCCTGTGTCGCTGAATTCGCGGTATTTATTTTAATCAATAGATTCCAATCCATCTGAGGCGTTTTTTTAAAACCGGAGTGATTTTGAAATAAGAATCGAAACATCTTTGCAATAAATGAACAACGCTATCATAAAAATTTTTCCTACTTGTACGACTTGTAAGAAATTTATTTTTCGAACGTTCGTGATTTATTCTTTCTTTCACATTCAATATTGACATATTTGGATCTTTTAATCGAGAATGCACATGAATTATTTCGACTCAATCAATTACACGTTACTTATTGTAACCGCAAGTAAAAAGTGCAGGTTGATACGTGGAAACTGAAAAAAGAAAGAAGAAAAAAATTATCAGCGGAAAAAGGAATTCACGCATCAACGAAATATTTATAAATATTTGCGAGCACAGGAAATAATGCAATAATAAATTGTTGCACAGTGTCGAATGTCGGTTTTGAGAAACGGTATTTTTCTCCCGGGACAAAAGCGTGTCTAGTGCGTGTTGGGTGGCCAAAATACCGATGCCAAAGGTTCTCTAAGCCGTTTGAATTATTGAGAGCCGAATTGAGTCAGCGATTGAATAAAATAAACACGTTGTCGTTCACATACGCGTATAACCCTAGCGCATGATTAACGGTTAAACACAGTCGTATCGAGTGGGTGTGAGAATGAGGGCCGAAGAGTTTGGGATAGGGTTTCAGTCGCGGTGTCAGAAATCTCTCCCTGTGTATAAAATAAACAACAGTTTATCTTTATTGCGTTACACGAACGGTGTTCTGCGAAAAATGGGCTTCGTCAGCTTTGTTTCGAGGGATGCACAACCGACTCGTGAAGAGTTTTGGCTTTCCTCACTGATGGTGAGAAACTGAGAAGTCAAGTGGTTTTGCCCGGGGTGGAACGGTTCTCGACGAATGAGCAATACACAGCATCGCTGCGGCTCTCAAAACTTGAAACTCCCTCTATTTCTCACCCTTAGATATACACGGAGGGAAAGGGTTAGTTTTTAGTCAAGTGACATTCGATTGATTCGACTGAATGATTGCAGTAATGTAAATTGAACCAGTTCCAATTCGACAAGTTACGCCAAACAAGCTCCGGCTAGATCAAACAACTATACGTTCAATCGATGTAAAGTTTTTTCAGGCTAGATTCGTGTATTCGTATTATTTGAAGTACATAATCGTTTTTGTCAACGAACATGCGACTTGGAGGAACAATACATAAACTTTAAATGAAATGGTATTTAACTGACTCTATTTCGGAAACACGTCAAAGGATTCACTCGAATCAATACTTCACTCTATCGCGACAAGAAAGGGTTTGTTGAATGAAGGCATTCGCTTAGCTACATCGTTTTGACAAACTACCTAAACCGAAATTGTTGAATCGAAGTCATAGTATTTGGAACAAATAAGGGATACTAGATTGAAGTGAATCACGGACTACAACAAAATCCATTTTCCTAGTTCAGCATTCCTTTCCCTCCGAATATGGTCAAGCGACGTTTTCCAGTCCAGTCGAAATGTATACATTTGAAATTGCAATTCTTCCATACCACCATTTTCTTTTTATAACCGTTAGAGGGGGGTCATTGGTAGTCTAAATCCAGAATTTAAACTACGCTGTGAAAAGAGTTTATTTACAGTTAATAGACGTACACTTGGATATGGTGAAATAAATGTTTCGTTATTGTTGTCAAATTTTATTTGAGCCAAATATGATTTGTCAACTATAACAAATTTTATCGATCATTATTTGGCTCAACTAAAATTTTATAATAATAACGAAACATTTACTTCACCATATCCAAATACGCGTTTATTAACAGTAAATAAGCTCGTTTTTCGGTGTGTAGATTCTGGCGTAGATTCGGACGCCATATTGAATTTATGGGCGCATTTGTTTTTGTAAAATAACTCGCCCATTTTCAACTTTTCACTAACAATAGTTACAATCAAACTTGTACGAGATTTAATTCTCTACAACATTGATGATTACAATTTCTTTTCTACGATCGATATTTTTTGACTTAAATCGTGAATTCAAGATGGTGTCTAAAGCTATACCGCAGAATCTGATCGTAATCCTAGATTTGGACTACTAATGATCTCCTCCCCGCCGCCCTGCCTATGATTAGAAGTATAAAATTGTGGTGTAGATAAATTTTACTTTCCGGTATTCTTTTTTGTACGTAGCGATTTGGCTACACAAGACGAACCCGAGGTGATCGATTTTTAATTTACTATCGCGTGCGATATCGCGCTTGGTAAGGCAGGCGTAACACGACGCGACTTACAGCCTGCTTGGGTGGGTGCAGAACTCGATTCATGTTACCCTGGCATGCACTTCGAACTACGATTCGTCGCAATCGGTGTCGTGAAAATTTTCTAAATTATGAGAATAGGAAGTCCTGCGTTTCAAGTATGCTGGTGTACCGAGAGAAATTTCTAATTGTGGTTCCTACAGAGTCGTTAACCATTTTCATTTTTACCATGACTAAAAATATAGCCCTTTGTATATACAAAATGAAAACAAGTTTTGTAGACGTACTCAGAAACTGTAATAGGTTCTTTTTCATTACGGTTACTCGTTCTATGGTTCCTTAATGTTACTACTGATGGGATCGATTCGACGTCAGTGTAACGATAAATTGATGGTAAGGCGTTTTTTTTTTTTTTAATGAAAAAATTTATAATCAACTCGTCAAACAGATTTAACGTTAATGCTGTGACCAGAAAACATAGCACTGACGACTATGAAATCACACTAAATAATTGCTTGTGCCGCATTTTCTTGTAATACTGAGAATATTTAATAAACGATATTGTAACGATACACATTTCACTAGAACTTTCTAATAAATATAACAAATGAAATTCTACTCAGTGTCAGTCGAAAATTGATACTTTTTGATTAATTGATTACAAGGTAGCCACATAACGGGTACTCAACAAATTAATACGTTGGCAAACCACGTGACGCTTTTCCCAAATACGTGTGAAATAGATACAATAATTGAATTATGGACGAGAGCCTAGGGATCCATTTTACATTTCTAATCACTCTGAAAGCCTCAAAGATGTAGCAAATTCGTTCATTTCCTGTTTCTTCCCTTTGGTTGAATTCAAATTTCTGTACAAAATAATCGAATGGAAATGGGTAGAGACGGAAAATGAGTGAATCACAGATTGGATTGAATCGAAGTTGCGTTGAATTTCAAATGTCAAAGTAGCGACACATAAAAAAAATCAATGTACCGCCGACTAATTCGTATTAATGTTCGCATCATATGTAATAAGTTTTTTTTTTTTTTTGCGAAATTCGCGTACTGGTTGACATCAAAACGAATTTGTTTAACTGTATATTATCATTTAACGGAACTCCCTGTAAATGTGAGGGACATGCGATCGTGCTCGATGAGGCTCTCAAATGAAAATTCTTTTTATCTGCGATTGCACCTGATCTGTTTCCTGTCCACGGTGTTGTTCACCGTGTCGCCTAAGAATCCATGATAGGCTCGTGCTCGGATAGCTGACACCCATTCGTCATTCGAGTCTTCTTATGCCAAGAGGACACTTATATTTAACGTACATGCATGGCTAAGAAACAGAATTACGAATACATTCCACAGAAGGCGGTGAAAAAATTTTCTCTCTAAATTGCAGATCAGGATTTAAATTCTCCAGATCCTGTATGTATTGACCAATATGTTTGCGATGAAGTCGGTTTATTATGTTTGATGATAATTTTCCGTCTTAAAGTCGCTCCAGTCTTGTCCGCTCTCTTCTGATCATCAGAGGCGGAGGATGTAGCTGCAGTTGTAGATTCTTCGTTATCCGGTTCACGTAAGTCTGTGTAATTGTTTGGCCGATTTGTGAAAGAAGATTCCGCTATTTGCTTAGTTGAACACTCATCGGGTGAAATATAGTGCACCGTAAACTGGGAATTCTTGATGGTAGATTTACCATTGGGATGTTGATCATTTTCTGAGAATTTATTCTGGCGATAAGTTGATTCACACTGTAATCCCTCCTTTTGTGCCTTTGAGGATTTTTTAAGGTGAGGAATGCAGGATGCGCTGCCTATTTTACGGGAAATGAGTGAACTGGCTTTGTTAATATTTTTATCCCGAGAAGGAATTTCTTCGTCAGCAAGAACGGTAGATGTTTCTTTCGAAGTATTTGAAACTGTGATGTACGCGTTACTTTCGTGTTTACTTCTCTCTTTTCCTTTTTTCGATCTTACGCTGGAACTCCTTTTGGTAGATCCAATTTCTGATATATTTTCAGCTAACGATCGTTTGCTTCGGGGTGGATTTAATGGTTGCGGATCTTTCGGCGGTCTTTCGGTCATTTTCAAGTCGGGATGTAGAGCTGAAAATTAATTCAAATAATCATTCTCTTCTTCTTTTCTAATTCGCGAAGACACGTTTCTGAAGCAATTTGAGGGACCAGCCCGCAAAGTGTCCTCATCGAACAGATCGTCATCTCTGTTAAATCTCAAATTTTTGTTCGATCGTCTATTTGACAAATCGCCTCGTACTTTCTTTTTCAGGAAGTATAACGATGATCCCACTTCTGTCATTGCTGAATAGACTTGTTTATCTCTCATCTCTTTACCAGCTAAGGGACCATGTGTTAGTTCTTTATGATTTTTTTCGTCAACGAATTCCTGATAATCTTCTGCCGTTGCATACAATGACAGAGGTACTCGTTTAATTACAAGTTTCTCAACAATGTAATCGCATTCGTTCGGGTTGTATTCCTTCAAAGTCAACCTTCTCTCCCGCTTATATCTTCGGCAGCAACTTAAAATTGAAGCCCAATTAGTGGATCCATGACTGGAGCATGAAATGTCGTCGAATATTCTACTCCGTTTTGTGTTGCTGACTGAGAACGTAGAATCCACTTCTTTAACTTTTTTTGCGCTCATAATAGTGGATCAAACGCTAAAGATTACATCACGCCACTGCAGATTGTAACATACCTAATCAGATTTACAATTGCCATTGTATGTAATTATCTCGGTTTTTATTACGAGGCCAACTATGATGCAGCTCATCCTGCCGGCGCGGCGAACAGAATTATTAGATTAGAATATGTGTTGTAAAGAAACTAAATCCCAAATATCGGTTATCAAAATTTGGCCCGTGTAATCGAACAAAATGTCACCAGGCGAATATCGTATTCTGAAATGCCTAAAATAGCTGATAGCAGAGATGAGTAGGTTTTTACCCGTTTATTAACCTCGGTAAATCACTGTCCATTCGACCGCGTTACAACAATTCAACAGTCTGTCGCCATATTTATTTATAATTATAAAGTACGGCAACTCAGAAGAGGTACCGCTGATGCTGATCCTTCAGCTGAAACTACGACTACGTCCCAAAGGGAGTAGCACTTTCGTATTCTTGATGATGGTGAGGCATGTCGGTAACCGATCCGCATTTACCGTCCGGCAGCAGTCGGTAATCAAGCGCGTATTTATCATAGCGAATGGCTACTGCAGTTGTTGAAAGTGAACAAGTAACGTGAAAATCTTTATAATTTATTTAACAGATAAAAAAACATGCGTGTGGTAATCACACGCAACAGAAGTGAAACTTCTGAAATCTATCTGAGTGATTTACCGTGAGTTACAAAAAAAAAAAAAATGGTTCTTTGATTAGCTTATATTTAAACAATGAGGCTGAGAGAATGAGAAAGAGAAGAGAAGAATGACACAAATAAGGATAGGGAAAATTAGCGATTTTCAGTTTTTATTTGAAATATTAAAAATGCAATTTGTAATAAGTTTTTGTGTTAGGGCACAAAAGAGTGGGGGTACCAAGATCCGCTCAAAGGAAAGAGACCGATGATAGGTGTATGTTGGGGGTTTCAAAACACAGCATTTCATAACATTCTATAGTTACCTAAAGAAGTTTCACTTCAAAATTATAACGCGGATGCTTACAAACCCATAAACATGTGATCAGTTGCCTGTAAAACAGTGCAACCAGTCAAAGGAGACCTGAGGTTAAAATATTGGAATGCTACGTTTCGCGGTAAAGCTTATGTCGAAATAGCGTCTTGTCATTGGTTGCCAAGGATCAAAACAAGCGTCTACCGGCTCTTTTCAAAGTGACCAGTCTGAAATTGGCGAGACAGAGCTCAGCAGGTATTCTGTTTTGTTTTCGCAATAATAACTGCCTGTGACGAGACGAGTATGTGTAGCGTGCTCGAGTGAAATTATTGTTTTTAATGTTAGACGCGGTCCAAAACGGACTTTAGACGTGAAAATGAGTTGCAGGTATGTGCGTGAAGAGAGCCGATTAATGATTCAATGCAATCGCGAAGGTTTATGTGTGAGAATTGATCTTAGAAAATTAGTGGATGAAATTGGTTTCAACGTCGTAATATGTGACTATTAGGCGTAGGTTTTTGATCGACTGATGAAATGATTATTTTGGTTCTTTATTTCAGGACGGAAGTTTGGAACATTTTATATCTTCCAGACGAAATTTTAATGAAAATTATTTCAAGCTTAAATATCGGAGAGAGGTTGCCTCTGGCATATTTTTGCAGGAGATTTCATACACTTTTGTTGAATGACGAATGGGCATTGACGTGAGTAAAATGTGCATGCAATTTTTGCTACAGAATATTTTTTCTTACATTAGTTGTACATTTATTTGCATACCTGAATCGGCCCTCATCACTCTAAGGGGATGCTATGGTCGATTTCAACGTGAGGTACATACCTCAAAATATTAAAGCCCACGTATCTCAAACGCGCAAAAAGGGTTAACAAACAGCTCCATTCTATACGCAATTCTGAACACAAACACTTCATTACATTTTCATTTGACACAGAGATTAAGAAATGGCATGATTCCTACGAATTTACTATCATGATTTTCTGTGCAATTTCTTTATTTCTGTGTCAAATGAAAATGTATTGGAATGTTTTTGTCCAGAATTATGTGTAGAATGGGGCTGTCGAGGCCTTTTACACATTTGAGATTCATGGATTTCGATATTTGGACATACATACGTTTAATGTGTTTAATCTCTAAGATGTAAATGTGTAAATATTACATGATAAGAAGGTATGAGTTTTGTGTGAATGCGAGTTCTTTTTATTTTTAGGAATTTAGACTTCTCCAAAGATGGATACCTCACAACAGTATCAGATGTGCACTCATATGTCTTCAATAAACAGATATGTTAACATATACGGCGCTTGAATTTTGCTGGCATGTACTGCCCAGAGCCAGAGGAGATATTTAAGAGTATCTCCGAGGCAAAAAATCTCATCGAACTCGACGTGTCAACTGTTTAATTTGAAGATTTCGAGCAATTTTTAAATCTGTTGTTTTCTCTTTAGAGAGGCTGAAAAAATTATCTATCATTTGGCTGACTGAATGTAAAAACGAAATACTGTATCACGTAATATTGGTAGAATCATTATGAAGACTTACCCGCTTGTCCATAAGATTGTGCAATGTAAATGACAAATGGCACATCATCAGGTCGTTCGACGGAATAATTCATTTGGAAGAACTCCGTTTGGTGCAGATATGCTTTGTTTCAGAACCTGAACGTCGATATATTTGGCTAAGAATACCAAAAATCATGCACAAACTCCGATTAATAGCATGTCTTGGATGTGATACGAACTTTCTCGAACAAATCATCTTAGATATGTTGCCAAACCCTGAACGATGGATCAATCTTAGTAAAGGTGATGTCAGAAAAACACGTTACTTTCACTACGGTACGTATCCAAATTACTGTACTTGATGCACGACAAGAGCTATCTTGAAAACTCACTTGAAATCTCGGCAATACCTACCAGCCATAGTTCAGTTCTCCGAACTGCAGGAAAAGTACAATCAATTCAATCGAAATTTCAAAGGAGAGGGGTTCAGGATTGATCCAAGATTATTCGAATATTACACATTCATAATTAAATTTATTGTAAAGTACAAACTTGTTTTTGATATGTGATCTACCAATTTGGCAAATAGGCCAACACATACTCACATACTCATGATCCGATTCTATTGAATGACTTTTCGTTTTTCACAGAAAATCACATTAAAATTTCTAAGTACCTAAGCGAAAACATTATTCACACTGCTTCTACTTGGGAAAGTCTGTGAACGATGTCGAAAGTTGAAAAGTGCATAAGTTTTGAAACCATACTGGAGGAATTGATGAGGATTTCCAAACATACAATCTTGAACAGGAACTGCTTTCTGTCTAAAAATAACGGTCCAGATCAGTTCATGCCAAGAATTCAGCATGTAAAGGTAAAGTTATAAGTTTCAGACTCGTTGAAAATAAACCTTGTTAATTATTTGCAACAAGTGCAAACGAGTCAAAGGCTTAATGATGACTGATAGAGATGTCCAGTAAAATTTGTGTAATCCAATCTATTGCGTGAAAAACTCTAATCAAACAGCACAAAAATATTTATTATTCGCATTTTGAGTAATTTTTTTCGATCAAAATCAAATCTCCGCTATTTTGGTTGTAACAGATATTATTTTTACTTGCATTGACAAGAAAAATAATTATTTTCACCTATCATCTCTTGAATCACTTTATTTTTTTCGTACTATGATTTGGTAATTGAAACCTTCTAAACATTACAGCTCTTGCTTGAAAATCCAAGCCAACCAATTTATTACATGAACGTGAACCAGAGCATAGAGCAGAATTCCCAGCTGCATTTGATATTATTAATGTTTACAAGTTTGACGGAACTTGTTTTGTCCAACATAATAATAAGCAATCGTAAGTAGCTCGCTTCCATTGTGCGAATAATTATATTTAAATATTTACATGGCTTTTTTCAAACTGAATTTTAAGTACTCTTTGTTATATTCGAAAATACTGCATTGATGATACACTTCAATTACAGGAGCCTGGTAATTTGTCAAATTGAAAATGCTCCTTCTCAACTAGTTGAGATGAATTGAAAGATTGAATCACGTTCGATCTATCAACGTAAAGATAAAGATTCAAAGATACTTCACTTACTGACCTCTGAAATTTATCTCCTGATTCTTTTACAGTGACTTAAATAATGAATTTCACTAGTATTCGCATCCATTTTTTTATACTTTTCTGCATAGGCTTGACTTTCACTTGACTCTTTCAGTCACGTGATTCAGTTTGTCAGAATATATTGGAATGAAATATAAAAAAATTATACAACAAAGGAAAAAACGCGTGCCACTGATAGTGGTTTCTGTGACTGAAAGGGTTAAATGGTCTGAAAAGCTCTGAGTATTGTGACCATACCATTGTTAACTTTAGCCAGTGCTATGATACTTGAAAACTTGACTTAGAGAAATAATATTCTTCTTTTCTTATAATTTATTTTCATGCCATCATGGTCGACTTTGGGGTGCTTATCAAAATTGATGATAACAGGTATGAAGCAAAAATATAAAGATTCTGAGGACGAGGATTTAGAACCAGAAACTTCATGTTTCCATGCAATAGTGCAAAATATTCCGAATGTGAAAGCATTGACGATAAATGCTGGGTAATTAATGTTAACTAAACAGATAATTTAAAGTAATAGCAGCAGCCAATGTTACTATGAATAACACTTCTTGACACTCGTGAATTTTGACGTTTTCGATATTCGCATTTTTATGCTATACACAAGCGTTAGTTGAATTCGTGGACTAAATATCAAAGGGTGAAAAGGTATTTTTTGAAAATGTACTACAAAACTTATTCCAATAATAACGTTGGATCATTTTAAACTTCGCTCAAATTTATAAGGGAATCACTGTTTTGAGATCTTGGATTAGAATGGATTAATAAAACATTAGTGTGAAATCTACATCATTTGAACTCCACGATCATTTTGGGCAATGGCTGATATCAGTATACATTCTGTCTTGTGCCAAACGAAATTAGAACTATTAGAGATGAAGTATGATTTAACTTTCATCAAAGTTCTAGATGATAAGAAGGCGGCTCGCGAAAGTCATTTATACATGTGGCAAAAAATTGCCGATTCTGATCTTGCAAATGGCGAACATGGCTCATTCATCGTGTGCACTCAACAATTCTCACTTTTATTATCATTTTGATTTTAGTCTACATCGTAATTTAGATAGCTTTCACTAATATATGTTATAATTTCAGAATACTGGAGGACGCACAATTGTGGGATCTGGCCGCGCTTCGCATGATCGCAGGTTGGAGACACCTTACAAGTTTGCACCTGGTGAAAATCCCGATCAAAGATGGTCAATTCCTCGTGGAAATAGCCGCACAGTGTAAAAATTTGGAGAAATTAAGGATATTATAATATAATATAATTAAGGATTTAGGGCCACAATCAACGTGCTGTTACACAAAAGAGTTGATGCAAATGCTGACAGTTTGCCACAACTTGAAAGACTTCTCGATTGAACAGAGCAACTTCTGCCAAATACCTCGTTTATTCGAAACTCTCGCTAAAAATCTGAAGCTCAAAAGAGTTTGTCTCAAAAGTTTGGGCAGATCAAGAAAGTCACCGAACTTGACACCCTTCATTGAAAAGTTAATATGATCTTGTGAACTGGTATTGTTTGTGTGCCAATATAAAGGATTGGCTGATGATGCTTGTGATGAATTGAAATCGATTTTACAGAGGTGATGACAGCAATTTTTTGGACATTTGATACAATTCAAATACTCTGTTTGATACATTTTTTTAAATTTATTCATTTATTTGACGGGACAAGGCCAATTATCAATGTTAAAGTTATGGGCTTGAATAATATGTGGTATATTTATGAACTAATACTGTCCTTTTTCACAGTTTAAAGGTTGAATTGAGTCGCCCGAGTTTCCAGTTTGATGTCATTAGATGCAGCGGTGGTGGCAAAAATCACGTTCTCAACTTTGATCTTCATTACTGTCACAAAGATTTACTGGTTCCTTTCACCTATGTCGACTCGCTATACCGCCTGAATAGTTGAAGGAATTCTTAATTATATCTTTTTATTATTATTTGTCATTAGTTATCTGGAAAAAAATGTACCAATCATTTTTTGATGTTGTATAGTAAATTAGAGGTACTTATCAATTTATTTAATGCCAAAATAACATGTTAACTTTATATCCATTTTATAACTGTATTTCTTTCCGTTGTCTTAAAATCTTCCCTATCCTTTTTTTTTCTTTCTAATTGCAAAAATCATAATCAATTTCTTTGTTAATCTACAAGAAAGGCTTCTTTACATTTCTCAGAAGTTTCCTAGCGTATCGGATTTAAACCCGTTCACTTTAAAATAAATATATTGACTCAGAGTGCCTTTATTTGAGTGAAAAAATACTTATTCGACGATTTTAAGATGTTTCGGGTATGTTTCAGGAATTGAATTTTTTCTTCAAATTTTGCGTATTTCTTACAATGTAAGAATAATTCTACAAAAAAAAATAACGGTAATCGATTTGTCAGGAAATTTTACTCCTATTTCATATCCTTGACAAATATTTAATATACTGTATATCTCGGAAAAACCGTAAAAAACGAAAATCAAAGTTGTACACTATAGTGTACAAAAAAAACGAATCTGTCAACATCGTAACCGATCAAGTTGGTAAGTGTGGGGCGCTGCTGGCGCCCGTCACGTATTGCGCAATTGTTAGGCGGGAGATGTAACAAGTGACGCTACCCCAGCACTTTTGTTAGTTGGCTGGCGTGATCAGCTTCCAAGAAGTGCAAAAAAAAGTATGCCATGGAGGGGAGAGGATTGCAGTCGCCGGCCTTCTCATTCGCACTGACCAGGCTCTACCCCTAAATTCAATCCGCGGATCGCGTTCGATGGTTAATCGTGCAGCGAACCCCGAAGATAACGGAGTCCGGTAAATGGAAAGATCGGCATTGAGGAGAGAGTCCATCACTGCTACAAGGTACGTTTGGTTCTATTTGTGTGATCGTATCAGACCTGATGAAAGATTCGAATCGCGATGAAAACCAGGTTCTGACTGCTACTTTTCGCGGGGTGAAACAGGCCTGATTAGCTGTCGTGACAGTTCTAAATGGTCGTTTAATGGCCTAGATATTGCACAGAATGAACCATTTATTAACGAGACTCATTTCGATCAACCTCACGTAATATACTTATCCGTCTGATTTAACTACGAACCTATTTCGTTTGGAGTTGGCCGTGATTGTTAGCATTGTTTGCAAGATGTATATAATGTTGGTTTGATAGGTAGTCGGAAAATAGCAAAATAAAGTGATAATTTTCTAGTTGACAGAGTTTTTCGACCTAATTAATGACAGTTCAATTTATCGTTCGGATTTAGCTGGCACCAAATCGTCTCGTGTTATGTGTCGTTTAATTCATCATTCTGATATGTGCAAGAAAAATATAAAAAGCGTCATTCTCATTTTTTCTCAATATGGCTGCTCCCAATTTGAGCGGCAAGTCGAGAAAAAAAATATTGCACAGCAGCATCAGGGCTGGGTTCAATTTCCTCCAATCAGAAACCGCCGGGAGAAGGCAGCTCTCCGATTGGTCCGATATTCAAATATTTGTACTTCTCGATTCGTCAGCGTCAATCGTCACCGAATTCTCGGAACAGACAGTTGCTACGCGAGCTTCGAACTTTTTGAGACTTCTATTCGCAGTCGCAGTTGAGTGAGTTTCAATGCAACATTTGCTTCCATGAAGAGAATTGCTACGATCTACGACGTAATCTAGTGACGAATTACGAATGACGATATAACTATGGTAAATATTCGTTGTAATTCGCGTATGTAAATGAAAAAAAGTTTTGGTGTCAGTTGTTACGAATTGCATTTATTATCGAGTCGGACAATTTTAACGTCTGTGTTCATCTGTGATGGTAAGTTTATTGAAATATTGTTCAAGAGCAGAGTTGTGGTATAGGTTGTGAGAACCTTCTTCGGATTACGCCATAGGTTCGGTTTTATTGAAGATTTTTATGGTGAGCCGATTCGCGATCCATTGTTTTACATCGTGTACTGTCGTGAAGGATAGTTATCAGACATCAGTCGACAAATAGCAAAATACAGTGATAATTTTCTAGTTGACAGTTTGATCGATATAATTAACGACAACTCAATTTATCGTTCGGATTTAGCTTGCAACAAATCGTCTCGTCTGATTTGTCGTTTAATCCATCATTCGGCTACATCAAGAGAAATGTAAAAAGCGTCATTCTCATTTTTTCTCAATATGGCTGCTCCCGATTTGAGCGGCAAGTCGAGAAAAAAAAACACAGTGCACTACATCACGGCAGGGTTCAATTTCCGCCAATCAGAATCGGGCGGGAGAGGGCAACTCTCCGATTGGTCCAATATTCAAATATTTCTACTTCTCGAATCTTCAGCGTCAACCGTCACCAAATTCTCGGAACAGACAGTTGCTACGCGAGCTTCGAATTTTCTGAGACTTCTATTCGCAGTCGCAGTTGAGTGAGTTTCAATCCAACATTTGCTTCCATAAAGAGAATTGCTACGATCTACGAAGTAATCGAGTGGCGAATTATCAATTACGATATTATGAATATAGTAATTATTCGTTGTAATTTGCGTACGTGAGTAAAAGAGAGTTTTGGCGTCTGTTGTTACGAATAGCGTTTATCGTCGAGTCCGACAATTTTGACGCCTGTATTCATTGATGATGGCATGAGTTTATCGGTATGTAATTTGGAAGTAGAATTGTGTTGTAGGCTGCGAGATTTTCTTCGAATTTGGCATTAGGTTCAGTTTTCATTCGAAATTTTATGGCCATTCGATTAGCGATCCATTGTTTTACAGCGTGTACTGTGGTGGAGAAAGAAAATTTATCAGACAACTGTTTGGATGCTTCGAGCCGATTTTTCCGTACCTTTGCACGCCTCGTTGAATAATGCAACCTGAAATTACGATATAGTGTTTGTCTGAAATGAAAAGCGATCGCACATCATTGATTCCTCACGTATATCATTATATTTTTGTTCATATTTGAGGTGTATTCTACAACGCGGTGTATCCATTGATATTGGAGATTCAATACACTAACGAAACATTGTTCCAACTTACAGAAACGACCTGCAGTTATATCGTCAGTCATGGTTCGAACTGGACTGAATCGTATTCCTTCATCAGACGAGCATACGGAACAAACGTCGAAGGTGTACCGAATGCTTCTCCACGAGGATAAGCAGGTACGTCTTCGATATGATTCTTACTTGCCGGCTATTTTTTCATGGTCAACCGATACCGATTTTCCTACGGATTTTCACGGCCAGTCGATGTTGCAAACAAAATATTATCAGACAACTGTTCGGATACCTCGAGCAAGTTTTTCATACCTTTTCACGCCTCGATGAATAATCCAACCTGACACTACGATGTAGTGTTTATCTGAGATGGAAAGCGATCGCACATCATTCATCCCTCACCTTATCATTATATTTTTGTTTCAATTTGTAGTGAATTTCACGATGTGGTGTACTCGTTGATGATGCAGTTTGAATATACTTACAAAATATCGCACCAACATACGGAATTCAACTGCAGTTGTACCGTCAGTCATGGTTATAAATGTACTGAATTGCGTTCCTTCATCGGACGAACATACAGAACGAACGTCGCAGCTGCATCGACTGATTCTTAATGGGGAAATATAGGTACGGCATCGTTACGAATTTTACTTACCAGCTGTCTATTCATGATCTAGTCACTCCGTTCTGAACTACATCTGATTTTCAATTCTGCGTACTTACACGTCCTTCTGTCTTTCATTTGTAAACTCTGCAGATCATTCTTTCGACGTTACAATTTTTTTCGATACACGGAGCGGCGCAGCGTGTGCTTACATAAAATCCGAATTGATCGTGTGATTCAACATGCGTATTCTCTTACACTTCAGCGCAACGAGCACGCATGCAATCCTGAACGTGTCCAATACGACGATGCGAAAATAACGCACGTCGAAGTGCAAAGGGGCCTGTGACGGGTAAGCTAAATATCTATCCTTGAGTTACTCTTCAAGCAAAAGAAACGCATCGAATTACGTTCAAATATGTAACACGAACAATATCCCTATTCGAAGAAGTAATGTAAAATAAATAATTTGCTTTGACTGTGCCGATACCTGTTAAACAAACTTCGATATACGAATTAAGTAAATGATACGATTGACTTTTCAGTTCAAGTACGAGAAGCCTCGAGGAATGGAGCAAAAGGAAAAACGTGACGTTGACACATTTGAAGGCTGTTGGAATTTGCTGGGGACACTGCGGCATGGCTTTGCGAGCAGAGACATCCGAGTAACCCCTGGAATAATCGGTAACGTCCGTGAGTCGCACGCGTTTGGGTTTGGTGTTTTCTTCCCTGGTGTCCCTTTGTCAGGTGGCGTGGCGGTAACAATTGTCACACAAAATATTCGCTTAGCTGCATGGATAGGCTCATTCGCTAAGGCAGCGGAGCTCATTTATCAATCGAATCATTTCCTTGTAATCGTAACGAGCAATGTTCAAGTAGTTCAAGTATTGTCACAACCGTTGCCCGCTGCTTAAAGTGGAATGAGCATCGCGACAGGGAACCCTCGCTTACTCGACATTGCAAAACCAAAATTAGATTGACTTTTGAAATTATTCGAGGTATTGTCGTTTAAGCGGTGGATTTACCTGAGGTTTGATTATTTCTCAACGATTCTGTAATCGATTTAACTCCTAAAGTCTGGTACAAGTTAACGCAGTTCAATTGCATGCTTTTACTCGAGTTACTTTCCGTTTTACATCAGCCAGCGCGAATTGACCAAATGCAGATTTAGCTCGCTTAGAAAGATGCTGTTGAGCATCATATAGGATGTCTAACCCGTTTTATTTTCTTGTCGTTTGTGTACCACGAGCCCTCCAGCAATCGCAAAACTACTCGGTGTAAGTGTAGCTGGCGGGTGGCGGTACACGAACGGATTCCTCCCTACAGGTACACGACGAACAAGTAAGTCACACACACAACCACGAGGCGATTGGAGAAGAATGATTGTGTTGGAAAGAGTGTGACAATCGTTAGCTCGTATATAGGTATTGAATCGGGCAGGTAGAGAGGGGAATGCAATGGGATCGGTTGTTTATGATTGTGAGTGCGAGTGTCCGTCTCTCCGTTTTTTGTTTTTTTTTTTTTTTTCTATATTTCGAAAATTCCGTTGGGTGGTTCGAAGATACAGGGAATCAGGCGAGGGTAGGCAGGTCGCGATGTACCGGAAGTGACTAACTTTTGTACATTCCACAGCGTCAGGCGATTGCAGAATTATTGTTCAGTCGTGGTAACTTTTGATGATGTTGAAATTCGCGTGTTCTCCCGACGTCTTGACTTTGCTGCCGGTTCCTCCGAATGCCACTTTCTGTAATCGCCTGAATGGGCTGAACGCGTCTCTGAATCATCCACGCGTTTCGTGGTGCGCTAGATGAGAAGAGATGCTGAGCTCGAAGACGTCGCGTCGAAGAGGACCGCCGACCGCCACGCCAGACAATGCATGCTGTTCATCCTCCCCCAACCCCCTGCTCGGACTTGATTTCGCATCTGAGAAAAAGAATCAGCATCGCAATGTGTCGGAATTGTAAAGACGCTGATGCGGATTTTCTTTCTAAAGGATTATGCGACAAGTCCAGTTACTCTAAGTTGTGCCTTCTTCCGAATCAATCGATCGCGCCTTTTTGCGCGTCGATTTCGCGAACGCTATTAACGTGAAATTTAATTTTTTTTTTTCAACTCGTTTGCAAGTTAGACATCGCTGCCTTTTGCGCGCTGACTTGACACACCTTATGACTCTGAGAACAAACGCGGCATCTTCCGATCCACGGGAATGAAAATCCTGAATGTGGAAATGACGATGATGATTACGCAAAGCATTTATACGGTCGATAATTTTCTATTTCTCCTGTATAATGTGAGGGTAAAATCATTTATTTTTTTTTTTTTCCCGCCCTTATTGCGCTAATAACATTTTTTGTCTGTTTCAGCTATAATTTCACACTTTTTTTCAGGTCACTTTAATCGTTTCCTACTTATACTAAAATTATGAATCAGACAAACTGGCAAACAGACGTTTCAACAAGTTTCGGCAAATTGCTTATTCGTTCCACAGACACTTTTCTAGTATCGAATAATGCAATTTGCAAGAAGCCTTGTAAAAATCATTCTTTTGAGGATTACGTTTTGTTTTCAGTAAATTTGTGAATAATTTTTCAATACAACGTGTATTTCTCTGTTTCAGGTGAATCGATCTGGTTTCATTGATGTCACTGGTCGCGAAAACGGAAATAATCTTAATTTGAAGAAAATATTTGCTGCAATGGTTCTTGGTCCGATAATCGATTGTCCAAAGAAGAATATTCTTTTGCAATCGAAACAATCTGCCAAAAACTATTGCATTGAATATTTTCTTTGAGCTTTTCTTCAGTTAGATTTTTCTGTTTCAGCTCGGTCAATCTGGTTTTCTTGAGAAACGACGTAGGCACACGAACGGCTACTTTATCGAAACAAAAACGACAGGTGGGCAGACGATCGGATTTTTAACGATTAATTATCCACCTAAGAAATGAATATTACGACTCAGAAGTACTACACGAAAATACGATTGACTCACATTAAATGTTTGCATACATGTTTCCATTCATTTTCATTACAGTTCACTGCTTTTGACGTGATCCATGCTCATGCCGAAACCAACGTTGGAGAAACCGCTACGAGATGAGTGCAGCAGCTTGGAAACTGAGAAACTTCTTTTCACGTGATTGCTGTAAGTGGAACCAAGGTTTATCTGAATCAGAACGCCATCGCACGTTATTCATTTCTCACGATATTATAATGTTTTTGTTTGAATTTGTGATGAATTGTTCAGCGCAGTGTTCTCATTGATGATAGATATTGAATGTACTAACAAAATATTATACGAACTTACAGAAATCAACTGCAGTAGTACCGTCAGGCATTGTAAGAAATGAAACAAATTGCGTTCCATCACCAGAGGTGCACACAGAACGAACGTTGCAGCTGTACCGACTGCTTCTTCATTAGGAAGAACCAGGTACGTTATCGATATGATTCTTGCTGACCAGTTGTCTTTTCATCGTCTGCGAATTTCGTTCTTCCTCACAAAATTTTATGGCCAGTCGACGTTGCAGAGAAAAAACATTATCAGATAACTGTTCGGATACCTCGAGCCGATTTTTCCGTACCTTTGCACGCCTCGTTGAATAATGCAACCTGAAATTACGATATAGTGTTTGTCTGAAATGAAAAGCGATCGCACATCATTGATTCCTCACGTATATCATTATATTTTTGTTCATATTTGAGGTGTATTCTACAACGCGGTGTATCCATTGATATTGGAGATTCAATACACTAACGAAACATTGTTCCAACTTACAGAAACGACCTGCAGTTATATCGTCAGTCATGGTTCGAACTGGACTGAATCGTATTCCTTCATCAGACGAGCATACGGAACAAACGTCGAAGGTGTACCGAATGCCTCTCCACGAGGATAAACAGGTACGTCATCGATGCGATTCTTTCTTGCTGGCTATATTTTCATGGTCAACCGATACCGTTTTTCATACGGATTTTTATGGCCAGTCGATGTTGCAGAGACATAGTATTATCAGACAACTGTTCCGATACCTCGAGCTAATGTTTCCGTACCTTTTCACGCCTCGTTGAATAATGCAACCTGAAATTACGATGTATAATAGTGTTCACCTGAGATGAAAAGCGATGGCACATCATTCATCCCTCACCTTATCATTATATTTTTGTTTCAATTTGTAGTGAATTTCACGATGTGGTGTACTCGTTGATGATGCAGTTTGAATATACTTACAAAATATCGCACCAACATACGGAATTCAACTGCAGTTGTACCGTCAGTCATGGTTATAAATGTACTGAATTGCGTTCCTTCATCGGACGAACATACAGAACGAACGTCGCAGCTGCACCGACTGCTTCTCCATTAGTAAAAACAGGTACGTCATCGACATGATTCTTACTTGCCGGCTACCTTTTCATCGTCTACTGATACCGGGATTCTTACGGTGAAAATAAAATTATCAGACAACTGTTCGGATACGTCGAGCTAGTTTTTCGTATCTTTTCACGCCTCGTTGAATGATTCAACCTGAAATTACGATGTTAGTGTTTATTTGAAATGGAAACCGATCGCACATCATTCATTCCGCACATATAGCATTCTAGTTTTGTTTATATTCCGGGTGAATTTTACATCGTTACAACATGAGGGTATCCATTGATATTGGAGATTCAATACACTAACGAAACATTGTTCCAACTTACAGAAACGACCTGCAGTTATATCGTCAGTCATGGTTCGAACTGGACTGAATTGTATTCCTTCATCAGACGAGCATACGGAACAAACGTCGAAGGTGCACAGACCGCTTCTCCACGAGGATAAGCAGGTACGTCTTCGATATGATTCTTACTTGCCGGCTATTTTTTCATGGTCAACCGATACCGATTTTCCTACGGATTTTCACGGCCAGTCGATGTTGCAAACAAAATATTATCAGACAACTGTTCGGATACCTCGAGCAAGTTTTTCATACCTTTTCACGCCTCGATGAATAATCCAACCTGACACTACGATGTAGTGTTTATCTGAGATGGAAAGCGATCGCACATCATTCATCCCTCACCTTATCATTATATTTTTGTTTCAATTTGTAGTGAATTTCACGATGTGGTGTACTCGTTGATGATGCAGTTTGAATATACTTACAAAATATCGCACCAACATACGGAATTCAACTGCAGTTGTACCGTCAGTCATGGTTATAAATGTACTGAATTGCGTTCCTTCATCGGACGAACATACAGAACGAACGTCGCAGCTGCATCGACTGATTCTTAATGGGGAAATATAGGTACGGCATCGTTACGAATTTTACTTACCAGCTGTCTATTCATGATCTAGTCACTCCGTTCTGAACTACATCTGATTTTCAATTCTGCGTACTTACACGTCCTTCTGTCTTTCATTTGTAAACTCTGCAGATCATTCTTTCGACGTTACAATTTTTTTCGATACACGGAGCGGCGCAGCGTGTGCTTACATAAAATCCGAATTGATCGTGTGATTCAACATGCGTATTCTCTTACACTTCAGCGCAACGAGCACGCATGCAATCCTGAACGTGTCCAATACGACGATGCGAAAATAACGCACGTCGAAGTGCAAAGGGGCCTGTGACGGGTAAGCTAAATATCTATCCTTGAGTTACTCTTCAAGCAAAAGAAACGCATCGAATTACGTTCAAATATGTAACACGAACAATATCCCTATTCGAAGAAGTAATGTAAAATAAATAATTTGCTTTGACTGTGCCGATACCTGTTAAACAAACTTCGATATACGAATTAAGTAAATGATACGATTGACTTTTCAGTTCAAGTACGAGAAGCCTCGAGGAATGGAGCAAAAGGAAAAACGTGACGTTGACACATTTGAAGGCTGTTGGAATTTGCTGGGGACACTGCGGCATGGCTTTGCGAGCAGAGACATCCGAGTAACCCCTGGAATAATCGGTAACGTCCGTGAGTCGCACGCGTTTGGGTTTGGTGTTTTCTTCCCTGGTGTCCCTTTGTCAGGTGGCGTGGCGGTAACAATTGTCACACAAAATATTCGCTTAGCTGCATGGATAGGCTCATTCGCTAAGGCAGCGGAGCTCATTTATCAATCGAATCATTTCCTTGTAATCGTAACGAGCAATGTTCAAGTAGTTCAAGTATTGTCACAACCGTTGCCCGCTGCTTAAAGTGGAATGAGCATCGCGACAGGGAACCCTCGCTTACTCGACATTGCAAAACCAAAATTAGATTGACTTTTGAAATTATTCGAGGTATTGTCGTTTAAGCGGTGGATTTACCTGAGGTTTGATTATTTCTCAACGATTCTGTAATCGATTTAACTCCTAAAGTCTGGTACAAGTTAACGCAGTTCAATTGCATGCTTTTACTCGAGTTACTTTCCGTTTTACATCAGCCAGCGCGAATTGACCAAATGCAGATTTAGCTCGCTTAGAAAGATGCTGTTGAGCATCATATAGGATGTCTAACCCGTTTTATTTTCTTGTCGTTTGTGTACCACGAGCCCTCCAGCAATCGCAAAACTACTCGGTGTAAGTGTAGCTGGCGGGTGGCGGTACACGAACGGATTCCTCCCTACAGGTACACGACGAACAAGTAAGTCACACACACAACCACGAGGCGATTGGAGAAGAATGATTGTGTTGGAAAGAGTGTGACAATCGTTAGCTCGTATATAGGTATTGAATCGGGCAGGTAGAGAGGGGAATGCAATGGGATCGGTTGTTTATGATTGTGAGTGCGAGTGTCCGTCTCTCCGTTTTTTGTTTTTTTTTTTTTTTTCTATATTTCGAAAATTCCGTTGGGTGGTTCGAAGATACAGGGAATCAGGCGAGGGTAGGCAGGTCGCGATGTACCGGAAGTGACTAACTTTTGTACATTCCACAGCGTCAGGCGATTGCAGAATTATTGTTCAGTCGTGGTAACTTTTGATGATGTTGAAATTCGCGTGTTCTCCCGACGTCTTGACTTTGCTGCCGGTTCCTCCGAATGCCACTTTCTGTAATCGCCTGAATGGGCTGAACGCGTCTCTGAATCATCCACGCGTTTCGTGGTGCGCTAGATGAGAAGAGATGCTGAGCTCGAAGACGTCGCGTCGAAGAGGACCGCCGACCGCCACGCCAGACAATGCATGCTGTTCATCCTCCCCCAACCCCCTGCTCGGACTTGATTTCGCATCTGAGAAAAAGAATCAGCATCGCAATGTGTCGGAATTGTAAAGACGCTGATGCGGATTTTCTTTCTAAAGGATTATGCGACAAGTCCAGTTACTCTAAGTTGTGCCTTCTTCCGAATCAATCGATCGCGCCTTTTTGCGCGTCGATTTCGCGAACGCTATTAACGTGAAATTTAATTTTTTTTTTTCAACTCGTTTGCAAGTTAGACATCGCTGCCTTTTGCGCGCTGACTTGACACACCTTATGACTCTGAGAACAAACGCGGCATCTTCCGATCCACGGGAATGAAAATCCTGAATGTGGAAATGACGATGATGATTACGCAAAGCATTTATACGGTCGATAATTTTCTATTTCTCCTGTATAATGTGAGGGTAAAATCATTTATTTTTTTTTTTTTCCCGCCCTTATTGCGCTAATAACATTTTTTGTCTGTTTCAGCTATAATTTCACACTTTTTTTCAGGTCACTTTAATCGTTTCCTACTTATACTAAAATTATGAATCAGACAAACTGGCAAACAGACGTTTCAACAAGTTTCGGCAAATTGCTTATTCGTTCCACAGACACTTTTCTAGTATCGAATAATGCAATTTGCAAGAAGCCTTGTAAAAATCATTCTTTTGAGGATTACGTTTTGTTTTCAGTAAATTTGTGAATAATTTTTCAATACAACGTGTATTTCTCTGTTTCAGGTGAATCGATCTGGTTTCATTGATGTCACTGGTCGCGAAAACGGAAATAATCTTAATTTGAAGAAAATATTTGCTGCAATGGTTCTTGGTCCGATAATCGATTGTCCAAAGAAGAATATTCTTTTGCAATCGAAACAATCTGCCAAAAACTATTGCATTGAATATTTTCTTTGAGCTTTTCTTCAGTTAGATTTTTCTGTTTCAGCTCGGTCAATCTGGTTTTCTTGAGAAACGACGTAGGCACACGAACGGCTACTTTATCGAAACAAAAACGACAGGTGGGCAGACGATCGGATTTTTAACGATTAATTATCCACCTAAGAAATGAATATTACGACTCAGAAGTACTACACGAAAATACGATTGACTCACATTAAATGTTTGCATACATGTTTCCATTCATTTTCATTACAGTTCACTGCTTTTGACGTGATCCATGCTCATGCCGAAACCAACGTTGGAGAAACCGCTACGAGATGAGTGCAGCAGCTTGGAAACTGAGAAACTTCTTTTCACGTGATTGCTGTAAGTGGAACCAAGGTTTATCTGAATCAGAACGCCATCGCACGTTATTCATTTCTCACGATATTATAATGTTTTTGTTTGAATTTGTGATGAATTGTTCAGCGCAGTGTTCTCATTGATGATAGATATTGAATGTACTAACAAAATATTATACGAACTTACAGAAATCAACTGCAGTAGTACCGTCAGGCATTGTAAGAAATGAAACAAATTGCGTTCCATCACCAGAGGTGCACACAGAACGAACGTTGCAGCTGTACCGACTGCTTCTTCATTAGGAAGAACCAGGTACGTTATCGATATGATTCTTGCTGACCAGTTGTCTTTTCATCGTCTGCGAATTTCGTTCTTCCTCACAAAATTTTATGGCCAGTCGACGTTGCAGAGAAAAAACATTATCAGATAACTGTTCGGATACCTCGAGCCGATTTTTCCGTACCTTTGCACGCCTCGTTGAATAATGCAACCTGAAATTACGATATAGTGTTTGTCTGAAATGAAAAGCGATCGCACATCATTGATTCCTCACGTATATCATTATATTTTTGTTCATATTTGAGGTGTATTCTACAACGCGGTGTATCCATTGATATTGGAGATTCAATACACTAACGAAACATTGTTCCAACTTACAGAAACGACCTGCAGTTATATCGTCAGTCATGGTTCGAACTGGACTGAATCGTATTCCTTCATCAGACGAGCATACGGAACAAACGTCGAAGGTGTACCGAATGCCTCTCCACGAGGATAAACAGGTACGTCATCGATGCGATTCTTTCTTGCTGGCTATATTTTCATGGTCAACCGATACCGTTTTTCATACGGATTTTTATGGCCAGTCGATGTTGCAGAGACATAGTATTATCAGACAACTGTTCCGATACCTCGAGCTAATGTTTCCGTACCTTTTCACGCCTCGTTGAATAATGCAACCTGAAATTACGATGTATAATAGTGTTCACCTGAGATGAAAAGCGATGGCACATCATTCATCCCTCACCTTATCATTATATTTTTGTTTCAATTTGTAGTGAATTTCACGATGTGGTGTACTCGTTGATGATGCAGTTTGAATATACTTACAAAATATCGCACCAACATACGGAATTCAACTGCAGTTGTACCGTCAGTCATGGTTATAAATGTACTGAATTGCGTTCCTTCATCGGACGAACATACAGAACGAACGTCGCAGCTGCACCGACTGCTTCTCCATTAGTAAAAACAGGTACGTCATCGACATGATTCTTACTTGCCGGCTACCTTTTCATCGTCTACTGATACCGGGATTCTTACGGTGAAAATAAAATTATCAGACAACTGTTCGGATACGTCGAGCTAGTTTTTCGTATCTTTTCACGCCTCGTTGAATGATTCAACCTGAAATTACGATGTTAGTGTTTATTTGAAATGGAAACCGATCGCACATCATTCATTCCGCACATATAGCATTCTAGTTTTGTTTATATTCCGGGTGAATTTTACATCGTTACAACATGAGGGTATCCATTGATATTGGAGATTCAATACACTAACGAAACATTGTTCCAACTTACAGAAACGACCTGCAGTTATATCGTCAGTCATGGTTCGAACTGGACTGAATTGTATTCCTTCATCAGACGAGCATACGGAACAAACGTCGAAGGTGCACAGACCGCTTCTCCACGAGGATAAGCAGGTACGTCTTCGATATGATTCTTACTTGCCGGCTATTTTTTCATGGTCAACCGATACCGATTTTCCTACGGATTTTCACGGCCAGTCGATGTTGCAAACAAAATATTATCAGACAACTGTTCGGATACCTCGAGCAAGTTTTTCATACCTTTTCACGCCTCGATGAATAATCCAACCTGACACTACGATGTAGTGTTTATCTGAGATGGAAAGCGATCGCACATCATTCATCCCTCACCTTATCATTATATTTTTGTTTCAATTTGTAGTGAATTTCACGATGTGGTGTACTCGTTGATGATGCAGTTTGAATATACTTACAAAATATCGCACCAACATACGGAATTCAACTGCAGTTGTACCGTCAGTCATGGTTATAAATGTACTGAATTGCGTTCCTTCATCGGACGAACATACAGAACGAACGTCGCAGCTGCATCGACTGATTCTTAATGGGGAAATATAGGTACGGCATCGTTACGAATTTTACTTACCAGCTGTCTATTCATGATCTAGTCACTCCGTTCTGAACTACATCTGATTTTCAATTCTGCGTACTTACACGTCCTTCTGTCTTTCATTTGTAAACTCTGCAGATCATTCTTTCGACGTTACAATTTTTTTCGATACACGGAGCGGCGCAGCGTGTGCTTACATAAAATCCGAATTGATCGTGTGATTCAACATGCGTATTCTCTTACACTTCAGCGCAACGAGCACGCATGCAATCCTGAACGTGTCCAATACGACGATGCGAAAATAACGCACGTCGAAGTGCAAAGGGGCCTGTGACGGGTAAGCTAAATATCTATCCTTGAGTTACTCTTCAAGCAGAAGAAACGCATCGAATTACGTTCAAATATGTAACACGAACAATATCCCTATTCGAAGAAGTAATGTAAAATAAATAATTTGCTTTGACTGTGCCGATACCTGTTAAACAAACTTCGATATACGAATTAAGTAAATGATACGATTGACTTTTCAGTTCAAGTACGAGAAGCCTCGAGGAATGGAGCAAAAGGAAAAACGTGACGTTGACACATTTGAAGGCTGTTGGAATTTGCTGGGGACACTGCGGCATGGCTTTGCGAGCAGAGACATCCGAGTAACCCCTGGAATAATCGGTAACGTCCGTGAGTCGCACGCGTTTGGGTTTGGTGTTTTCTTCCCTGGTGTCCCTTTGTCAGGTGGCGTGGCGGTAACAATTGTCACACAAAATATTCGCTTAGCTGCATGGATAGGCTCATTCGCTAAGGCAGCGGAGCTCATTTATCAATCGAATCATTTCCTTGTAATCGTAACGAGCAATGTTCAAGTAGTTCAAGTATTGTCACAACCGTTGCCCGCTGCTTAAAGTGGAATGAGCATCGCGACAGGGAACCCTCGCTTACTCGACATTGCAAAACCAAAATTAGATTGACTTTTGAAATTATTCGAGGTATTGTCGTTTAAGCGGTGGATTTACCTGAGGTTTGATTATTTCTCAACGATTCTGTAATCGATTTAACTCCTAAAGTCTGGTACAAGTTAACGCAGTTCAATTGCATGCTTTTACTCGAGTTACTTTCCGTTTTACATCAGCCAGCGCGAATTGACCAAATGCAGATTTAGCTCGCTTAGAAAGATGCTGTTGAGCATCATATAGGATGTCTAACCCGTTTTATTTTCTTGTCGTTTGTGTACCACGAGCCCTCCAGCAATCGCAAAACTACTCGGTGTAAGTGTAGCTGGCGGGTGGCGGTACACGAACGGATTCCTCCCTACAGGTACACGACGAACAAGTAAGTCACACACACAACCACGAGGCGATTGGAGAAGAATGATTGTGTTGGAAAGAGTGTGACAATCGTTAGCTCGTATATAGGTATTGAATCGGGCAGGTAGAGAGGGGAATGCAATGGGATCGGTTGTTTATGATTGTGAGTGCGAGTGTCCGTCTCTCCGTTTTTTGTTTTTTTTTTTTTTTTCTATATTTCGAAAATTCCGTTGGGTGGTTCGAAGATACAGGGAATCAGGCGAGGGTAGGCAGGTCGCGATGTACCGGAAGTGACTAACTTTTGTACATTCCACAGCGTCAGGCGATTGCAGAATTATTGTTCAGTCGTGGTAACTTTTGATGATGTTGAAATTCGCGTGTTCTCCCGACGTCTTGACTTTGCTGCCGGTTCCTCCGAATGCCACTTTCTGTAATCGCCTGAATGGGCTGAACGCGTCTCTGAATCATCCACGCGTTTCGTGGTGCGCTAGATGAGAAGAGATGCTGAGCTCGAAGACGTCGCGTCGAAGAGGACCGCCGACCGCCACGCCAGACAATGCATGCTGTTCATCCTCCCCCAACCCCCTGCTCGGACTTGATTTCGCATCTGAGAAAAAGAATCAGCATCGCAATGTGTCGGAATTGTAAAGACGCTGATGCGGATTTTCTTTCTAAAGGATTATGCGACAAGTCCAGTTACTCTAAGTTGTGCCTTCTTCCGAATCAATCGATCGCGCCTTTTTGCGCGTCGATTTCGCGAACGCTATTAACGTGAAATTTAATTTTTTTTTTTCAACTCGTTTGCAAGTTAGACATCGCTGCCTTTTGCGCGCTGACTTGACACACCTTATGACTCTGAGAACAAACGCGGCATCTTCCGATCCACGGGAATGAAAATCCTGAATGTGGAAATGACGATGATGATTACGCAAAGCATTTATACGGTCGATAATTTTCTATTTCTCCTGTATAATGTGAGGGTAAAATCATTTATTTTTTTTTTTTTCCCGCCCTTATTGCGCTAATAACATTTTTTGTCTGTTTCAGCTATAATTTCACACTTTTTTTCAGGTCACTTTAATCGTTTCCTACTTATACTAAAATTATGAATCAGACAAACTGGCAAACAGACGTTTCAACAAGTTTCGGCAAATTGCTTATTCGTTCCACAGACACTTTTCTAGTATCGAATAATGCAATTTGCAAGAAGCCTTGTAAAAATCATTCTTTTGAGGATTACGTTTTGTTTTCAGTAAATTTGTGAATAATTTTTCAATACAACGTGTATTTCTCTGTTTCAGGTGAATCGATCTGGTTTCATTGATGTCACTGGTCGCGAAAACGGAAATAATCTTAATTTGAAGAAAATATTTGCTGCAATGGTTCTTGGTCCGATAATCGATTGTCCAAAGAAGAATATTCTTTTGCAATCGAAACAATCTGCCAAAAACTATTGCATTGAATATTTTCTTTGAGCTTTTCTTCAGTTAGATTTTTCTGTTTCAGCTCGGTCAATCTGGTTTTCTTGAGAAACGACGTAGGCACACGAACGGCTACTTTATCGAAACAAAAACGACAGGTGGGCAGACGATCGGATTTTTAACGATTAATTATCCACCTAAGAAATGAATATTACGACTCAGAAGTACTACACGAAAATACGATTGACTCACATTAAATGTTTGCATACATGTTTCCATTCATTTTCATTACAGTTCACTGCTTTTGACGTGATCCATGCTCATGCCGAAACCAACGTTGGAGAAACCGCTACGAGATGAGTGCAGCAGCTTGGAAACTGAGAAACTTCTTTTCACGTGATTGCTGTAAGTGGAACCAAGGTTTATCTGAATCAGAACGCCATCGCACGTTATTCATTTCTCACGATATTATAATGTTTTTGTTTGAATTTGTGATGAATTGTTCAGCGCAGTGTTCTCATTGATGATAGATATTGAATGTACTAACAAAATATTATACGAACTTACAGAAATCAACTGCAGTAGTACCGTCAGGCATTGTAAGAAATGAAACAAATTGCGTTCCATCACCAGAGGTGCACACAGAACGAACGTTGCAGCTGTACCGACTGCTTCTTCATTAGGAAGAACCAGGTACGTTATCGATATGATTCTTGCTGACCAGTTGTCTTTTCATCGTCTGCGAATTTCGTTCTTCCTCACAAAATTTTATGGCCAGTCGACGTTGCAGAGAAAAAACATTATCAGATAACTGTTCGGATACCTCGAGCCGATTTTTCCGTACCTTTGCACGCCTCGTTGAATAATGCAACCTGAAATTACGATATAGTGTTTGTCTGAAATGAAAAGCGATCGCACATCATTGATTCCTCACGTATATCATTATATTTTTGTTCATATTTGAGGTGTATTCTACAACGCGGTGTATCCATTGATATTGGAGATTCAATACACTAACGAAACATTGTTCCAACTTACAGAAACGACCTGCAGTTATATCGTCAGTCATGGTTCGAACTGGACTGAATCGTATTCCTTCATCAGACGAGCATACGGAACAAACGTCGAAGGTGTACCGAATGCCTCTCCACGAGGATAAACAGGTACGTCATCGATGCGATTCTTTCTTGCTGGCTATATTTTCATGGTCAACCGATACCGTTTTTCATACGGATTTTTATGGCCAGTCGATGTTGCAGAGACATAGTATTATCAGACAACTGTTCCGATACCTCGAGCTAATGTTTCCGTACCTTTTCACGCCTCGTTGAATAATGCAACCTGAAATTACGATGTATAATAGTGTTCACCTGAGATGAAAAGCGATGGCACATCATTCATCCCTCACCTTATCATTATATTTTTGTTTCAATTTGTAGTGAATTTCACGATGTGGTGTACTCGTTGATGATGCAGTTTGAATATACTTACAAAATATCGCACCAACATACGGAATTCAACTGCAGTTGTACCGTCAGTCATGGTTATAAATGTACTGAATTGCGTTCCTTCATCGGACGAACATACAGAACGAACGTCGCAGCTGCACCGACTGCTTCTCCATTAGTAAAAACAGGTACGTCATCGACATGATTCTTACTTGCCGGCTACCTTTTCATCGTCTACTGATACCGGGATTCTTACGGTGAAAATAAAATTATCAGACAACTGTTCGGATACGTCGAGCTAGTTTTTCGTATCTTTTCACGCCTCGTTGAATGATTCAACCTGAAATTACGATGTTAGTGTTTATTTGAAATGGAAACCGATCGCACATCATTCATTCCGCACATATAGCATTCTAGTTTTGTTTATATTCCGGGTGAATTTTACATCGTTACAACATGAGGGTATCCATTGATATTGGAGATTCAATACACTAACGAAACATTGTTCCAACTTACAGAAACGACCTGCAGTTATATCGTCAGTCATGGTTCGAACTGGACTGAATTGTATTCCTTCATCAGACGAGCATACGGAACAAACGTCGAAGGTGCACAGACCGCTTCTCCACGAGGATAAGCAGGTACGTCTTCGATATGATTCTTACTTGCCGGCTATTTTTTCATGGTCAACCGATACCGATTTTCCTACGGATTTTCACGGCCAGTCGATGTTGCAAACAAAATATTATCAGACAACTGTTCGGATACCTCGAGCAAGTTTTTCATACCTTTTCACGCCTCGATGAATAATCCAACCTGACACTACGATGTAGTGTTTATCTGAGATGGAAAGCGATCGCACATCATTCATCCCTCACCTTATCATTATATTTTTGTTTCAATTTGTAGTGAATTTCACGATGTGGTGTACTCGTTGATGATGCAGTTTGAATATACTTACAAAATATCGCACCAACATACGGAATTCAACTGCAGTTGTACCGTCAGTCATGGTTATAAATGTACTGAATTGCGTTCCTTCATCGGACGAACATACAGAACGAACGTCGCAGCTGCATCGACTGATTCTTAATGGGGAAATATAGGTACGGCATCGTTACGAATTTTACTTACCAGCTGTCTATTCATGATCTAGTCACTCCGTTCTGAACTACATCTGATTTTCAATTCTGCGTACTTACACGTCCTTCTGTCTTTCATTTGTAAACTCTGCAGATCATTCTTTCGACGTTACAATTTTTTTCGATACACGGAGCGGCGCAGCGTGTGCTTACATAAAATCCGAATTGATCGTGTGATTCAACATGCGTATTCTCTTACACTTCAGCGCAACGAGCACGCATGCAATCCTGAACGTGTCCAATACGACGATGCGAAAATAACGCACGTCGAAGTGCAAAGGGGCCTGTGACGGGTAAGCTAAATATCTATCCTTGAGTTACTCTTCAAGCAAAAGAAACGCATCGAATTACGTTCAAATATGTAACACGAACAATATCCCTATTCGAAGAAGTAATGTAAAATAAATAATTTGCTTTGACTGTGCCGATACCTGTTAAACAAACTTCGATATACGAATTAAGTAAATGATACGATTGACTTTTCAGTTCAAGTACGAGAAGCCTCGAGGAATGGAGCAAAAGGAAAAACGTGACGTTGACACATTTGAAGGCTGTTGGAATTTGCTGGGGACACTGCGGCATGGCTTTGCGAGCAGAGACATCCGAGTAACCCCTGGAATAATCGGTAACGTCCGTGAGTCGCACGCGTTTGGGTTTGGTGTTTTCTTCCCTGGTGTCCCTTTGTCAGGTGGCGTGGCGGTAACAATTGTCACACAAAATATTCGCTTAGCTGCATGGATAGGCTCATTCGCTAAGGCAGCGGAGCTCATTTATCAATCGAATCATTTCCTTGTAATCGTAACGAGCAATGTTCAAGTAGTTCAAGTATTGTCACAACCGTTGCCCGCTGCTTAAAGTGGAATGAGCATCGCGACAGGGAACCCTCGCTTACTCGACATTGCAAAACCAAAATTAGATTGACTTTTGAAATTATTCGAGGTATTGTCGTTTAAGCGGTGGATTTACCTGAGGTTTGATTATTTCTCAACGATTCTGTAATCGATTCAACTCCTAAAGTCTGGTACAAGTTAACGCAGTTCAATTGCATGCTTTTACTCGAGTTACTTTCCGTTTTACATCAGGCAGCGCGAATTGACCAAATGCAGATTTAGCTCGCTTAGAAAGATGCTGTTGAGCATCATATAGGATGTCTAACCCGTTTTATTTTCTTGTCGTTTGTGTACCACGAGCCCTCCAGCAATCGCAAAACTACTCGGTGTAAGTGTAGCTGGCGGGTGGCGGTACACGAACGGATTCCTCCCTACAGGTACACGACGAACAAGTAAGTCACACACACAACCACGAGGCGATTGGAGAAGAATGATTGTGTTGGAAAGAGTGTGACAATCGTTAGCTCGTATATAGGTATTGAATCGGGCAGGTAGAGAGGGGAATGCAATGGGATCGGTTGTTTATGATTGTGAGTGCGAGTGTCCGTCTCTCCGTTTTTTTTTTTTTTTTTTTTTTTTCTATATTTCGAAAATTCCGTTGGGTGGTTCGAAGATACAGGGAATCAGGCGAGGGTAGGCAGGTCGCGATGTACCGGAAGTGACTAACTTTTGTACATTCCACAGCGTCAGGCGATTGCAGAATTATTGTTCAGTCGTGGTAACTTTTGATGATGTTGAAATTCGCGTGTTCTCCCGACGTCTTGACTTTGCTGCCGGTTCCTCCGAATGCCACTTTCTGTAATCGCCTGAATGGGCTGAACGCGTCTCTGAATCATCCACGCGTTTCGTGGTGCGCTAGATGAGAAGAGATGCTGAGCTCGAAGACGTCGCGTCGAAGAGGACCGCCGACCGCCACGCCAGACAATGCATGCTGTTCATCCTCCCCCAACCCCCTGCCCGGACTTGATTTCGCATCTGAGAAAAAGAATCAGCATCGCAATGTGTCGGAATTGTAAAGACGCTGATGCGGATTTTCTTTCTAAAGGATTATGCGACAAGTCCAGTTACTCTAAGTTGTGCCTTCTTCCGAATCAATCGATCGCGCCTTTTTGCGCGTCGATTTCGCGAACGCTATTAACGTGAAATTTAATTTTTTTTTTCAACTCGTTTGCAAGTTAGACATCGCTGCCTTTTGCGCGCTGACTTGACACACCTTATGACTCTGAGAACAAACGCGGCATCTTCCGATCCACGGGAATGAAAATCCTGAATGTGGAAATGACGATGATGATTACGCAAAGCTTTTATACGGTCGATAATTTTCTATTTCTCCTGTATAATGTGAGGGTAAAATCAATTTTTTTTTTTTTTTTTCCCGCCCTTATTGCGCTAATAACATTTTTTGTCTGTTTCAGCTATAATTTCACACTTTTTTTCAGGTCACTTAATCGTTTCCTACTTATACTAAAATTATGAATCAGACAAACTGGCAAACAGACGTTTCAACAAGTTTCGGCAAATTGCTTATTCGTTCCACAGACACTTTTCTAGTATCGAATAATGCAATTTGCAAGAAGCCTTGTAAAAATCATTCTTTTGAGGATTACGTTTTGTTTTCAGTAAATTTGTGAATAATTTTTCAATACAACGTGTATTTCTCTGTTTCAGGTGAATCGATCTGGTTTCATTGATGTCACTGGTCGCGAAAACGGAAATAATCTTAATTTGAAGAAAATATTTGCTGCAATGGTTCTTGGTCCGATAATCGATTGTCCAAAGAAGAATATTCTTTTGCAATCGAAACAATCTGCCAAAAACTGTTGCATTGAATATTTTCTTTGAGCTTTTCTTCAGTTAGATTTTTCTGTTTCAGCTCGGTCAATCTGGTTTTCTTGAGAAACGACGTAGGCACACGAACGGCTACTTTATCGAAACAAAAACGACAGGTGGGCAGACGATCGGATTTTTAACGATTAATTATCCACCTAAGAAATGAATATTACGACTCAGAAGTACTACACGAAAATACGATTGACTCACATTAAATGTTTGCATACATGTTTCCATTCATTTTCATTACAGTTCACTGCTTTTGACGTGATCCATGCTCATGCCGAAACCAACGTTGGAGAAACCGCTACGAGATGAGTGCAGCAGCTTGGAAACTGAGAAATTTCTTTTCACGTGATTGCTGTAAGTGGAACCAAGGTTTATCTGAATCAGAACGCCATCGCACGTTATTCATTTCTCACGATATTATAATGTTTTTGTTTGAATTTGTGATGAATTGTTCAGCGCAGTGTTCTCATTGATGATAGATATTGAATGTACTAACAAAATATTATACGAACTTACAGAAATCAACTGCAGTAGTACCGTCAGGCATTGTAAGAAATGAAACAAATTGCGTTCCATCACCAGAGGTGCACACAGAACGAACGTTGCAGCTGTACCGACTGCTTCTTCATTAGGAAGAACCAGGTACGTTATCGATATGATTCTTGCTGACCAGTTGTCTTTTCATCGTCTGCGAATTTCGTTCTTCCTCACAAAATTTTATGGCCAGTCGACGTTGCAGAGAAAAAACATTATCAGATAACTGTTCGGATACCTCGAGCCGATTTTTCCGTACCTTTGCACGCCTCGTTGAATAATGCAACCTGAAATTACGATATAGTGTTTGTCTGAAATGAAAAGCGATCGCACATCATTGATTCCTCACATATATCATTATATTTTTGTTCATATTTGAGGTGTATTCTACAACGCGGTGTATCCATTGATATTGGAGATTCAATACACTAACGAAACATTGTTCCAACTTACAGAAACGACCTGCAGTTATATCGTCAGTCATGGTTCGAACTGGACTGAATCGTATTCCTTCATCAGACGAGCATACGGAACAAACGTCGAAGGTGTACCGAATGCCTCTCCACGAGGATAAACAGGTACGTCATCGATACGATTCTTTCTTGCTGGCTATATTTTCATGGTCAACCGATACCGTTTTTCATACGGATTTTTATGGCCAGTCGATGTTGCAGAGACATAGTATTATCAGACAACTGTTCCGATACCTCGAGCTAATGTTTCCGTACCTTTTCACGCCTCGTTGAATAATGCAACCTGAAATTACGATGTATAATAGTGTTCACCTGAGATGAAAAGCGATGGCACATCATTCATCCCTCACGTTATGATTATATTTTTGTTTCAATTTGTAGTGAATTTCACGATGTGGTGTACTCGTTGATGATGCAGTTTGAATATACTTACAAAATATCGCACCAACATACGGAATTCAACTGCAGTTGTACCGTCAGTCATGGTTATAAATGTACTGAATTGCGTTCCTTCATCGGACGAACATACAGAACGAACGTCGCAGCTGCACCGACTGCTTCTCCATTAGTAAAAACAGGTACGTCATCGACATGATTCTTACTTGCCGGCTACCTTTTCATCGTCTACTGATACCGGGATTCTTACGGTGAAAATAGAATTATCAGACAACTGTTCGGATACGTCGAGCTAGTTTTTCGTATCTTTTCACGCCTCGTTGAGTGATTCAACCTGAAATTACGATGTTAGTGTTTATTTGAAATGGAAACCGATCGCACATCATTCATTCCGCACATATAGCATTCTAGTTTTGTTTATATTCCGGGTGAATTTTACATCGTTACAACATGAGGGTATCCATTGATATTGGAGATTCAATACACTAACGAAACATTGTTCCAACTTACAGAAACGACCTGCAGTTATATCGTCAGTCATGGTTCGAACTGGACTGAATCGTATTCCTTCATCAGACGAGCATACGGAACAAAAGTCGAAGGTGCACAGACCGCTTCTCCACGAGGATAAGCAGGTACGTCTTCGATATGATTCTTACTTGCCGGCTATTTTTTCATGGTCAACCGATACCGATTTTCCTACGGATTTTCACGGCCAGTCGATGTTGCAAACAAAATATTATCAGACAACTGTTCGGATACCTCGAGCAAGTTTTTCATACCTTTTCACGCCTCGATGAATAATCCAACCTGACACTACGATGTAGTGTTTATCTGAGATGGAAAGCGATCGCACATCATTCATCCCTCACCTTATCATTATATTTTTGTTTCAATTTGTAGTGAATTTCACGATGTGGTGTACTCGTTGATGATGCAGTTTGAATATACTTACAAAATATCGCACCAACATACGGAATTCAACTGCAGTTGTACCGTCAGTCATGGTTATAAATGTACTGAATTGCGTTCCTTCATCGGACGAACATACAGAACGAACGTCGCAGCTGCATCGACTGATTCTTAATGGGGAAATATAGGTACGGCATCGTTACGAATTTTACTTACCAGCTGTCTATTCATGATCTAGTCACTCCGTTCTGAACTACATCTGATTTTCAATTCTGCGTACTTACACGTCCTTCTGTCTTTCATTTGTAAACTCTGCAGATCATTCTTTCGACGTTACAATTTTTTTCGATACACGGAGCGGCGCAGCGTGTGCTTACATAAAATCCGAATTGATCGTGTGATTCAACATGCGTATTCTCTTACACTTCAGCGCAACGAGCACGCATGCAATCCTGAACGTGTCCAATACGACGATGCGAAAATAACGCACGTCGAAGTGCAAAGGGGCCTGTGACGGGTAAGCTAAATATCTATCCTTGAGTTACTCTTCAAGCAAAAGAAACGCATCGAATTACGTTCAAATATGTAACACGAACAATATCCCTATTCGAAGGAGTAATGTAAAATAAATAATTTGCTTTGACTGTGCCGATACCTGTTAAACAAACTTCGATATACGAATTAAGTAAATGATACGATTGACTTTTCAGTTCAAGTACGAGAAGCCTCGAGGAATGGAGCAAAAGGAAAAACGTGACGTTGACACATTTGAAGGCTGTTGGAATTTGTTGGGGACACTGCGGCATGGCTTTGCGAGCAGAGACATCCGAGTAACCCCTGGAATAATCGGTAACGTCCGTGAGTCGCACGCGTTTGGGTTTGGTGTTTTCTTCCCTGGTGTCCCTTTGTCAGGTGGCGTGGCGGTAACAATTGTCACACAAAATATTCGCTTAGCTGCATGGATAGGCTCATTCGCTAAGGCAGCGGAGCTCATTTATCAATCGAATCATTTCCTTGTAATCGTAACGAGCAATGTTCAAGTAGGTCAAGTATTGTCACAACCGTTGCCCGCTGCTTAAAGTGGAATGAGCATCGCGACAGGGAACCCTCGCTTACTCGACATTGCAAAACCAAAATTAGATTGACTTTTGAAATTATTCGAGGTATTGTCGTTTAAGCGGTGGATTTACCTGAGGTTTGATTATTTCTCAACGATTCTGTAATCGATTCAACTCCTAAAGTCTGGTACAAGTTAACGCAGTTCAATTGCATGCTTTTACTCGAGTTACTTTCCGTTTTACATTAGGCAGCGCGAATTGACCAAATGCAGATTTAGCTCGCTTAGAAAGATGCTGTTGAGCATCATATAGGATGTCTAACCCGTTTTATTTTCTTGTCGTTTGTGTACCACGAGCCCTCCAGCAATCGCAAAACTACTCGGTGTAAGTGTAGCTGGCGGGTGGCGGTACACGAACGGATTCCTCCCTACAGGTACACGACGAACAAGTAAGTCACACACACAACCACGAGGCGATTGGAGAAGAATGATTGTGTTGGAAAGAGTGTGACAATCGTTAGCTCGTATATAGGTATTGAATCGGGCAGGTAGAGAGGGGAATGCAATGGGATCGGTTGTTTATGATTGTGAGTGCGAGTGTCCGTCTCTCCGTTTTTTTTTTTTTTTTTTTTTTTTCTATATTTCGAAAATTCCGTTGGGTGGTTCGAAGATACAGGGAATCAGGCGAGGGTAGGCAGGTCGCGATGTACCGGAAGTGACTAACTTTTGTACATTCCACAGCGTCAGGCGATTGCAGAATTATTGTTCAGTCGTGGTAACTTTTGATGATGTTGAAATTCGCGTGTTCTCCCGACGTCTTGACTTTGCTGCCGGTTCCTCCGAATGCCACTTTCTGTAATCGCCTGAATGGGCTGAACGCGTCTCTGAATCATCCACGCGTTTCGTGGTGCGCTAGATGAGAAGAGATGCTGAGCTCGAAGACGTCGCGTCGAAGAGGACCGCCGACCGCCACGCCAGACAATGCATGCTGTTCATCCTCCCCCAACCCCCTGCCCGGACTTGATTTCGCATCTGAGAAAAAGAATCAGCATCGCAATGTGTCGGAATTGTAAAGACGCTGATGCGGATTTTCTTTCTAAAGGATTATGCGACAAGTCCAGTTACTCTAAGTTGTGCCTTCTTCCGAATCAATCGATCGCGCCTTTTTGCGCGTCGATTTCGCGAACGCTATTAACGTGAAATTTAATTTTTTTTTTCAACTCGTTTGCAAGTTAGACATCGCTGCCTTTTGCGCGCTGACTTGACACACCTTATGACTCTGAGAACAAACGCGGCATCTTCCGATCCACGGGAATGAAAATCCTGAATGTGGAAATGACGATGATGATTACGCAAAGCTTTTATACGGTCGATAATTTTCTATTTCTCCTGTATAATGTGAGGGTAAAATCAATTTTTTTTTTTTTTTTTCCCGCCCTTATTGCGCTAATAACATTTTTTGTCTGTTTCAGCTATAATTTCACACTTTTTTTCAGGTCACTTAATCGTTTCCTACTTATACTAAAATTATGAATCAGACAAACTGGCAAACAGACGTTTCAACAAGTTTCGGCAAATTGCTTATTCGTTCCACAGACACTTTTCTAGTATCGAATAATGCAATTTGCAAGAAGCCTTGTAAAAATCATTCTTTTGAGGATTACGTTTTGTTTTCAGTAAATTTGTGAATAATTTTTCAATACAACGTGTATTTCTCTGTTTCAGGTGAATCGATCTGGTTTCATTGATGTCACTGGTCGCGAAAACGGAAATAATCTTAATTTGAAGAAAATATTTGCTGCAATGGTTCTTGGTCCGATAATCGATTGTCCAAAGAAGAATATTCTTTTGCAATCGAAACAATCTGCCAAAAACTGTTGCATTGAATATTTTCTTTGAGCTTTTCTTCAGTTAGATTTTTCTGTTTCAGCTCGGTCAATCTGGTTTTCTTGAGAAACGACGTAGGCACACGAACGGCTACTTTATCGAAACAAAAACGACAGGTGGGCAGACGATCGGATTTTTAACGATTAATTATCCACCTAAGAAATGAATATTACGACTCAGAAGTACTACACGAAAATACGATTGACTCACATTAAATGTTTGCATACATGTTTCCATTCATTTTCATTACAGTTCACTGCTTTTGACGTGATCCATGCTCATGCCGAAACCAACGTTGGAGAAACCGCTACGAGATGAGTGCAGCAGCTTGGAAACTGAGAAATTTCTTTTCACGTGATTGCTGTAAGTGGAACCAAGGTTTATCTGAATCAGAACGCCATCGCACGTTATTCATTTCTCACGATATTATAATGTTTTTGTTTGAATTTGTGATGAATTGTTCAGCGCAGTGTTCTCATTGATGATAGATATTGAATGTACTAACAAAATATTATACGAACTTACAGAAATCAACTGCAGTAGTACCGTCAGGCATTGTAAGAAATGAAACAAATTGCGTTCCATCACCAGAGGTGCACACAGAACGAACGTTGCAGCTGTACCGACTGCTTCTTCATTAGGAAGAACCAGGTACGTTATCGATATGATTCTTGCTGACCAGTTGTCTTTTCATCGTCTGCGAATTTCGTTCTTCCTCACAAAATTTTATGGCCAGTCGACGTTGCAGAGAAAAAACATTATCAGATAACTGTTCGGATACCTCGAGCCGATTTTTCCGTACCTTTGCACGCCTCGTTGAATAATGCAACCTGAAATTACGATATAGTGTTTGTCTGAAATGAAAAGCGATCGCACATCATTGATTCCTCACATATATCATTATATTTTTGTTCATATTTGAGGTGTATTCTACAACGCGGTGTATCCATTGATATTGGAGATTCAATACACTAACGAAACATTGTTCCAACTTACAGAAACGACCTGCAGTTATATCGTCAGTCATGGTTCGAACTGGACTGAATCGTATTCCTTCATCAGACGAGGATACGGAACAAACGTCGAAGGTGTACCGAATGCCTCTCCACGAGGATAAACAGGTACGTCATCGATACGATTCTTTCTTGCTGGCTATATTTTCATGGTCAACCGATACCGTTTTTCATACGGATTTTTATGGCCAGTCGATGTTGCAGAGACATAGTATTATCAGACAACTGTTCCGATACCTCGAGCTAATGTTTCCGTACCTTTTCACGCCTCGTTGAATAATGCAACCTGAAATTACGATGTATAATAGTGTTCACCTGAGATGAAAAGCGATGGCACATCATTCATCCCTCACGTTATGATTATATTTTTGTTTCAATTTGTAGTGAATTTCACGATGTGGTGTACTCGTTGATGATGCAGTTTGAATATACTTACAAAATATCGCACCAACATACGGAATTCAACTGCAGTTGTACCGTCAGTCATGGTTATAAATGTACTGAATTGCGTTCCTTCATCGGACGAACATACAGAACGAACGTCGCAGCTGCACCGACTGCTTCTCCATTAGTAAAAACAGGTACGTCATCGACATGATTCTTACTTGCCGGCTACCTTTTCATCGTCTACTGATACCGGGATTCTTACGGTGAAAATAGAATTATCAGACAACTGTTCGGATACGTCGAGCTAGTTTTTCGTATCTTTTCACGCCTCGTTGAGTGATTCAACCTGAAATTACGATGTTAGTGTTTATTTGAAATGGAAACCGATCGCACATCATTCATTCCGCACATATAGCATTCTAGTTTTGTTTATATTCCGGGTGAATTTTACATCGTTACAACATGAGGGTATCCATTGATATTGGAGATTCAATACACTAACGAAACATTGTTCCAACTTACAGAAACGACCTGCAGTTATATCGTCAGTCATGGTTCGAACTGGACTGAATCGTATTCCTTCATCAGACGAGCATACGGAACAAAAGTCGAAGGTGCACAGACCGCTTCTCCACGAGGATAAGCAGGTACGTCTTCGATATGATTCTTACTTGCCGGCTATTTTTTCATGGTCAACCGATACCGATTTTCCTACGGATTTTCACGGCCAGTCGATGTTGCAAACAAAATATTATCAGACAACTGTTCGGATACCTCGAGCAAGTTTTTCATACCTTTTCACGCCTCGATGAATAATCCAACCTGACACTACGATGTAGTGTTTATCTGAGATGGAAAGCGATCGCACATCATTCATCCCTCACCTTATCATTATATTTTTGTTTCAATTTGTAGTGAATTTCACGATGTGGTGTACTCGTTGATGATGCAGTTTGAATATACTTACAAAATATCGCACCAACATACGGAATTCAACTGCAGTTGTACCGTCAGTCATGGTTATAAATGTACTGAATTGCGTTCCTTCATCGGACGAACATACAGAACGAACGTCGCAGCTGCATCGACTGATTCTTAATGGGGAAATATAGGTACGGCATCGTTACGAATTTTACTTACCAGCTGTCTATTCATGATCTAGTCACTCCGTTCTGAACTACATCTGATTTTCAATTCTGCGTACTTACACGTCCTTCTGTCTTTCATTTGTAAACTCTGCAGATCATTCTTTCGACGTTACAATTTTTTTCGATACACGGAGCGGCGCAGCGTGTGCTTACATAAAATCCGAATTGATCGTGTGATTCAACATGCGTATTCTCTTACACTTCAGCGCAACGAGCACGCATGCAATCCTGAACGTGTCCAATACGACGATGCGAAAATAACGCACGTCGAAGTGCAAAGGGGCCTGTGACGGGTAAGCTAAATATCTATCCTTGAGTTACTCTTCAAGCAAAAGAAACGCATCGAATTACGTTCAAATATGTAACACGAACAATATCCCTATTCGAAGGAGTAATGTAAAATAAATAATTTGCTTTGACTGTGCCGATACCTGTTAAACAAACTTCGATATACGAATTAAGTAAATGATACGATTGACTTTTCAGTTCAAGTACGAGAAGCCTCGAGGAATGGAGCAAAAGGAAAAACGTGACGTTGACACATTTGAAGGCTGTTGGAATTTGTTGGGGACACTGCGGCATGGCTTTGCGAGCAGAGACATCCGAGTAACCCCTGGAATAATCGGTAACGTCCGTGAGTCGCACGCGTTTGGGTTTGGTGTTTTCTTCCCTGGTGTCCCTTTGTCAGGTGGCGTGGCGGTAACAATTGTCACACAAAATATTCGCTTAGCTGCATGGATAGGCTCATTCGCTAAGGCAGCGGAGCTCATTTATCAATCGAATCATTTCCTTGTAATCGTAACGAGCAATGTTCAAGTAGGTCAAGTATTGTCACAACCGTTGCCCGCTGCTTAAAGTGGAATGAGCATCGCGACAGGGAACCCTCGCTTACTCGACATTGCAAAACCAAAATTAGATTGACTTTTGAAATTATTCGAGGTATTGTCGTTTAAGCGGTGGATTTACCTGAGGTTTGATTATTTCTCAACGATTCTGTAATCGATTCAACTCCTAAAGTCTGGTACAAGTTAACGCAGTTCAATTGCATGCTTTTACTCGAGTTACTTTCCGTTTTACATCAGGCAGCGCGAATTGACCAAATGCAGATTTAGCTCGCTTAGAAAGATGCTGTTGAGCATCATATAGGATGTCTAACCCGTTTTATTTTCTTGTCGTTTGTGTACCACGAGCCCTCCAGCAATCGCAAAACTACTCGGTGTAAGTGTAGCTGGCGGGTGGCGGTACACGAACGGATTCCTCCCTACAGGTACACGACGAACAAGTAAGTCACACACACAACCACGAGGCGATTGGAGAAGAATGATTGTGTTGGAAAGAGTGTGACAATCGTTAGCTCGTATATAGGTATTGAATCGGGCAGGTAGAGAGGGGAATGCAATGGGATCGGTTGTTTATGATTGTGAGTGCGAGTGTCCGTCTCTCCGTTTTTTTTTTTTTTTTTTTTTTTTCTATATTTCGAAAATTCCGTTGGGTGGTTCGAAGATACAGGGAATCAGGCGAGGGTAGGCAGGTCGCGATGTACCGGAAGTGACTAACTTTTGTACATTCCACAGCGTCAGGCGATTGCAGAATTATTGTTCAGTCGTGGTAACTTTTGATGATGTTGAAATTCGCGTGTTCTCCCGACGTCTTGACTTTGCTGCCGGTTCCTCCGAATGCCACTTTCTGTAATCGCCTGAATGGGCTGAACGCGTCTCTGAATCATCCACGCGTTTCGTGGTGCGCTAGATGAGAAGAGATGCTGAGCTCGAAGACGTCGCGTCGAAGAGGACCGCCGACCGCCACGCCAGACAATGCATGCTGTTCATCCTCCCCCAACCCCCTGCCCGGACTTGATTTCGCATCTGAGAAAAAGAATCAGCATCGCAATGTGTCGGAATTGTAAAGACGCTGATGCGGATTTTCTTTCTAAAGGATTATGCGACAAGTCCAGTTACTCTAAGTTGTGCCTTCTTCCGAATCAATCGATCGCGCCTTTTTGCGCGTCGATTTCGCGAACGCTATTAACGTGAAATTTAATTTTTTTTTTCAACTCGTTTGCAAGTTAGACATCGCTGCCTTTTGCGCGCTGACTTGACACACCTTATGACTCTGAGAACAAACGCGGCATCTTCCGATCCACGGGAATGAAAATCCTGAATGTGGAAATGACGATGATGATTACGCAAAGCTTTTATACGGTCGATAATTTTCTATTTCTCCTGTATAATGTGAGGGTAAAATCAATTTTTTTTTTTTTTTTTCCCGCCCTTATTGCGCTAATAACATTTTTTGTCTGTTTCAGCTATAATTTCACACTTTTTTTCAGGTCACTTAATCGTTTCCTACTTATACTAAAATTATGAATCAGACAAACTGGCAAACAGACGTTTCAACAAGTTTCGGCAAATTGCTTATTCGTTCCACAGACACTTTTCTAGTATCGAATAATGCAATTTGCAAGAAGCCTTGTAAAAATCATTCTTTTGAGGATTACGTTTTGTTTTCAGTAAATTTGTGAATAATTTTTCAATACAACGTGTATTTCTCTGTTTCAGGTGAATCGATCTGGTTTCATTGATGTCACTGGTCGCGAAAACGGAAATAATCTTAATTTGAAGAAAATATTTGCTGCAATGGTTCTTGGTCCGATAATCGATTGTCCAAAGAAGAATATTCTTTTGCAATCGAAACAATCTGCCAAAAACTGTTGCATTGAATATTTTCTTTGAGCTTTTCTTCAGTTAGATTTTTCTGTTTCAGCTCGGTCAATCTGGTTTTCTTGAGAAACGACGTAGGCACACGAACGGCTACTTTATCGAAACAAAAACGACAGGTGGGCAGACGATCGGATTTTTAACGATTAATTATCCACCTAAGAAATGAATATTACGACTCAGAAGTACTACACGAAAATACGATTGACTCACATTAAATGTTTGCATACATGTTTCCATTCATTTTCATTACAGTTCACTGCTTTTGACGTGATCCATGCTCATGCCGAAACCAACGTTGGAGAAACCGCTACGAGATGAGTGCAGCAGCTTGGAAACTGAGAAATTTCTTTTCACGTGATTGCTGTAAGTGGAACCAAGGTTTATCTGAATCAGAACGCCATCGCACGTTATTCATTTCTCACGATATTATAATGTTTTTGTTTGAATTTGTGATGAATTGTTCAGCGCAGTGTTCTCATTGATGATAGATATTGAATGTACTAACAAAATATTATACGAACTTACAGAAATCAACTGCAGTAGTACCGTCAGGCATTGTAAGAAATGAAACAAATTGCGTTCCATCACCAGAGGTGCACACAGAACGAACGTTGCAGCTGTACCGACTGCTTCTTCATTAGGAAGAACCAGGTACGTTATCGATATGATTCTTGCTGACCAGTTGTCTTTTCATCGTCTGCGAATTTCGTTCTTCCTCACAAAATTTTATGGCCAGTCGACGTTGCAGAGAAAAAACATTATCAGATAACTGTTCGGATACCTCGAGCCGATTTTTCCGTACCTTTGCACGCCTCGTTGAATAATGCAACCTGAAATTACGATATAGTGTTTGTCTGAAATGAAAAGCGATCGCACATCATTGATTCCTCACATATATCATTATATTTTTGTTCATATTTGAGGTGTATTCTACAACGCGGTGTATCCATTGATATTGGAGATTCAATACACTAACGAAACATTGTTCCAACTTACAGAAACGACCTGCAGTTATATCGTCAGTCATGGTTCGAACTGGACTGAATCGTATTCCTTCATCAGACGAGGATACGGAACAAACGTCGAAGGTGTACCGAATGCCTCTCCACGAGGATAAACAGGTACGTCATCGATACGATTCTTTCTTGCTGGCTATATTTTCATGGTCAACCGATACCGTTTTTCATACGGATTTTTATGGCCAGTCGATGTTGCAGAGACATAGTATTATCAGACAACTGTTCCGATACCTCGAGCTAATGTTTCCGTACCTTTTCACGCCTCGTTGAATAATGCAACCTGAAATTACGATGTATAATAGTGTTCACCTGAGATGAAAAGCGATGGCACATCATTCATCCCTCACGTTATGATTATATTTTTGTTTCAATTTGTAGTGAATTTCACGATGTGGTGTACTCGTTGATGATGCAGTTTGAATATACTTACAAAATATCGCACCAACATACGGAATTCAACTGCAGTTGTACCGTCAGTCATGGTTATAAATGTACTGAATTGCGTTCCTTCATCGGACGAACATACAGAACGAACGTCGCAGCTGCACCGACTGCTTCTCCATTAGTAAAAACAGGTACGTCATCGACATGATTCTTACTTGCCGGCTACCTTTTCATCGTCTACTGATACCGGGATTCTTACGGTGAAAATAGAATTATCAGACAACTGTTCGGATACGTCGAGCTAGTTTTTCGTATCTTTTCACGCCTCGTTGAGTGATTCAACCTGAAATTACGATGTTAGTGTTTATTTGAAATGGAAACCGATCGCACATCATTCATTCCGCACATATAGCATTCTAGTTTTGTTTATATTCCGGGTGAATTTTACATCGTTACAACATGAGGGTATCCATTGATATTGGAGATTCAATACACTAACGAAACATTGTTCCAACTTACAGAAACGACCTGCAGTTATATCGTCAGTCATGGTTCGAACTGGACTGAATCGTATTCCTTCATCAGACGAGCATACGGAACAAAAGTCGAAGGTGCACAGACCGCTTCTCCACGAGGATAAGCAGGTACGTCTTCGATATGATTCTTACTTGCCGGCTATTTTTTCATGGTCAACCGATACCGATTTTCCTACGGATTTTCACGGCCAGTCGATGTTGCAAACAAAATATTATCAGACAACTGTTCGGATACCTCGAGCAAGTTTTTCATACCTTTTCACGCCTCGATGAATAATCCAACCTGACACTACGATGTAGTGTTTATCTGAGATGGAAAGCGATCGCACATCATTCATCCCTCACCTTATCATTATATTTTTGTTTCAATTTGTAGTGAATTTCACGATGTGGTGTACTCGTTGATGATGCAGTTTGAATATACTTACAAAATATCGCACCAACATACGGAATTCAACTGCAGTTGTACCGTCAGTCATGGTTATAAATGTACTGAATTGCGTTCCTTCATCGGACGAACATACAGAACGAACGTCGCAGCTGCATCGACTGATTCTTAATGGGGAAATATAGGTACGGCATCGTTACGAATTTTACTTACCAGCTGTCTATTCATGATCTAGTCACTCCGTTCTGAACTACATCTGATTTTCAATTCTGCGTACTTACACGTCCTTCTGTCTTTCATTTGTAAACTCTGCAGATCATTCTTTCGACGTTACAATTTTTTTCGATACACGGAGCGGCGCAGCGTGTGCTTACATAAAATCCGAATTGATCGTGTGATTCAACATGCGTATTCTCTTACACTTCAGCGCAACGAGCACGCATGCAATCCTGAACGTGTCCAATACGACGATGCGAAAATAACGCACGTCGAAGTGCAAAGGGGCCTGTGACGGGTAAGCTAAATATCTATCCTTGAGTTACTCTTCAAGCAAAAGAAACGCATCGAATTACGTTCAAATATGTAACACGAACAATATCCCTATTCGAAGGAGTAATGTAAAATAAATAATTTGCTTTGACTGTGCCGATACCTGTTAAACAAACTTCGATATACGAATTAAGTAAATGATACGATTGACTTTTCAGTTCAAGTACGAGAAGCCTCGAGGAATGGAGCAAAAGGAAAAACGTGACGTTGACACATTTGAAGGCTGTTGGAATTTGTTGGGGACACTGCGGCATGGCTTTGCGAGCAGAGACATCCGAGTAACCCCTGGAATAATCGGTAACGTCCGTGAGTCGCACGCGTTTGGGTTTGGTGTTTTCTTCCCTGGTGTCCCTTTGTCAGGTGGCGTGGCGGTAACAATTGTCACACAAAATATTCGCTTAGCTGCATGGATAGGCTCATTCGCTAAGGCAGCGGAGCTCATTTATCAATCGAATCATTTCCTTGTAATCGTAACGAGCAATGTTCAAGTAGGTCAAGTATTGTCACAACCGTTGCCCGCTGCTTAAAGTGGAATGAGCATCGCGACAGGGAACCCTCGCTTACTCGACATTGCAAAACCAAAATTAGATTGACTTTTGAAATTATTCGAGGTATTGTCGTTTAAGCGGTGGATTTACCTGAGGTTTGATTATTTCTCAACGATTCTGTAATCGATTCAACTCCTAAAGTCTGGTACAAGTTAACGCAGTTCAATTGCATGCTTTTACTCGAGTTACTTTCCGTTTTACATCAGGCAGCGCGAATTGACCAAATGCAGATTTAGCTCGCTTAGAAAGATGCTGTTGAGCATCATATAGGATGTCTAACCCGTTTTATTTTCTTGTCGTTTGTGTACCACGAGCCCTCCAGCAATCGCAAAACTACTCGGTGTAAGTGTAGCTGGCGGGTGGCGGTACACGAACGGATTCCTCCCTACAGGTACACGACGAACAAGTAAGTCACACACACAACCACGAGGCGATTGGAGAAGAATGATTGTGTTGGAAAGAGTGTGACAATCGTTAGCTCGTATATAGGTATTGAATCGGGCAGGTAGAGAGGGGAATGCAATGGGATCGGTTGTTTATGATTGTGAGTGCGAGTGTCCGTCTCTCCGTTTTTTTTTTTTTTTTTTTTTTTTCTATATTTCGAAAATTCCGTTGGGTGGTTCGAAGATACAGGGAATCAGGCGAGGGTAGGCAGGTCGCGATGTACCGGAAGTGACTAACTTTTGTACATTCCACAGCGTCAGGCGATTGCAGAATTATTGTTCAGTCGTGGTAACTTTTGATGATGTTGAAATTCGCGTGTTCTCCCGACGTCTTGACTTTGCTGCCG